>NC_142009.1:53066864-53373787 GCF_049901735.1 Notechis scutatus | reverse complement strand
AAAAACAAAAAAGATTGATCTACCAATTAATAGATGAGAACGGGGATGCCCAACAAGGGATAGAACAGAAGAAAGAATGTAAATTTTTTGAAGATCTTTATAAAAAGGAGGTAAATGAGGATATGATAAGAAACTATTTGGGTATTACTAAAGATAAAATAATTAAGGAGGAGATGAAGGAAATGTTAATTAGAGATATTACGTGGCCCGAGTTAAAAGCAGCAATAGAAAACCAAAAGAACAATAAAACCCCAGGACCCGATGGGATACCAGGGGAATTTTATAAAAAAATAGGAGAACAAATAAGACCTCTTATGGTGGAAGTATATAATGAGGTCCTACTAGCAGCAAGAATGCCGGATTCATGGAAGGAGACATTGATATTGTTGATTCTGAAAGAAGATTCAGATTCACGACATATACAAAACTATAGACCAATTTCCCTGTTAAATACTGATTATAAAATATTTACTACAATTATAGCAAATAGATTGAAAAAAATATTGAATGAATATATACATAAAGATCAAAACGGATTTCTTCCTAATAGACAAATCAGGAATAATTTAAGGATAGTATTAAATGTTTTGGAATACTACGAAGCCCACCTGGAAAAACAAATAGCCCTTGTATTCTTGGATGCACAGAAGGCCTTTGACAATTTAAATTGGCAATTCCTAATTCAACAAATTTACAATATGAATCTAGGCACTAAGTTTGAAAACATCGTGACTACAATTTATATTCACAAAAGGCAAATATTATAATTAATGGAGAGTACACGCGCTCAATAAAAATAGAGAAAGGAGTCAGGCAGGGATGTCCATTATCCCCCCTGCTCTTCATATTACCTTTGGAAACATTGTTTACACGAATTAGACAGAACCCAGGAATAAAAGGACTAAAAATTAAAAAAGAATATAAACTCCAGTCATTTGCGGGATGATATGGTATTTTTCATAGAGGAACCAATTGAAACAGGTCAAGAATTACTGAAAGAGTTAGATCAATTTGGGGAAGTTGCAGGACTTAAAATTAGGAAAAAAAACAAAATTAATAACTAAAAATTTAACAGAAAAACAAAAACTAAAATTGGAAAGGATAATGGGATTACAAATAGTAAAAAAAGTTAAATACCTAGGAATTTGGTTGATGGCTCAATGCAAAACTCTAATGGAAAATAATTATAATAAATTATTACAGCAAGTTAAAAAAGATTTAGAGATATGGGTTAAATTGCAAATCTCCTTATTAGGGAGGATTGCCACTATAAAAATGAATATTCTGCCCAAATTTATTTACTTATTCCAAACAATACCAATAAAAATACATAAAAATTACTTTGTGGAACTTAACAAGATAATCACCAAATTTATCTGGCAAGGGAAAAAAACGAGGATAAACCTAAAGGCAATGCAAGATATGAAGAGCAGGGGATGTATGGCACTCCCAAATGGGGAATTATACTATAGTGCAGCCTCCTTCCTCTTGTTGAAAGAGTGGGTAAATCTGTCGAATAAAAGAATCTTATTTTTAGAAGGCCATGATTTACAGAGGGGATGGCATGCATTTTTATGGGACATTGGGAAAATTAAGCAGAAGTATTTCCACAGACATATAATTAGAGATTCCTTATTGGCTAATTGGAACAAAAAAAAATTATTTAAAAATCCCAATTTGGATCTCAACGATGGAGGCGATGATACATCCAAATAATCTAGATCTTAATAAAATGATAAAATACAAAGACCTTCTTGATGCGCAAGTAACTTTAAAATCATGGCAAGATCTCCAAGAACAGGGGCTACAAGCAGACCGGGTGGGCTTACTTGCAAATTCAAAATAGATATAGCCAGGACAAGAAAATTTTTGGAATTTATACTAAGGCACAACAAATAGATAAAATTTTATTAGGTCCAGATAAAAAAAATATAACTAAATTTTATAATTATTTACTAGAGACGGAATTAGAAGAGGAAGTAGTCAAAGGCAACATGATAGCTTGGAGCAGAAACATAGGACGTAGCATTACATTATTAGAATGGGAAAAAGTTTGGACAAGGAATAATAAAATTACAAGATCAGCAGCATATAAAGAAAATGCCTATAAAATGTTTTATAGATGGCATCTCTCACCCTTGAGAATAGCGAAAATGTCTCCTAGCATGAATCCGAATTGCTGGAAATGTAAAAAGAAACAGGGAACATTTTTTCATATGTGGTGGTCCTGCACTGAAGCCCAAAGATACTGGCATAGAATAAAAAAGTGGTTAGAGGAAATAATGGCGGAGCAAATTGAATTAAAACCAGAATTCTTCCTATTGGGGATATTTAATAGACAAATTCCTAAAAATGTCGAATATAGAATACTGCATATTCTTACTTCAGCCAGAATAACCTTTGCACAGTGTTGGAAACAAGCAGATATTCCAACAGAGGAGATGGTTATACAGAAGATAACAGCCTATGCAGAGATGGACAAGTTAACCTTAGCACTTAAAGGAAAAAGAAACATCAGAATATTATAGAAGCTGGGAATGCTGGTATGACTGGATAGAACAAAAATAGAAAATATATTAGTAAATAACGTAAAATGTAAATCATAATTATATATTCGCAATAAGATGTATTTGTAAATGTATCACCAATATTGATAACAAACAAGGAACCATAGACTGTCAATAGTAGAATTGTTAGTTTTTTAATCATTTTCTTTTTTTCTATTTCTTTTCTTTCTTCTTCTCTGTGTTGTGTTTGTTTGATATTTTGGTTTTGTAATCAATAAAGTTTGTTTGTTTTTTTAAAAAACCACTGTTAAAAAAAAGAATATTTGGGGCTTGGAAGCAAAGTGAAGGAATAAAAGGGGTTTCACCTGTTTTCTGTGACTGTGTTTGTTTTGTATCCCATCCTGGGTCATCACAAGGTCATTGATCTCCTTTTGCAACTTGCTTACAAGCAAAGTCAACGGGGAAGCCATATTCATTTAACAACCATGACACTAACGTAACAACTGCAATGATTCACTTAATAGCTGTGGCAAGAAAGGTCGACAAATTCACTTTACAGATGATTCATGTAGCAACAGAAATGTTGGGATCAATTGTGATCGTAAGTTGAGGACTACCTGTATTCTAAATAAAATTTGGTGACGTCATTCTGTATTAGTCCTGATACTATTTTTTTTTAAGCTAGTATATGAATAATTTGGAATTCAGAATCTCTTGCTAGGGGCAGTGGGAAAGTTAGAATATAGTTTTTAACTTCGAAAACCTTCAAAAAATTATGGAGAATGTGTCTTACTTTTGCTATATTAATGAAAGCGTCTGGCTCGACACAACACACTTTTAATTGTATAGTAACTATATAAATAAAATCATTCAATAAATAAAAGTTAGGAATCCTTAAAAGTTTGAACATATTTGGATCAATTCGAGAACAGATATTAGGATCTTAGAAACTTCTTTTTCAGAGCTTTATTTTCATTATGTCATATAGGTATCATGACTTTATCACCTTTTGATCAGATGAAGACTGCTTCCACTATTGGCGGATTTAATGCAGCTATAAAGAACAATCCTCCTGCTATGTCTCAGTATATTACTGTGGGGTCTAATCCTTTCACTGGATTCTTCTATGCTCTTGAGGTAAAGAACTTGCTCAGCCAATTAGGTATAAAATGCAATGGGCTGGATAAAGACATACTTCTTTTCCTGTTGATTCTGTTTTATTTTGATGTTCGCTAATAATGGAAAATGAAACTAAGAACAGCTTGCTTTTTAATTAAAAAACTTTCACCTGCATAATGATATTATTGTAAATCAGGATCTACTGGTTTGGTGACCTAGTTCACAATACAATCTTTCACATAGTTAACAATTGCAGAAACCAAACCCTCTTGTGCCTTCCCCCTCTGCAAAGGTAACTGAACATGAATTTTTGGAGGAAAAACCCCCAAAGAATTTCTGTAGGGTAGAATTTAGTGCTCTAGTGCTGAACACACATTTCTCAGGTAAAAAATTTGCCCAGAGGGCCACAGCAGAGGGCAGTATCTACTCAATCTTGGTTAATGTCAGATTTGGGCTTGGATAACACTCAGAGACATGCCTGGAAATTCATATCTGTAGGGTAGATTGAAAAATAGTTCCTAGTAGGCAATAGCAAATAACTTTTGTATAGCTTTCGAGAAAAATATATGGATGCAGTCATCAGGTGTCAGCTATGCAGCTTTTAAAAACCTTTTTAACCTTCTTTCATGCTTAGCGTATGTTTTCCTGCCTAAACAACCTTTGCAAGATTCTTATGTAGAATTTATATTGTACTCATAATATATGGTCATGCTTCATTAGCTACAGTTTGGAAATTCACATTCTTGTTGTTTTAAAGGAAAAAGGGAAACCAGAGTAATGTCTTTTTAAAAACTCTGCTAAAGTTGTATATAAAGCCTCCTGGATATGTCTTTGATAAATTAATAAAAATTCTTTCCAGTGGATGGAATTGATTACATTTGAAATATTATGCTAAATCTGAAGCATAAAGTTTGGGAACCTACCCTCTGTCCTTTCCAACAGAACTGCAAGGAAAAAGTTGCTGTTAAGGTTTCAAGGCTGAATTTAGTTTAGTCTTAGTTTCAATGAAGTTTTTGAATGGGAAAGGCAGAAATTATGTTGAGATTTGATGAGTCCTCTCTAGATCATTTATCGTCTAATTAGCTTTCAGGTAGACCTTGAATTATGACCATTTATTTAGTGATTGTTCAAAGTTATGATGGCACTGAATGGAGGGATTTATTGTTCTTGAAATTTAGGCTGTTGTAGTGAACTAAGTTAGGATTCTTGGCAACCAGCTTACACTTACCACGGGTTGCAGCATCTGCAGCAGAGGTGGTATTCAGCAGGTTCTGGACCAGTTCTGGAAAACTGGTAGCGGAAATTTTGAGTAGTTCAGAGAATCGGTAAATACCACCTCTGACTGGAGATTTTATAGTATCCTTCTCCTGCTACGCCCACCAAGCCACCCCCACAGAACCAGTAGTAAAAAAAATTGAATCCCACCACTGATCTGCGGTTATGTGATTGCTATTGCTGACCTTCTATGTTGGCTTCCCACAATTGAGAAGCCAGCAGGGAAGGTCACAAGTCATTCCAGTAAGTCGCCCCCCTCAGTTTTCTTTAGTCACATTCACTGTGCCTTCCTTGGGCTTCTCAGCCGTTACATACAGGAACAACATCCATCAGTGCCTGCCTTCCCTAGGCCTCCCTGTGTTTACACAAACGCATGCATCTTATTTCTTCCTGTGTTCATATACATGTTCCCTGCTCCCTCTTCTTTCTCTACCCCACACTATGCTGGATCTCCTCCAGTCCCCTGAAGCATCCCCACCCCGGTGCTTCTTACTTGGGACTCCATCTGCTTTGTGTTTAGCAACCTGCATCTCAAGGTTCACTTAATGATGGCAATCCCAATTGCTGTTGTCACTCACGAACTACCTGTAGTTTATCCCCACCTCTAGAACTGAACTTTTTGTAGATTTGTGTAAAAGTCCTTACTAATCCCTAATAAAATAAATTATGGGGCTTGTGTATATTCTGCCAATTAATATCTGACTTTCTGAAACATTGTTTTATATATGGTTGATGGGCCTCAAAGCGAACGCTACTATGGCACACCATAATGCTGTGGCCTTCTCTTACCTTCTGCAGAAATGTATACTTCTACCCCTATTATGTCTTCTGCCTCTGGTCAAATATGTTAGCACTTAGATTTTTATGCTTATTAGGAAATTTTGAAAGAGTTGAGCATATTATTCAATAATCCTATTTTTATGTGGGGCTTCTTTTTTTCTTAATCTGTGTAATTCTCTTACACAGTATGGTTATTATATATAGGGAATTGTTAATAGTTGATAATATGAGTTCATATTCTGTAACAATGACTAGAAGTTACTCGGTACAATTCTTTCCTGCTAAATGAATAATAATAATTTGTAAAGAAAATAAAATAACGTTGACACCATCTACTTTTGTCAAAAATGATAAATTTTTAAACCTGCAAAATTGGAAGCTCCCAAAGCTTTTACTGTATAGTTAGAACGTTATCAAAAAATGCAAACAGAGGTTAATTTCTTATTCTGAAACGATATAATTTAGCAGATGATGCAGGATGAAAATTAGCTATACCACACAGACAGTTTTATTTCTGTAAACAAGGTTCTCGGAACTAAGGTTAGTAAAAAAGAATCGATTATTTTTCACTATTTCTGAACAACAGCATTTTTATCTTCTCTTTAGGGCAGTTCACAGCCATTATTGTCTCATGTTGCTTTCACGGTTGCAAGTAAGCTGACATCTGCATTCTTTAATGCTGCTAGGTAACGTATAATAGATGGAAGATGCAGTCAATTTATTCTTTTTGTGTGTTTCCTTTAAAGTGAAGCTTTTATATTTTAATCTTTGCATTGAAGTGGCTGGCTTGGCTGGAAAAACAAACAGGAAGAAGAGTCTGTACAGAAGCAGAAACCCAAGGTTGAACCTGCAACTCCTTTACCTGTGAGGCAAGTCTTTTAAGCTATTTTTTCCAGAGAGGTTATGAGATATCTCATTACTAGTGTTGCCATTATTCCCTAAGGATGCTTGAGCCATAACCATATGTGCACAAATTATATGCAGACTACAAATATTTCATCCAAGCTATTTAGTGCTACAATAAAGATGTTTCTATTTTCCTCCTGCTGCAGTTATTTATCTTGAAGAGATTCTTCCTATGTAGAAATAGATTGACTAGCATTTTGCTCCTTACTCTGATAGTATAAGGGATTCTTATATTGTTGCAATTTCATTGGAATGCCAGTTAAACCTTAGTGTAACAAAAAGTAAATTTTTGTGTGGAAGAATTGTGAGCTCTGGATAAGTTTGGTAACAAAAAAAAACCTCTCTTCCTGGATTCAAAAATAAACATCCTAAAGGATGCTTGGTTTTGAGTAAACTACATTTGGCTGGGTTCTCAAAGGCTTAACCATTAATTGGGTTTACAGATCATAAAGTCTAAGAAAAAGCCAAAGAAGCTAGGATGATAGTTTACCAGAAATGTATGTATTGTTTGTTTTGTATGTTTTGCGCCTGCCCCATTTGATTGTCTTAGAATTCTAACCCAAACCTCCAAATTTCTATAAGCCTAAAATTTGGCTTTGAAAGATAACACTGCCCATAAATGGTTGCCGTGATTTCCCAGGCAAGTCAACAGCCCTGTAATTTTCTCCAACCTGAATATAAAGCAGCTGGGCCCTCTTTAGGTTTTTGGGGCTGCCAGTTGCTGAGGCAAATGTGATATTATTTCCAAAGAAGTGCTGTGATATTTCACAGCAGAACTATAAACAGAAACAATCTAAAAGACACACAGCTCTTTGTGCGTCATACCTGTTTTAGGTGTGATGCCACAAAAATTCATGAAATAGTAAAATTTACTAAAATTTACTAAGGCACCGAATTGTATTTTGTGAACTCCCATTAGCAAATATTAACGGTTATATGAACTCTTGCATATTGTGGCAGGTGAAATGCGGTAAGTTTTCTAAATTAGAGCTTTTCTATAATTGTTAAGGGTTCTTGAAATTTTAGTTTACTGCTAATCAATATGAAATAGTAATATTGTTAAAACTTCTGTACTTTGAAAGAATCATCCAAATACGAAAGAATTGTTTGCATTGGATTGAATGTAATACAATATATCTTGATTGAAGAAAACTGATTTTCTACAAAAATTAGTCCTGAATGAATTAAAATAATAGACAACTATATATTTACTGATTTTGTAAACATATTACTTTATTTAGTAATCGGGGAGTCAAATTTAGAGATCATTTTCTACATTTGGTTTTATTTGACTGTAGGTTTGGAATCCCTGATTCTCGTCGACATGGAGAAAGGATATGTTTGTCACCATGTAATACTTTGGCAGCAATTACTGATGATTTTGGAAGGATTCTTCTATTGGATGTTGCAAGAGGTCTTTCTGTTCGTATGTGGAAAGGTACCTTTTAGCATCTTTTAATAGGTTTGGAGGAGTAAACAATGGTCACTTATCCATTTGAGAGAGAATATTTCAGTTTTAGGTATGAATTTTAAATAGTTAATGTTGGTGTTTAAAATATCAGATATTCAAATTTACAAAGGACTGTGAAGTGTAAAGATCAGCTCTGGAATAGTAACATTGCAGTATAATATTGAATTCTCATATATTTTGTTTATACACAGATACGATTATTACTAGCCTGAATCAATACACTCAGGATAAAAATCTCTCCATTTGCAGACTATAAATTGTAATTGATTACAGTGGTCCAATGGTTTTTTTAACTCCCTTCCTCACTCTTAGTCCAGCAATATAACTAGCCACTATATCCAAATATATCTAGAATCTTAACCCGTTTATCCTTCATGCACAGGCTATCGTGATGCACAGGTTGGTTGGATTCAGATTGCAGAAGACCTACATGAAAGGGAATCTATAAAGATAGACTTTTCTCCAGCTAGTACCCCTCAGGGACCAAGCAGAGTGGCTCAGTTCCTTGTGATTTACGCTCCTAGGAGAGGAATTTTGGAAGTATGGAGTACCCAACAAGGTCCAAGAGTTGGAGCCTTCAATGTAGGAAAACACTGCAGGTAAGACATTTTTGGTAATGGAGGAAATTTTAAAATGTAAGGCAGAATAATCACCAGAAAAATAATTGAAATTAAGCTCATAAAAATGTTTTCATTCAGGGATCTATTTGCTAGCTATATGCTTTATGCAAGCACAGAACAGAAAAAATTAAAGATGTGAGATAATAATTTTAAATCTGCAAGCAAACTGACAATCTGCATTTACCCAGGAATTGTCCTATATAATATGAGATTTGTGCACTGTATTTATTTATGAGATTGAAATATTTGATATTTTAAAGCCTTATAGTCATGTACAGAAGTATATGTTGATTATTATGTTTTTGTTATATCTTTCAACCCACATTTAGATTGCTTTATCCTGGATATAAAATAATGGGGTTGAACAGTGTAACAAGTCAGGGTTGGCAGCCCCAGACTTATCAGATCTGCCTTATTGATCCAGTATCAGGAACAGTAAAAACAGTTCACGTACCTTTCCATTTAGCCCTGAGGTAAGACTTCTTGAGCTTTACATTACATAGTTGAACTAAGTCAATTTTATGAAATGAATTATAAATTTTTTTTAAAAAAATATTGGATAATCTAACACATTCAGTTTCTAGTTCTGAGATACACTACGATTTTTTTTCTAGTTAATTCACTTTTTTCTAGCAAATTCACTTGTAATAACAGCACATTCCAAAAAGCCAGATTTCCCCCCCTTGTAATAACTATTTAATTACTAAAACAACAGTATAGAATTCCCACCATCTTGCTTTCACACCCTTTTGCTCATAATATTTCTGGAAATATGCATTTGTATTAAGTAGAGCCTCTGACTTATCTAGTGAAAAGTGACACAATTTTCTCTGAATACCAGTTGAACCTAGCCCTCTTGGTGAGCTATGTTCACCAACTGTGATGAGGGAGGGTATCAGTTGACAATTTCTTTTAATTGGTTATTTGAAGGGGGTATACTCTCCTTTTTCATGAGCTGTCCCCAAGGTCCGGGTGGTCCATTCTCGTCACCAGCCATTGGTGAGGGAAAGTAAGGCCCCCTTGCTTCATGCTGCTTACCATGTTTTATATTTATCTTTTCTTAATTTTATGTAATTTCTTTGATTGTGGCGAGCTCCCAGATGTATTGAAAGTTAGGCAGGCACATAAGTTTAATAAATGGTTATGGTTCATCACATAGTCAGGTATTGAGACTGGATTTCATCTACCTATCAAATCATTATTATATGTACAACAATGTAAACTCACAGCTACCTCATATGCATCCGTTTCTGCCTAAGAAAGTGGCGGTAGCCTGACAGGTGTTTTTGATATTTCATAGCCACAGATTGACTTGTTCAGTAATGTTGGCAGAGGAATCAGTGCAATGACAAATTATTATTTGTCCATAGCAGTTTCATATATACTGTTGCAGACAAATAATTGTGTATATTTTTAATATTTTCCAGCGACAAGAAGAGTGAGCGAGCAAAGGATATGCATTTATTGAAGAAATTGGCGGCTTTGCTGAAAGCTAAAACATTAAATTTGGGTAGGTTTTGTCTTTGTTTCTATTCAAGGTCATAACACTGGTGTCTTTTTAAAGGTCATGAATATGACAAGACTACAGTTTTATTTAAGGTGATTGAACCTAATTTAGTGTCATGTAGTTGAATGAAATGCTGTGTCTCCTGTGCAAAAAGTATAAACGTCAATACTTTATACAGTTGGGCCTAATTTTGTGGTAGCCAGCAAGTATAATTGCAGCCTGTATAATGAATTCAGTTTTGACAACTGTCACCTTAGAATGGCATAATAAAATGTATAATTTCCCAATATAATTGGGAAATGTTTAAATACTAAATCTTTCAAATTACAATATTTCTAAAATTGCATTTAGTTTAACATTACTTTGTCAATGCAACAGAGGAAAATCAAGTCCTAGGTTATTTGATAGACTGCTTTAAAAGCGTTTGCTGCCATGGTAGGATGTTTGTGTCATATACGTATGTGTTTCCAGACCTTGTGCACAATCTCAAAGATCAGGTGATAATCTAGGAGAAACTTTGCACAGCTTTTTATTGTATACCAGTTGTACACATTTCTGGATCAAGACACTCTGCTCATGGTCCCTCATGCCTTGCTGACCACTCAGATGGACTCTCAGATGTAATATACCTTACATGGGTCTGCCCTTGAAGAAAAGTCTTCAGCTGTGTAGTTTTGATTTTTTAAATATTATTAATTAAATTATAATTTTATTAATTTTATTATAATATTAATTTATTAATATTTCCTACTTATTATATAAGTTATATAACTTGTAACATCATCTTATTGGAGAGATGGGCAGTATAAAACTTGAATGAATGAATGAATGAATGAATGAATGAATGAATGAATGAATAATAAATCTGGAAGCTTCAGCTGATGCAAAATGCAGTTGTGCAGGCACTTATGTGCGCTTCTAGAACAGCATGTTACACCTTAGCTCCGTGAGTTGCATTGGATGCCAGTCTTCTATTTACGGTAATTAATGCAAAATTAGTCTTGAGTTTCTTTCTCATGTTTCCTGCCTACCTCCACCCCGGTGCCCCACACCTAAGTCTTTCTTTGTTTTCCTTCCCTATCTATCTTCCTCCATCCTCCATCTCTTCAAATTTGAGTTGGCATTCCATCACTGCATGTTTTCTAAAGCTGACCTTATAGGGTTATTATTGTGGGGAAAGTAGGAGGAGGGAATATACATAGTCCTCGTGTCTTTATGACAGTTGCTGTGTCCTGGAGTCATGTGATCACCTTTTATGACCTTCTGACAAGCAAGCCATTGGGAGCCAGATTCCTAACAACCATGACTAACAACAAAGCAGGACCTAGGGCAAACAAGGGCCCAACCTCTTGCTTAGTAATGGAAATTTTAGGTTCCGTTGTGGTCCTCAGTTGAGCACTACCTGTATTACATATGTTCACGGCCTTGAGTTACTTATAAAGTAATAAAGATGGGATAAAAAAAACCTAATATAATGATAATATAAGTCTACATTATGGAAGTTTATTTATTTAGCATATGGCAAATACATGGAGATATAGTGGTTCAAATGTTAATGTCCAGTCCACCCAGCCATTCAAGGACAGGGTGGTCTATGTTGAAAAAAATCAGACATTGGGCCGATGGCCCAATTAAGCTCTTGATGGACATTCGGACACAATGTGGAAGTATAACTGGTGTTTTGAGCCATCAGTTATTAGTAAATTTCTTTCTCAAGAGTTCGCTTGCCTATTTTCTTACTTTCCTGTGCCAGTCTTTGTGGTAATTTTGACCACAGTTCTATGACTTCAATGTAGCGAACCTTCCTGGAGCCTGTGGTAAAGTTGGGGCAGCTAACTTCTCAAAGCAGTCAGGGTGCTGGAGAAACACATTTCAACCAACCACTTGAGAAAAGAAGATTAGAAGAAACCAGACTATTTTACTTGGTGTTAGCTGGATTGGAGCATATACTGACTTGTCTGCAGTGCAAATAGATAAAAATCATCATGACATCCTGTGACACAGCAGAAAAACCAGGAATTATAAGTTTATGCCATTCAGAAGTAGCTGGCTGTAAAGTATTTGGCCTTAAGCAAATAATATTCTGTTCACAATTATTTACGAGAGGAAGAACTTGAATATAGAACCTCCTGTCTCAATGATTTTTTGAAACGATATTTATTATCTTTCTTTCCAGATACGATTGAGGTTGAAGTAAAGGAATTAATACTGGATGTTAAATATCCTGCTACTAAAAAACAGGTAATTAGGAAATGCATTATTTGGCAGAGTAATCTGCTTTATACCTGCAAATTAATTTTTAATTCTCTGTTAAAATTTGTTCTGAACTCCATTTTATATTGGTGATTAGAGTGTTTTGCTAGGAGATTTTAGCTTCAAATTCTTGTCCTTCTCGGTGCTGGCAGGAAGGAATTTAACAATACTTACTGGAAGAAAGGCAGAATACTGTACACACACTGTAATTATTTAAATTGGAAGAGAGAGTATAAGAAAGGGAGCTGCTCTCTTTTCTGTCACCATGAGGTTTGATGGTGGTGAGTCTTGATTTTCTTTCCTGCTTGTTATAGATTAGCCCTCAGCAGCTACTGTACATGTGCTACCTGAAGGAGGACTGCATGACATAAAATTATTTTAAAATAATTTCAAACTGGATTTACTTAACAACACAGTTTCTGTGTTTACACAGTGCACAAATCTGGTTTATAAAGTATGACCATTTCTGTAGTAAGACAGATCATAAACAAAGGACTCATTTCATTGGCCTTTCATATTTTTCTCTTTATAGCTCCATGTCTTCTAGGGGCTACTTTAGGAGCAGCAAAGTTTCCAGCTCAAGAGATACTATAGTTAAGCAATATAGAAACATATGATTTATACCAGTATGTAAACTATTACTTGGTTTTATTTTTAAAAATAGCAGCATGAAGTTTGAAAGTCTGCATTATATTTTACTACTGATAGGCTTTAGAAAGCATCCTGGCAAATGAGAGTTTGCCGTTATCTTTTCTGATGAACATCACACAAACACTGACAGAGACCTTAAAAAACCAGGGTAAGTGAACATTTCTTTTCTGACTGCCTTTTAATGTCACAAGAGGAAATACAGAATAAGAATTCAATTATGCTTCCTTGAAAGAATATGATAGTCATTGATAATACTGTTGGTCTTGTTTCTGCTGTTACCGGGTAGCTAACTGAGTTTCATTTGAAGGAACCAAGTACAATTCTTTAAGAAACTATACCATACCTGGGCATTTTATGGCCCATGGGCCACATCCGGCTCTTTGGCTATCTCTCTGTGGCCTGTGGCATTGGTGTTGGCAGGGGAACGTTGGTATTGGGAACAGAGTATTGGGGATGTGGTGGCTTCAGGGGACAGGAGAGTGGTGGGATGTGATGGTGGCAGTGGCAGCCTTACACAAGAGTCCCAGTTTTTCATTGGCCCTTTGGGAAAATTGGTGTTGCTCTCTCCTGAACTGTACTACAGCATTTTGATATCCTTCTTTAGGGAGAATAAGGAAATGCAGTAGTATATGGCAGAAACATTTCAGAATCAATTCTTTCCCCTTCAGGGATTGTTTTCATATCATTCAAAAATGGGAATTGCTCACTGGAAACATAATGTAATGTGTTGTTTAAAATGAATGATTGTATCAAATATTTTCATAAGTATATCATTGGAGATTTGCTTGTATTCTTCCTTTGAAGTTTATGTCAGATAAATTCATTGTAACATCCATTATAATCAGGGGTGGGATTCAACTGGTGTTACTACCAGTTCGGTGACTACGTTTTGCGCCTGATGCGTGCTGTGCATGCGTGTAAAAATACCTTAAGCTGTGCCGCCCGGACAGCTGAAAAGTGCAGCGCGCGGGTGCGCAGCATTTGAAAAGCCACTTTTTTCCTGCTTTTTCAACCTCAGCTATGCCGCGCAAAGCAGCTGAGGTTGAAAAAACAGGAAATAAAGGACAGGTAAGAGCCCGGGCGGGCAGGTGGGCCAAACAGCAGCAAACACAGAACTGGTTCGGTGTCTGCTGCTCTTCAGAGCTACCGGTTCTATAGAGCCGGGCAGAACCGGTAGCATCCCAGCCCTGATTATAATGTTCTGTGTGGCATCATCCTTCCTTTAACCTGTGTTGAGGAAAAGCTCTTGTCATCTTTATGTTCTTCCACCTCCAGTCTTGCTGTCATCCATATTTTTTCATATCAAGGTCTTTTGAACTAGTAATAGAGGGAGGGAAGGTATCCAGAGTGACAATATCAGTCATCTGTTTGAGGCGAGAGACCAATGTTTCAATAGGAAGGACAGTTGTGCCCGCTAGAAATTCCACCAGGGAATTCTGGCAAACAGTTACAATTTTTAGATAGGACCCTAAAGCAGATAAAACCTGCAAGGCAGCCCAAGGATCATGATTTGGTTCCAACTTATAAAATAAGAAATCGAGACAACACAGTTAATGATGATATTGATGAAGATAAGGCGACACTTCTTGTTCAAAAGGCTGGAGTTGCTTCAGTAGGAAAAGGTACAATAAAAACATTAAATTTTTCAAATAAAAATCTGGAGGGCTCTTAACAATTGTGGATTGAATGTTCATTTTTCAACCCTGGGAGGCAAATCATTTTTTGAGATGGCGCCTATGGAAATAAAATAAATAAAGTAAGAATGAGGAGGAGGCAGCTTTGTAGGAAATTCATCTTGCAGATGAGTATTATAAGCTGGAGAATTCATAGAAACATCTTCCTTAGATACTTCTTCTTATGAGCTTTTAAATGTTGCTTTTTGTTTGGTTTGGATTTGATTTCAACTGCCTGTTTTGCCTGTAGACAAAACCTATCCAGGATTTAACTTGATGAAATGGTATCTTCCTGCCGGCTATTGTACATTGAAAATACCATACTTAGAAGGCTGTATAATGAAGCTGCAGAAAGGTTTAACAGCTCAGTTGCACATTCATTGAGACTAATGGGCATTATTTTCCTTTCTGTCACTTTGTCTAGAGATGGATTATATTGATGAAGGGCTGTTACAGTTCTGTACAAATAAATTAAAACTGCTGCAGCTTCATGAGTCAGTCAGCAATCTAAATTCTCAGAATATACAGCCTGAGACAGAGCCATCTGATAATGTGAGTACTGTGAAACTTTGATTTTATGAAAAGAAAAACTGCCTTGAAATGCAGACGTGTGTGTAAGAGAAAATTTTAAAAAATCATACAGCCCTTTTTTAAAAATAAAAATATATTTATGGTATGTAAGAGTGATATGCATTTATGGACTTTGTGAGCACAATGGAGTCTTCCTCCTGCAGGCAAGAAGACAATATTTGTAGGTCAGTGTTGAACTGTTCAGTTCTTAGTGCTTTCTAAGCTTGGTTGTTTGCTTGCAGATATTTCATTACTCAACTAGGTCATGAGGAAAGGAAAAAAGAAAACCTTGCCCTTTAAGGAATAGGCAAAGTTCTTTCCTTTTGTGGATTCAAATTTCCGGGCTGGGAGAAATGCAAAATGATTTGGTCAGCTTCTTGGGAGTCAGAATCAGTTTATTAATAGGAAGGCAGGTAAGAAATCTCAGAGCGTTCCTAGGATTAATCTAATAAGTGAATAGAAAAACCTCTCTTTTATACACTTCAGGTTCTTTGATTTGTAGGTGTGAATCTTTGAAGACTTTGATTTGCGTGTGTTGAATTCCTGTCTCTTTGGGATCTCTTCCTGGGATCTTGGTTTTATGGTCCTGATCCTTTGTAGCTGCTTGTCTGCTATCATGTTTCCTTCCTGCCATGCTCTTTGGTTTGCTTTTCACAAGTTTTTATAACTTGCCATCTATTTGATTTCTATGGGAAAGGATCTTAGCTAGTTTGTAGAGTTTTTTCCCCTCTGTATCTCATGCCTGTAATTTTCTCCTTCCTTTGTTGTGAAAAGTAAGCTGTCTCCAGCTATTTTAATAGCCCTACTTCACAAAGGGTGTTTCCCTAGAAGAGAGGGGAATCATACTTCCAACAGTCATATCATCAATGCTTCCTGTAGCACTAATCAAGTTCAGTTATAAAATCTCTGCAAGCAAAAGGCCAAACGATTTCCACAGTCTTCCTGCTCCTTCTATCTTGGACTTGTATGCACTGCACAAGGAAGCCCATTTATGCAGGTGGATCTACGGCATTGAACACTGCTGTTTGAACTTACTATTCTGAAATTGGAACTGAAAATATTCTGTATTAAGGAGATATTTTATGAAAAAATTGGCATCTTAATTGTGTTGGTGTTTAACATGTCAACCTTAGGGAAGTACCAAGCCTTGCTTTATATATTGTGCATATATTTTTGTAGGCATAAAATGATAAAATGAGGATAAAAATTAATGGCTCTAGAATTGGGCAGTAGTAGGTCAGTGTAACATACTTTTTGTGGTAAACTCTATTTGTTATGAGATCTTCTTTTGCTTTTCATAAAATTATATGAAATAAGTTCTATGATGCTGATTTCAATAGCCTTCTTGAGAAAACCTTTGACATACGACTAGAATTAAATTAGTTCTGTTAGTATTCTAGGTTACTTCCATCTCTGTATCCAGTTCAAAATAGAATGTATTTTAAATATATTTAACATCTTTATTAATTAATGGGTAGCTACATATTTGAAATGTGAGCTACACCAGATGTCCAAGCAAACATTTTTAGAAATATCAATACATTTAATTGTTGCATGAAATAAATTCAGTGTGAGTAAGATCCTCTCAATATTTTCTGCAATGGCACAAGGGATATTGAGAAAAAATATGCTGAACCCTGCAACATAACAACTACTTAGCAAAATACCTTAAATAAAAATTTATTATCAGAGAAATTGTGATGAATGAATATGAGACCAGTTTCAAGGGTAAATCTGATTTTCTCTTATTTATGTTTTATTGCTTTTAAGATCTTGGCTAAATTACTCCGCTTAGATGAAAAAGAATTCGCTAGGCTCCAGATGTTACTTGAGAAGTACAAACAGCAGAATACCCAGCCTTCAGTACATTTTGTAGAGGATAAAGATGGAATACTGTCTGTGAAAACTTTCTTGGATTACCTGGATTATGAAAAAGATGCAATTAATGTGAAAAAGTTAGATGACAAGGAATACGTGGCTTTAGGTATGAGCTTGGATTATTAACATAACCATGGCTAAGGAGCTTTCCAGTTGGGTAATAGATTTCTTTTTTTGAATTTAGTTAGGAAGTTTTTCTGAAGGAGCCTCCTGAAAACATTAATATGAGGAAGTACAGAGCAGACTAAAGACTTGCCTTGATCTATGCAATGGAAATAACATTGGCTTAGTGCAATGAGAACAAGAGTGTATACAGGTAGTCCTCAACTTATGAACACAATTAGGCCTGGAATTTCCAGTCATTGCATTGCAGTCATAAGTTGAGCTGGACCCAATTTTATGCTACTTGTTAAGTGAATCATGTTGTTAAATAAATTCAGTTTCCCTGATGTGTTTTTTTGTTCCAAATTTGCAAAAAAGGTGCAAATTGCTATTATAGCAACAGGATGCTGCAGCTGATCATAAATGCAAGCCAGTTGCCAAACAGCCAAATTGAGATCGTGTTATCACGGGGGAGGTGCATTAATTATAAGTGGGAAAACAGATCGTAAGTTACTTTTACCAAGGCTGTCATAACTTTGACCCATTGTTAAATGAGTGGCCATAAATTGACTACCTGTAAACAGGAGGAGAAAGCAGAATATAAATAGCTCTCATTAATGTAATTTACTCTCACTGTGAATAGATCTGATCTTCACCTTCTGATAGATTGTTCTGTTTTCAATCAGAAAGAATTTAATGGGTGAAACAGAGGGTTGAAGAAGTTAAAAAAATGTATGATGTCTTGTATGTGTATGTACAGGAGGTTTTTTTTTCTGGAAATGTTTACATGGAGAATGTTCAACAGAAGAAATGTGTCAAACTCTGAAGTCTGCAGGATTTAGCCCCCAGATATTATTGGTGAGTGTTGTCTTTTATTCTTTATTGTGATCACCAGGCCTATATTCTAATTGCTCATTGGTTTATAGCAAATATATGGGAAATACATGATTAAGGGTCAAAATTATAGCATTAAGTGGGTGGGGAATAGAAATAAAACATGGAAGAGATGAGGAAATGGAGAGAAGACATTTATATATAGAAACAATTTGCCTATTTGTATTCCTAGGTGTTTTAAAGAGTTTTGAATTTAATTGAATTAATCATTACATTACTGATCTGCAACAAAAGGCATATGTAATAAAACCAACCTTGCTACATCTCCATCATAAAAATGGGATGCTTAACTTGTTACAGAGTCAGTTTGGTCTAGTGCAGGGGTCTCAAACTCACGTCGTCATGGCGGCGTCATGTGATGTATCGGGACTTTTCCCCCCATCGCTAAACTGGGTGTGGGCATGGCTAGTGCGTAACGCATCCGTGAGTTTGACAACCCTGGTCTAGTGATTAAGACTCCAGACTAGAAACAGGAGACTGAGAGTTCTAGCCCTGCCTTGGGCATGAAAGCTGACTGGATTATTTTGACCAGTCAGTCTCTCTCAGCTCAGCCCATTCAATGGGGTTGTTATGGGGAAAAAAGGAGGAAGAAGGAATATCCTGAAGGCAGGGTAAAAAAAAAAACATTAAAAAATATTACCTAGAAAACTAAGGATTTGTCCAGGCATTTACCAGAAGTGAAGACTGAGACTTCTTTTTAAATTTACTTCCATGAAGTGCTGTACTGAAATTTGTCTTTTAGTTTCTGCAGTTTTCTTTCCCTGTGAAAAAAGGCTTCTAATTTTCTGCTTTATTCATGGGGAATTTTAGATACATTTGTGAAGATTTAAGACTGCTTCTATTTATTTCTTGTTAAACATATTTTACATTCTTTATACTCTTTTTATTTATTCACGGTTTCTGATTTGGAAGGAACCCCCTACTAAGGAATTCCCTAATGGTATCTTCCTTTGGAATTTAATTGAGGCATGGGAAACCAGTGAACCCTAGACCTTTGACAGGAGGGTTGTTTGACAGGACACATGCAACACACAATTAGTTGCTATGCAACTAAAATGAAAAAAAAAAGTCTTATGGATTAAAATTCTGTTGAGATTATCTACTTTGTTGAGATGTATGTGGGAAAAATTAAAAGCAATTTTGCTTATTCAGAAAAAAATGTTTGGCATTTCAAAATTAGGATAACTGTTTGTGGAATGTAAATGCGGAAGATAGGGGACTGGGATCCCAATTAAATCATGATTAAAATGAGAAAGAATGATTGAAGAAATACATATGACTAGGATTTCAAATTTGAAATACTGTATGTCTCTAGGGGATATTAGCAATATTAATGCAGTGATCAACAGAGGAACATTGAAGTAACTTCTCTTTTGTTTAGAAAATTTTACTAAATTGATTGGAAAAGTGATTTCCTAAATCTATTCTCATTAAACCTCCAAAACTTTCTATCTCTTTTTTTAGTCGCTTCTGCTCAGTGTGTGGCTTTCCAAGGAAAAGACCTTTCTTCAAAGAACCCAGTCAGTTTGCTGCCTTCAAGCTGCATTGTCACTTTTGAGCAGAATGACAGGTGGGAGAAGTTCAGTGAACATGCTCAATTTCTGAAAACAGGAGGTTGCCAGAGATCAAAAGCAGATATTACAAACCTAATGTTGCATGCAAATAAAACAATTCCCATGATGTTATTGAAAAGATCTGAATATCCACATGCTGTAGAGAGTTTAGAAAATTACCTTGATGGAGATATGCAAGATCTGTTACAAAGCAATGAAACACTTCTTAAGTCCACAAAAATAGAAAGTGTGGAAGAGGTTCAGGTAGAGACCTCCCTAATCCATAAGATTATAAGAAGGGGAGGAGATACAGCATGATCAGACTTGCAAGATTGTGTTGTTATAGCCACTCCCAATAAAAATAGTCTTTAGTCTTTGAGTGTAATTGAAATCAACCTTGCAAGTCTGATAATCATCTCTCCTTTCTTGTCACTTATTGTTAACAGATCTTGCAAATCTCTATCAAGGTCATCTTCCATACTCTACACATGCTCAGTTGACAGACTTTGCAAATACTCCTTTGATCTTATTGTGGGTAATTAATCCTCTCCCCTTCTTAACAGCTACCTGATGTCTCCAAATGTACAGATATCCCTGCCCAACCTTTTGTTTTTTATAGTTTCTCTTAGTCTATCAGTAAACAAGAATCCCTGCTCACAAGTGAATATTTGGGAATAAAACATCTGTAGTAAATGTATTTTCTAATTGTGGTTGACATCCCATATGCATGTTTTTGACTTTGGTTGCTACAGATGATTCGTGGGATTCTCAGTCCATTTCCCCCTGGTGGCAGCAGATGAGAACAACCTGTATTCAGTCTGAGAATAACGGAGCTGCTTTGGTATTTGCTCATGTTGGGCATTCAGTAACATCACAGATAAGTGATAGCGTTGCAGAAAAAAAGGCAAGTAACTTCAGATTCTGTCCTTGACTACATAGCAAAATAAAAATAAAAATGGGTCTCCCTTCCCAAAATAAATAATCAACTCTTAATACTTGCCGCTAAACATCCAATTATAAAGTATCTTGGAAAATGTACAAGTGAGGTCTCATTGTTTATTTATATAGGCAATACAGGATGCAACTGAATTTCATATGCTGCTTAATCATTATGAATACCATGAAAAGGCTATACCAAATTCTATACAGCTGCTACCAGGCCTTTGAACTTGCTGTTCAAAGAGGCTAGGATTTCTGTAATTCTCTCACTAGAAGATGCCAACAAAATTTTGGCATCTCCTGATTTGTTTTTAGAAGGAAAATTTAACTGGTTCAGTGCTAGTGTCTTTTTCCTTGCCTTGATTCATTTGTTTACATGTTTAGGTTACAATTACTTTAAAGTTTATTATTGTTAATAAGCACATTAAGCATCAGTAGAAAAAATGTAATGTAAACAAAATGCAAATGTTACTTCTTACTAAACAAAAGTTGACTGTTTTTGAATTTGCTCATGCTCTATCTCAGCCCTTCTGTGAACACAGATAATAATACATGTATTTATGTTATCTTGTCCTTTCTCCAAGGAGTTGAAGGGATGCAGATCTCCCCCTTCACCAGTTTTATTTTTAGATGAAGTAGAGCAGCACTGCCAGCTTCTTTCCATCCTCAATTTAAACTTCTGGCAGTTTAATATGAAATGTGTGAACACCTTATGTGTATTTACTGAAGGTGCATCTCTTGCTGTTCCTCATCTCTAAGGGAACCTTCTTAAAAATAGCACGTACGAATACAGTACAGATGTACTGAACATATGACAGAAAGCTGTAACTTATTTTCTTCTTTCATCATTGAAGTTTGTAAATCTGGACTTTCTGCACACCATATGTAAAATGTCAGCTTGATAATATGAGATGTTCACAAACAATTTTTTTTATTAGTTTCCCCAAATAACCGTAGGTGCTGATACAGATTCCTGGGAAGCCCTCTCTCTTGATATAGAATACTGGAAGCTTCTCCTGAAACAGCTAGAGGATTGCCTAATACTTCAGACACTTCTGAATAGTAAACTGAGCAGGAAGACAAGCCCAGCTTCTTCTTTGCAGGCTGAGCCTCTTGGGAGACTTTCTGTAAAAAAATTGCTTGAAGGAGGAAAAGGTGATTCCCCCCCCCCCGAGGGTTGGGATGGAAAGGGGTGGCGGTTAATTTCTTCTCCTGAGATACTGCTTGGAACTCAGCCCAGGAGTATCCCCCGAGTAATGTGTGAAATGGAATAAGAAATTGCAGAACAGAAAGGGAACAGGAAATTGCAGAACAGAAAGGGAACTGAGGCTGACAGTCAGTGTATTTCCATTGAAATCCTCTTGGGGATAGTTTCATGATATTTTATCCTTAACAAAGTCTACATTCCATAAGGAATAGGATTGCAAATGGCTATGCACATAGAATAATAAATAAATAGCCCACCTAAATGCCACATTGACACATGAAGCTTGGTCTGTGTAGGATGACACACCTTCCCACCCCAGTTCATTCCAATTTTACTTCTTCCCTCATGCCCTGGAATCTAGTACTGCTTTCATATAAGAACTCGCTGGTTTGAAAGGTGTAATCTTGATACAGGTTTATAGTCTCCTCAAATCCTATAGGGTCAGCCAGCCTGAGAAGGGTTGAGTAGCATGAGAGGTAGAAGAGAAGCAGAGGAAGCTCAGAAGGCAACCAGGATTCCCGGGCTATGCTGAAGCCCCAGGCACTGTCCTTCAAACCATTTTCATCTTATGCCGATTGAAACATGCACAGAAACAGCAGTCCACACTCCCAGACGCACAGGCATGGACAAGATGTTGATCAACTATTTAAAGAGTCAGCATTAAAGTGTATGCTGCTTGTGAGTCAGTAGTACAGTCATCTGACCTGTATATTTATAAATGCTTTAACTGTTCATAGATAAAATGAAATCCCCAATGTAGCAGTCACTGAAAACCAAGTGCTCCATGAATTTATCCAATCTTGTCTCCTTATTTGTGCGTTAGTATATCCCAGTGATGGCGAACCTTTTTGTTGTGGTGTGCCGAAACTGCATATGTGCAATAGCGTGTGTGCGCATGCTGGCACCCACAATGCAGTGCACCCTACCCCCCTGTGCATGTGCGTGCAATACCCCCAACCCGTCCCCTTACCTGCACTGCACATGTGCGTATCTCCCAGCTGATTTTTGGCCCGTTTGAGGCCGTTTTCACCCTCCCGGAGGCTCTCGAGAAGCCTCTGCCACCTCGGGAGGCTGAAAAACGGGCCCATTTTGGCACTTCTGGAATTTCCAGAAGGCCCGTTTTTCAGCCTCCCAAGGAGGCAGAGGCTTCCCTCGAGCCTCCGGGAGGGCGAAAACCGCCTCAAACAGGCCCAAAATCAGCTGGGAGATGCGTGCATGGGCAGCGCAGGTAATTTTGGCTGGGGCTCGCGTGCCCACACAAATGGCTCTGCGTGCCATAGGTTCACCATCACGGGTATATCCGATAGCAGCAAATTCCATAATTTAAGATTACAATAGAAAGAAAAAATAACTCTTTTCTGGGTATTTGTAAACTGATGCTAGACTGTTTTGACTTTTCTTTAGGAGGCATTGCTGACAGTGTAGCCAAATGGATTTTTAAGCAAGACCTCAGTTTGTCCTTACTCAGATTAGGTCGACAGAAAAATGAAGCAGAAAGCAAGGAGGAACCACAGCAGACTGACAGCAATTTTGTAGGTGAGGATGGAGAAGACCAGCCAAGCATGGAGTCCATATTAGGTAAAAAATAGTTTCAGACATGCTCTTCATTTCTGTTTAGCGCAACAATGGAATGCAAAATAATAATTATCTTTTGTTAAAACATGTTCCCAGAACTACTCCGTTTAGCATATGAACAGTTTCCTTGCAGCCTGGAGATGGATATACTCCATGCACATTCCTGCTGGGAGTATGTTGTACAATGGAACAAAGACCCAGAGGTAAAGGAAGCTTTTCATTTCCTTACTCTTTGTTTTTTATGATACGCACGATCTTAACCTGACATTTTCAAATACGGAAAATAATCCATTATTTCTTGTTCAGGCTCAGTAGGCTTAAAAATTGCTTAAAAATTGCCAAAAAGGCCAATGCAGTCTTAGGCTGGATCAACAGAGGGATAGCACCAAGACCACAGGAAATGATAGTTCTAGACTATATGTACTAGTTCTATATGTACTAGCGAGGCCATACTTGGAATATTGCATCCAGTTCTTGGCGCCACGACACAATGGAATAGCTGCCTCCTGGAGTTATTGTTGGAGGTTTTCAAGAAAAGATTGGACAACCATTTATGGTTGGTACGGCTGGTATAAGGGTAAGGGGACTAGAAGACCTTCAAGTTCCCATTTAGCCTTAGGATTGTATCATAATTTTATTTTGGTATGTGGGTATCATATCCTCTTTGTTTCACAATGATAAAACACATTATATTGTCATAATTTATTAGATGTGATAGCATTTAAATGTTCTTCCCAAGCTAGCACTATTATATTGAGCTGTCACTGTTTTGAAGATTGAGAAAAGGGACACTTTGTATTGATACAGAAACTGTTTCAATGGAAGATTGGGGTATATGTCAACAATACAAACTGTACGTTATCACTATTACAACTTTGCTGCAATTACCACGGTATGGTAATTAAAATAAAATATATCAAATATATTTAATATATTTTATCAAATATTTGATACCGATATAGTAAATAACCTTAATTAATATATCAGAATATTTAGAAGTTATTTATTATATGTCCCATTATATGCCGCTTCGTGGTTATTGTAGCTTTTCTTTAAACTTCGAGAAGAGTCAACTCAGCTGCAGTTGTTTCTACTTGAATAACTTGAACAAAGCTGAAAAAAAAATTACAGAACAGTAGGGTTTTTTTAAAATTAGCTTTTGTGAGTAGATAGCATTTGTGTGTGTCATGGCCTATACCATCTGATTAAAAAGACCTGCATGCAGAAAAAAATATAACAAAACCTGAAATAATTAATTGAAATACTTAATAAGTAGTTGGGAAGGTTACTGTTATGTGCTTCATTGCACTGACTAATATTGGTTATTTCTGTTTTTCTAATCCAAGGAAGCACATTTTCTCACCAGAGCCATAGAACATCTCAGATGCATTGATAATGCTCATATTCAACATGGTAAGAATAAAGAAAATATTTTGGATGTATCAAAGTGAAGTAGAGAATTTGATTCAGAAGTGTCTATGTGTTGAGGGATCCACAGCTGTCATTTTTATCTGCAAATTAAAACTGCATGGAAGTATTCTCAAATCAGTGTCAAAGCTGGACTTGGTTCACAGTAAACATTGTCGTGTTTGTTAATGCCCCATTACAATAGTAAATGCTTATTAATTATAAATAATTTGAAGATCTCTCCAATCAACCCACTATTGCTTGCAAATACAGGAAATATGAGAAGGGCTGAGCCTCCCTCAAATCAAAATTCCTACTCATTTAACGAAAGTAGTGATACTCAACTCCCTCCCTCCCTCATGGATCTTTAGCCATGGTTTTCAGGTTACACTTAATTACCACTTGCAGGTGGACCTCTGGGGTGAACTGTTCCCGTGGAAGGACATAGTCTTAGCTGTACATCAGGTCCAGTCATTTTAGATTTTTCAGTTTTTTCTAAAAGCACATATTTTTATGTTGGCTTTCCTAAGCTGTAACTGTTAGCCACAATCAATTACTATTACATTGTTAATGAAACTGCTTGGAATTTATATATAAGTAAACCGTGTATATAGACTTACTTTTAGTGTTTTTGAAACATGCAGTCTATGAGTTCACCTGGCAAAACCATTGATGTTGCTTTTAGCTGGGCCTAAATTTATGTAATTATTTCAGGAATTGCTTTAATGATGTGGAACACATTCATAGTGAAAAGGCTTTCTGCTGCTACCTACTTAATGGACAAGGTACGTATGTTAAAAACCAAGTTAAATAGAATATCTAATATTACGTTCATATGAGGACTCTTAGTAAATGAAACTTGGTTAGCTGTATGGGCTTAGACTTTCAGATCACTAAGTTCAAACCCTTCTTATGACTGAATCTAAGTTATACAATTCTGGTTGTTAGCTGTTAGGCTTCTACTTCTGCCTACTCAATGAAGAGGAGCTAATTACCTCTCAGGGCAATTTGGTTCCACTCTTAAACACTGCTCACTTTACTCCTCCTGCCCAATTCAATTGAAACCTGCCTTCTTTGAATTTAAATCCATTATTTTATCGTTGGCATTCTGGAGAAAAGAGCTTTCTTTGTTAATTGCATTCAGATACTTGAATATTATTACCCTATGTGGAGTGCAAAACAAGACACAGCACATAAGGTGGTGTCTAATCAAAACAGTAGAAAGTAGAACTGTTAGTTCTTTTGATTTGAAAGCCATTAGGAAAAGTATTACATACTACATACTACAGAAGAGATGTGGGCATGCTTGCTACCTCTGTCAACACGTACTTCAACCAGCTGAATATTTTTCTGGATTCACATGGTAGTCATGCAATCTCCCCAAATTGCAGACCTACTCCTGTGAGTAGGCAGTCAGCAGCTCTTAGGATATATCCTTTGCACTCAGGAGCAATTCAGGAGTGAGCTTAAGGCACCAGGCTAGAAATATAAGTCTAGATTGATTTACTAATGAGTTAATTAAAAGTTTGAAATAATTAGTTTTGAGGAAAAGCACTAAGACTTAACTACTAGTCATAACTTAAAAGAAATGTTATTTCACGCATACGCATAAACGTATGGGAAGTAGGGAGGTGTTTTTTAAAAATAAAAATCATAAAATAAAAAACTTCATTTGTGGTGAAAAGAGATAGCAACTTACCTGTTTGATGGAATATATTAATGTATTGAGTCCTTCTAAACAAATTTCTGTCATAGGTTGGAAAAGCACCAAAGGACAGGTTATGCAGACGGGCAAGTAATCCTTTTTCTTTATTTAAAATATGTATAATCATAATACAGGGTCTGATGATATCTATGTCAACCAGCAATTGGGGATTTCTGCCAACTTAAGCTAAGGTCATAGACTTGGCTTCCAGCTCAGTAATCTTTTTATTTGGCTCGCCTTTCTCTGAGCTCAGCCCAAGAGACACCTATTATTTTAGGTTTTTAATCTAAGATCATGTTTAAGACAAATTTCCCTGAAGCGAACATGACTTCGAGCAGATTTGCACTCTTCCGTTCATTTTTCACCTCCGTCTTAAGCATGTTTTTACAAGAATAAAGTAGTTCTGATATTTATGTGAATGAGCTTTCATTTGTTTCTCTGCAAAGTTAAAAACAAAAACTTTTTCACTGAATCTAAAGATTGGAAGGAATCTTTGAGACCATCTAGCTCAATCACCTGCCCGTTTAAGAAATTATTGCTACAAACAAGTGCATTTGCCGGCCCAGCTGTCAATCAGATTTGGTTGAGAGATGCAGAATTTGTTTCCGAATAAGTAAGCTCCACATCCATTATCCACCCCTCAGTAGTGGGATTCAGTCAGTTAGCACCACTTTGGGAGAACCAGTTGTTAACTTTCTGAGCAGTTTGGTGAACTGGTTGTTGGAAGAAATCATTAGGGCGGAGAACCGGTTGTTAAATTATTTGAATACCGCCACAACCACTTCTGTTATATTAGAAATGATGCTGATGCCAGTTGCTCAGGTTTCTTTTAAAGTTCAACTGGAAGAACAAACTAGGAAAAGGTCTGAGCAGCCTTGTGCTGAATTGGTTCAACATTTTCCTCCTAAAGAAATAGCATTGGACAACTATGATTGAAACTCCACAAATTATATATTATATAGAATTCTTGATGGAAAATATATACCATTTTTATAAACTTGCCACCTGTGTGCCTACATCTTTTCAAATTTTTGAAACTTTAGTAAAGTTGTACAAGCATTCAGATTAGGGCCTTTTCAGAGAATCCTTATTTTAATCTGGATATTTTGCAATCTTTTAAAAATCATTCTAGATTAGTATTTGGTGCCAGCTAATATACCTCCCCATCCCCCATTTAAATCCTAAAATTTCATTATCCTCAAATGGCCAACTTTTATAAGTACATGAGATTCATTTTTTACTTATGATTTCATCCTGCCAATAACATATGACACTGAAAAATTATTGGAGGCAGATAAACATATCGAGTAATTTTCAATTTATTTAAATACAAATTTGACTAACTAATGATGAAATATATACAAATACATACATACATACATACATACATATATATAACTTTATAAATTAAAAAAGAACTTTATAAATTAAAAAAATGCATTGAATACTGAGGCTTGCATGACTCATTTTTAACTGTTCAGATACTTCTTTTTGCATTAAATGATTTCTGGGATTTGCTATGAATACAGCCTCTTCTGTCCACAAACAGGACGTAGGGATGAGTGACAACGCAGTGTCCTATTTCCTTGGGTGTTGCTCAGATCTTCTTCAGACTCTCATGGAGGTAACAGGTCCTTCCTCAACCTAAACTGCACATTATTTTTAATACATTCATCTTCTCTCATCAGTCTTTCAAAAGTAACATCAATCGTTCTGTACATGAAATCTTATGTAAGGATTGTTGCCAAAGATTCCTTAAACCAGACAATAGTAACAGAATGCAGATTTTTAGCCACATTCCACTTGAATAAATGTCTTCATTGTTTTAGCTGTATATTTTTTAAATGTTCAAGATTTCTTCATGTGACTGTTACTACTGGTTCTGCTGATAATCCTCCTCCTCCTCCTCCTCCGAGTTTTTTGGAACATGACCAATGTGCGCTATCTTTCAATTACTTTTAAAATACCAATGCTTTTCTCTTTCTTACTGCACTAGGCTGATATACGGTGTGATGAAATGCCACTTCCTGTGCTGGACACAGAAGATGCCTGGGTGTCTGTTGAAGGGCATAGCTCGTTAGTGGAGTTAGCACTTGAACAGAAACACATCCATTATCCTCTAGTCGAGCACCAGTCCGTGCTCTGCATCGTCTTATATGGAACCATGAAGTTCTCCCTGAAGAGTGTGAAACCCCTCTCTCTCTTCGATAGCAAGGTATGCGGACATGAGGCTTCGTTGAAAGCTGCTGACTCTGGAATGAGGGCTCCAGGTTAATTAAATGTGAAATGTATCTCTTAGGCCAGAGTTCAAACTCATGCAGGACATTGAATGAGAAGCTGTGGTTAGAATAGAAAACCCTACAAGTTGGTGGAAGTTTTTTGGGAAATTTTCCTGTTAAATTAAATTTTGTGTTTTATCTACCTACAGAGGAATTAAGGCTAATCAACTTTACAAATTCCGAGCAAAAATTAATGTTGAGTTGACCTGGGAAGTGGCTATTTACTCCCATATTTATATTGTATACTTATATTAAGCAAGTATTAACTCTTTTCTATATTAGTTCCAAAATTCCTCTGTGTTCCATTCTTGTAGGGTAAAAATGCTTTTTTCAAAGACTTGACTTCAATTCAGTTGCTGCCTAGTGGAGAAGTGGATCCCACTCTGCTTAGCTTACGCCATCAAGTAAGTTACATCTGGGGAGGAAATGAACAAGCGTAGGTGTCCTTTTTGCAAACTGCTGCTGATGTGGAGGCTTTCTTTTGTTTGCAAGTTCTTAACCAAACTGGTGAGTGCACTGGCCCAGGCCCAAGCTCCGTCTCAGATGACAGACAGATCGGAAGAAGTTGTTGCTGTGACACTGAAGGACAGGGATTGGCCCGCCTTGACTTTGGATCTGGCACATCATCTTCAAATTGCGGAGGACATAATCAGACGGTACTATGTGTGTGAGCTCTATAATTACGGCCTGGATCATCTTGGAGAAGAGGTACACATTTTACACATAGCAGATGTACATGCAGCAGGCATGGATTTCTGCCTGTTGAGGGTAGCAGCAGATATACAGGTTGTAATTTTGTCATGGTTATTAGTGAAACTCCTTTACATTGCTGTCAAATCCTGCCTTTTCCCCCCCTGAAAATGCAAAGATGCATTTTGAATACGTTTGATTAAAAAAGCTTGTGGAATTATATCTCAAGAAAGGATAAAGTGCGCTCTAGCCGATTCTATAGCAGATTACAAATTTATTCTAAGTGATTATGGAGAGCGTATTAGAGACAGTAGAGAACAACCAACTATATGATGTTAAAATACCGTGTCTTATTTAAGGTGGAGAACATTTCCCAAATTGGCTGCCATGGTTGTCATGCCATCCCTCCAAATTTAAATGAAATTCTGGTGAATCAGGATCCATTGCTCTACATTATTTTTCCTCCATTGCAGCATCTTTTATGTGGGTGTGGGTTGGGGAGCAGGAGCAACTGTAGTGGCTAGTCTATTTCCCTCTAGAGACCATATGGAACCTATATTACTAGAAACCTATATAGCTGTGTGAAAAGCTGTACTATTATAGCAGTACTATCTTGGAAAATGTCCAGACATTTTTAGGTATAATTCTGACTTTTAACACCCTTGATCCAGTGAGTTCAGGTGCAGGTAAGCAGCTAATAGGAGTGAGGAATTTCTCCTGTCACTAAAATAAACTTCTTGCATGTATTCAACTGGTGAGCCATCTAGAAAGGATGCCGCCTTACACATCCAAACACAGAAAAGAGCAGTGCACCTGTGTCCTCAGGACTCTGCCCTCCAATCTTTGTGCCTTTTAGCAGAAAATGGGAAGGAGAGTAGGAATTAAGATTAGGTTTTTATTAAAAGGGAAATAAAAAGCTTGTGAGCCTTCTTAAGCATTTGCTCATAAATTAGTCACACTGAGAGAGCTTACTTATGACACACTTGAAATCTCCAAATTTGATATTAATTGCACTTTCTTAGGCATGTAATGTGTGTGGATCAAGAAAGATTTTTAGGTTGTGTGGTGGTGCTTCTTCCATGCCATATATACACGAGTTTTTAGAATATATTTATGCACATATTCACAAACACACACAACCAATCACATGACCTTTACCCCTTTTTTCCTATGCACCCCATTTCTGATATGCCCATACAGTGTTATGCAATAGAGTGAAGCCTTGCAATGAGTAAGTTTTGCAGGGATTAAAAAGAGTTAAGTTTTACTTTTTAAATATGGCTACCTTTGCATATTGGCTTTAAGAATTTGTACATTTGACCATTACAGTATTATTTTTTTTGTGAACAAACTTTTAAAATTAAAAGTAGCTTGATGGGGAGCTGTCTTCTTGGACTGACCTGCATGTACTTCCATTCATCAGTGGCTTCTTTTCAAAAGTTGTTTTGAAAACAAGTATTATCTGTTGCAAGAGTAACAGCTGACTGTCTTATATATGCAGGCTATTCTTCAGGTAGAGGACAAAGAAGTGCTTTCATCACAGTTGTTGGTGCTGGCTGGACAGAGGCTGGCCTATGCCTTACTGCACACTCAAACAAAAGAAGGCATGGAGCTGTTAGCCAGGCTACCTCCAACACTTTGCACTTGGCTTAAAGCTATGGTAAGATTCACTGCCTTTTAAACATACTGCAAAATAAGGAACACTGTATTCAGAAAAATCTTAATTTAAGAAGTTAATAAGTACTTTTGTTTATTAACGCTGTACACAAAAATGAAATTGATGGGAAAATATTTCATACATGAAAATGAAAATAGAGTAATATATGTTGCTCAGCAGCAGGAAAGGAGAGCCAGCTCATTTGAGCATGCTAACCTAGATGGACAATATGGGAACCAACATGACAATTACACCAATATTTCCCTAATTGCATGCTCTGCTTAAATATTAACAGTCTATATGGAGTGGAATCTGAACTTTGCTATGGAAGCATAACAGAGAGAGTGTAATTTATTTGAGAATTTAATGAGTTATTTATACAGTACAAGTAGTACATTTGGCATATTTTTTGGAACAAGGATGGTGCAAAGTGGAGATGTCTTACTTCATTTAATCCATGGTATTGTACAAATGTATTGAACAATGCACACACCCACTTCATATTGGTCCAAATACCTGTAGCAGTTAGAGGCAGAGCTTTATTTCACTCAGTCCACTGCACAAAAACAATTATTGATGACGTATGTATGGTTAATTTAAGGGTAGAGCGACAGTCTTTTTAAAATGGTTTTTCCATCTCAGAATTAACACCAGAAGTAAACTGGTGAAGTTGCTTTCTGTAACTATTTTTTGCTATCAAACTTCCCAATAAAGCAAGAGGACTACAATCATTCATCTTCGATTGCGGCAGGGTTGAAAATTCTTCGAAATGATCCTAAAGCTACAATAGTAGTTATCTGCTATATTCCTCACTGAATTAGGCTTTATTCATAAAACTAATTTCACAGGGCTGTTTCTAATCATGAATAGAAATTCTCTTAAGTCTACCAGTTAGGTTTTAGAAATGATCTGGCATGCCTATTTCTAGTAAAGAAACCTAAAGATTGTCTCAATTCTCTTTGCAGGATCCACAAGATCTTAAAAATGTAGAAGTGTCAATTACTACAACTGCTAAATTAGTAAATAAAGTGATAGAGCACCTACCAGAAAACCATGGGCAGTATAGTGTTGCCTTGCATCTAATTGAAGCTGTGGAAGGAATGTCATGACAAGACTGAAACTGAAGCATGGTGGCTAAACAGGTCTCTAATAAAAATGAAGATTGTGTATAAGAACCAGAATCATCTTGATGAAGCAGTCTCAAGCATCTTTGGTAATTAACAGCTCAAAACTTTAGGAGATGATAAATATATGTTAAAATCTACCTTTGGTGGTAATACCAGCAGTGTGTATATTTGTGTATAACTCTAAATATTTATTTCTAATATCGAGCATTTGTGTAATAGTTTGCTTAAGAACCATTTAGTGCTGTTCAAATTAACATATTAAGAATTTCCTATGTGCTAGAAAATAGACTGCTTTTTAAATGTTAAAATGAGATGAATTCAATCAGAAGCCAACATATTATGTATGCTGGTTAGGTAATACTTCTTCAAAATGATAACCTAATTGTTATAATCAAGAGGCAATTGGCCATAAACTTACAGCATTAAAGGATGTCTTTCTACAGTTATATTATGGCTGGGTTTTCACAATAAAAACAATATCAACTTATGAAGAGTAAGCTGTCTGGTGGGAAAAATTATTGTAGAAACAATAAAAAAAATGCTGCCTCTTCATGTTTTAAATAGCAAATAAAATCAGGAATCTGATTTTAGTTTATCACTTTTGTAAAAGCATTGGTCTCATTTGTAACAACTTTCCTTGCTGTACAGCTTACTGTAATTGGTGTACTCCACTGTCTTCCTTGTGATGAATGTTACATTTGGCCCACAACTATTCCAATATATGACAGTAACAATTGAAAAATTGGACTGACTTTTAAGATGTGTGGCCTTCAACTCCCAGAAATCTCTAACCAGCGTGATGGATGGGGAATTCTGGCAATTGAAGTCCACATAAGTAAAGTTGCCAAGTTTGAAAACCCCTGGAGGGAGTGCTGAAGTTCGCATAGAACAGTTGAAGGAACTGGGTAGCTCTGTGGTCTGGAGAAAAGAAGCTATAGTTGTCATTCAGGTATTGTAACAGAGTAGTCTGAAATTCAGGGGGACTGGCTCATAGAACCAAGTTCATGAAGATCCTTCCATCTGCCTGTTGTAGAAGGTGAGTGGAGACTTGTAAAACAGTATTTCATTCTTACATTGTTAACAATCACAGTGAAAAATTAATTGAATACTGAACTCCCACCCATTCTGTAGAAAATCAGTGACACCTGGATCAAATGAGTTTCTTATTAAAAGGCTGCTACAACTTTCAAAACTAAAGGAAGAGCCATCCATCCATATTTATTGCTACACAGTTAAAGAGCAAACATTTAACAAAGTAATTTCTTAAATATGATTGAGAAATCTAGAGCAGGATGAAGGTTCCACATATTTTTTTCTTACTGATATGTGATCTGCCTGGGGTGGTGGTGTGTTAATTGTGCTGGAAGTAATTGCAGAAAAAAAGTTCATGCAGACCCATGAACGGCAATAAAGCTGCACCACCTAAGTGCTAAAGTCTAAAGTCAACTGTTAGCTAAACTGGACTAAAAAAAGCCAACTTGTTCATGGATTTGAATTCCTCTTGTGCTGCTTTTCAGACTTAAAAAGAAAAGGACTATTCAGGCATTTTAGTAAGCAGTTTATTAAGTGTACAAGCTTAAATATATACACGTGAATTTTGAATTTAGCTTTCCAGCTCTCAGACAAACAATATGTTGGTTTCTGTGTAGATACTTCTATATTCCATGTTTTTGCAAAATAACTCGCTTTAGCAAGCATGTCTGTTTAACTGCTATGGGAATAGGTATCATTTCTCACCAAGTATATGCATACAACGTGCACATGGAGTCTCTGTTGAATCAGCAGTGTATTTTCGACAACGCGGGCATTTTGCTTTGGCAGCAGGTAGAACAATGACTTTATAGGCGGATTCCTCTCGGATATCTCCACCTATTTTAGAAAAGGTTCAAATTAATCCCACATGAAAGCCCATTCTTTGCTGACTTATCTCTAGATCAAGGGAAATCGTCCTCTATCATCACATGGCCCAAACACTTTCAACATTTTATTTATTTATTTATTTATTTATATTTTTATTTATTTTGTCAAGCAATTATAAGATAACAGGCATAAGTATAAACATAGCCATGGATACATGAAATCGATACATATAAGAAAAATAAAAAAGAAACAACAGGACAGGAACGATAGGGCACGTTGGTGCGCTTATGCACGCCTCCTACAGACCTCTTAGGAAAGGGGTGAGGTCAGTAATGTAAATAACATGTTGTGGATGCGTAACGAAAGTCTTCTTACCTTCTAAGTTTATCAGAAATGTGCCTTTAATCATATCGTCAGTATTCACATCTCTAGGTACTTCAGTCAACAGCATTGTCTGTGATGCCATCATTATTTCATTTAACTGAGATGTATTAGAGCACTCTTCAGGTTGTAGCACCTAATGATAAATTATCATGCTAAGTAGTTTTTGGAAAGGGTACAAATGCAAACAAATCAATGACAATTCTAATTAAGACAATAAGCTAGGCCTGGTTTGCCATACTTGAGCCATAATGTGATTTGGTAGCAATACATGCAAACTAAAGTCTACTATATGTCAGCTTGGAAGCCATTTTTCTTTGAGGCTTCTGGCCTCAAACACTATAGCTTGTTCAGGTTTAACATTGTGATATTGGATGTATGCAAACAACATTATAATTTCCTTTTTTTTGTGCTAGTGTACCATTATTTACAATTCAAGAACTCCAACACATGACCACAGAAGGGGAAGTATGTTATATGGTTACATCATGTTAGTCTGCAATTGTAAATATATAGTCCCAATACATGGTCTTTTTACAAACATGAGGTTATCTAAATCCTCAAATACTTTGCCTCTATTTCAAGAAACTAAAAGCACCAAATAAAAATGGAGTAGTGGGGGAAATCCTGGTTACCAATAGTAAGAGTCCAAGGTTGAATATTATTGAACTGCATATCTTGTCTGCTAAAAGTAGAAAAACCAACAAAATAAATAAATAATGGAAGTCAAAGGAGGTCTCTATTTTGAAACTGGAGCAAGAAAACCAAAATGTTTGATCTCAAGATCATAGAACCATAGGGTTGAAATTGGGCAAATAAACTTATTCTATATCATGCCTTTGGATTCTACAGTATATCTTATCTAAATCTATAGTAGTATTTATCGTAATGATAAATTAATGATTCTATCTCTGAGTTGGACAATTACAGGAGTTCAAAACTTATGAGCATTCTTTAATGACCAAAATTGCAATGGTGCTGAAAGTGACATAGAACCAATCCCTGCACTTATGATCATCACAATGTCTCAATGGTAATATGATAAAAATTTGGGCACTTGGCAACCAGCATGCATTTATGAAGGTTGCAGCATTCGGGGATCACATGATTGGCATTTGTGACCTTCCCAGCAAAGCAACAATCAAAGTCAATGGGGGAAGACAGCCACAGCCAAAAGATCATAAAATTGGCCATGGCTCACTTAATGACTGCATCAGTTAGTGACAAGTTCTGGGCCAAACTGTGGTCATAAGTCAAGGATTACCTGTAATAAACTTTGAGTAAATATCCTTTTAAATTGTCAGTCTTTCTGAATTTGAAGGCATAAGTGGCTTTTCTTAGTAGCTTTTCTTAAACATCTGAAAATTAAAGTATTAGTTAAGATGTAATATTAGGTTATAATTTTTCTGCTTACCTCCATTAATTCGAAAAACAGCCCAGGTTCAATCACTAGAATCACCTGATATTCTGCAGCATTTTTGCCTGCAATAAAGCCAAGGAAACCATCTCTCATTGCACATGCTCCATCCACTGCTTCTTCAAGCCCTGGTTTCTTCCATACAGCACTTGTGGTCATCCATCCGGAACGAAACACGCTATCTGACTCTTGCAAAAGGAAAGGATGTGGAAAACAAATGCATTAGATATATCTCTGTAATAGTTGCAGATAAACAGCACTATATAAAGTGCTGTACTATATAAAGCTAATAATATGAATCTAACCAGAAACATCAGTTGGAGATATGGTTGCTTATTGAGGCCAATTCATTACATTACACACCAATATTTGTCTCTGATCAAGGAAACAATTTCTATTAATTAAAGTTCCCCATTCACCTTAAGTGGCCACACTTGAATTTATATGTACCTGCCTTCCAATAATTTTTAGTAATGCAAGTGAGATCAACACTTTCCCCTAGAGTAAGTGCTAAAGATACTCTATAGCAGGGGTCCCCAACCACCGGGCCGCGGACCGGTACCGGGCCGTGGAGCACTCTTTACCGGGCCGCAAAGAAAAAAAAAATTAAAAAAAATGGCGGCTTTCTTCGCCTTCGGTGAATGCTGCTGGGATCGGGGATCAAGGACACAAATGAAAGAAGGGGAGGGAGGAAGCAACCGAAGCCTGTCCTGCTCTCTGGCTCAGCTCTCTCAGTCGCTTTCTCGCTCCTCCACCAGCCCAGGAAGAAACTGCTTCAAAGAAGCGGGGGGGGGGGCTTTTCCTGTCGCCGCAGCTTCCCCGAAGCGCCCGTTTCACCCCCACCCCGCCCGCCCGCCCGCTCGCGGTTCAATCCACAGTGCTCCGTTCTGCCTGCCTGCCTGTCTGGTTGTTTGGGAGCAGCTTCGGCTGAGAATAATAACTATTCGCCTCTTTTTATCAGCCGAAGCTGCTCCGAAACGAAGAAGGCAGGCAGGCAGGCAGGTAGAACGGAGCACTGTGGATTGAACCGCGAGCGGGCGGGCGGGCGGGGTGGGGGTGAAACGGGCGCTTCGGGGAAGCTGTGGCGACAGGAAAGCCACCCCACCCCCACCCCGGCTTCTTTGAAGCAGTTTCTTCATGGGCTGCTGTAGGAGCGATAGAGTGACTGAGAGAGGAACGAGGCAGACACCTGAGGGAGGGAGGGAGGCAGACACCTGAGGGATGGGGCTGAGGGAGGCAGGACCAAGGCGCTCCCTGAACTTGGTGGTTTGCTGGCAGACGTTTTATTACCCGACTAGGTAACAACATCAGATGTTACCTAGTCAGGTAATGAAACGTCTGCAAGCAAACTACCAAACTCGGATTCTCTCTCTCCCCCCGGTCCTTGAAAAAATGTTTCTGCTTGAAACCGGTCCCTGGTACAAAAAGGTTGGGGACCACTGCTCTATAGAACATGAACTCTTAATTTTAATTCTTGCATTGAACAAGGGTTTGAATTCAGTGAACTGACTATGATTCCATAAATCTGCAAACTTGCATGGACAATTACTTTATTAAGGTACTAGTGTGACTAGAAGAGAAGAAAAATTGAGTATCTTGTCCCTTATTACAATAACAGCAGGCATTGCTTCAACACTGGTCTTGCTCAGACATCCTTTCATATACCATATTTTTCAGAGTATAAGACACACTTTTTTCACCCCCAAAAGTGGGTGGAAATGTCTGTGCGTCTTATACAGTGAATGTTGCCAAAGCCCTGCCCCCCCACCCCTACCCTTCGGCCTCTGCCTCCCAGCAATTTGCCTGCTTGCAGCAAACAGCCCGGTTAGCTTCAACACAGCCTGTTTAGCACAAGCAGCTAATTGTGGGTAGGATCAGCCTCCCTACAACCAGCTATTTCAGGCTGTAGGGATTGCCATTGCCTATTGCCGCCTCCACGTGCCCCATTTTCAAACTCTGCATCCCATTTTAGGCCTCTGTGTGCCATTTTCGGCCTGTGCATGCCCCATTTTCTGCCCGTCCTGATCCCTGCCGCCCGGAATTAGCCAAAAATGGGGAATGCGGAGGCCGAAAATGAGGTGTGTGGAGGCTGAAAACGGGACGCAGAGGCCAAAAATGGGGCACGCAGAGGCGGCAATAGGCAATGGCAATTCCTGCAGTCTGAAACAGCTGATCATTGGGAGGCCAATCAGCTGCTTGTGCAAATCACACTGCTGAAACTGACCTGGCTGTTTGCTGGTTGCTTCAAGGAGGCAAATTGCTGAGAGGCAGATCTTTTTTTCTTCCCCAAAAGCTAGGAGCGTCTTATACTTCGGAGTGTCTTAAACTCCAAAAATAATGGTAACTTTTTAAAAAATGCGTACATGCACATTTCATCCTGCAGAATTTAAATAATTTTAATGACTAAATAAAATTAATATTTATTGATCATTCTATTTTTTACAACAAAAATGGAAATTAAATGAGTAATGAACTCAACACATTAAGGCATTTATGTGAAGAATCTGTCAGAATCTCAACAGTGTTAACCATTTTATAACTCTCATACCTTTTCTGTATGGAATATACTGGAAAACCTCTTCAGCCAGATGTGGAAGGATTGGTGCAAAAGAACGAACCACTGTATCCAAAACTGCTGCCAAGGCTGTTTGACATGAACGGCGCTTAGGATCTTTTTCCTCTTCACAATAAAGTCTGGATTTTAGAAAGGAAAATAATTGGGGAAACAATTTTCCCACAAACATTTTCCCACAAACATTAAATATTGTTGGAATAAGTTATGTGTATCAAAATGCATGTGAGCCAAAGAAACTAGCTGTTTACTATGTTAGTTACAAAATAATCCATCTTGGTGTCTATTCAGGAAGCATTTATCTTGGGGACAAGCAGCACAGAGCATGCATTTCTCATTTTTTTGAGGCTTCCTTATCTGATAAGAGGATACAAAAGTTCACATACCTGTCCTTAATTATACTAAAATAAAAACTGGAGAGATCTTTACTACAAAAGACTTGAAGTAATCGAATGACTTTTCCATAGTTATGTTCCTTATATGCCTGTGTAACCTAAGGAATAAAGTACAAAAAACCAACAGCTAATTTAAAATACAAGTAATTGTTAGTCCAAAGAAAAATAAAGATGGAAAGGAGACAGAAAGCACCAGAAATGAGAGGTTAGAGCAGGGTGGGCAAACTACGGCCCGCAGGCCACATCCGGCCCGTTGGTCTTTTTAATCCGGCCCGCCGAAGATTGGTACAGAATTAAGGTTTGATGTGAATGATTGAATGATTGCATTCATTTGATTTTGACTTGTAATGACAGGCATTTTGACACCAGGTGGCGGACCGTCTGTCAAATTTTAAAAGTCAATGAGGCCCCCGAGCCAAAAAGTTTGCCCACCCCTGGGTTAGAGAGTACAGACAGTATCTTTAATCAGAATCCAAACTACTGGCAGACTTAGCTAGTTAATCCCAAAGGTGCTTTTTCAAGAGGCAACTGGACTTTCTTCAGAACTGAAGAAGCTTCTTGGATGAGAAGCGGAATGTCTTCAAGGGAAAACAAAGAAAGTCTAGTTGCCTCTTGAAAAAGCATCTTTGGTACAACTATGACCTGGATGGCTGAGAATCTCCATAGACATTTAGCTAGACATTTTTTTTGCACATTCATATTACTTAAAGCAATATCAAACCAGCCATGTATTGTCCTTTTCTTCTCTCCATGCTACTCTATCCAAGACTCTCCAGTCCTATAACTGTCTCCCTCCTTATCATAAAATTAGGTTTTGACAATCCACCCCTACTCCTTCCAAGATCTAATAGTGGTTTAGATTGCCCAAGCTTTGATTTCAGCATCTTCAAAGGAAGAAAGATGATGTCTAACTGTAGCATGGCCAAAGTGTCCAAACAGTCTTGGGTATGCAGGACCTACTCCAGCAAACATTCATAGCAGAAGACAGGATGCTGGTCTTCAAAGACACACCCCTTCTACCTTCAAGCTGTAATTTTATTCTCTATTCACATTTTGTCGATGCATTTGGTAAGCATAATGTTAAGGTTTTCTACTGGGTAGAATGTTTACTAAAGATGGAGAAATGGATGGAGAAACTACATATACAAGTGCTGTCAGAAAAGTAGAAGGTGGTCTGTTGTAAGAGATTTTGTCACAAGTTAATATCTATAGCAGTTCTGTTCTACTACAATAATGCAACAGTTAAAAGAGTTCTTTTCTCCAAAAATGTATCTATCCAGTTCACAGATCAACCGGTCTATACTATAAGTGTCCATAGTTCCAGCCATTCCCTAGTGCTTACCTGGTTAGCGAAGCCATGCAGTAGATGGAGTATGTACTGGTCTATCAGATACATCTCTGATGTGGGGATAGAGTCTGTCTCTGGGCTGAAGCCAGCCAGATTCCCCAACAAAAAACGGAGTGTATTTCGAAGCTATCAACAAATTCCAAAGATAGTTCATGAAATTCAAGTCATTATTTGAAAAACTTTTACCATAAATATGACTATGTATTTTAAATATGCTATTTATTTTGGGAGGCAAAATTATACACTGGAGATCTTTCAGACCTTAATAAAATTTGTTTTGAGAAATTAGGGTGAGATGGCATAGAAGTATTTATAACTTTTCTGGAAATCATCCAGGAGAGTTGCTAATCCTAAAACTATGGGACTCTTAATTCCCATTAATGATGAGTAAGTCCTTTGATTAGAACACAACACTTGGACAGGTATATTTCACTTGGATCTAAATACAGGCAATATATAGTTTGATATTTTATACCAATAATTAGTGAAATTTGCACTTGAAAAATTTCACACATTCAATACAACTTGAAGAAGGAACAGACAGACAAAAGGAAGTTCCCTGGCTGGCTTGTGATATCTACTTTGAAAGGCCCATTCAAATCCCTGTTCCCAAAAGCAAATCCATGGGACAATTATTCTAGGATCAATAATCCTGAAGGGCAAGTCAGTTTGTGCTTAAAAAGTAGGGTAGAAACCAGGAGATCCTTCCTTAGGTACAAAAGTTAGCTGGTGGACTTGGGCCACACACTTTCTCTCTGCCCTAGGAAGAAGGCAATGGCAAATCTAAAACTCAACATTTCTGAAAATGTTGCCAATAGAATTGCAAGCTGTCCATGTATTTGCTAAGAGTTTACTTGAAGGTACAGATAAATAAATACAACCATGATGGGTGAAGTCATTATGTTATAAGATATACAAGTGAAAACTATTCCAATGGTAAAGGAAGAGAAAAATACTACTGAGATACTATTGATACACTTTCTTTCCTGACTACATATTCCAGAAAGCTGAACTATTTTTGTAGTGGCTGCTACTTAGGAAGAGCCAAAACATGTGTTCGTTTGCTTACCTTGTTAATATCATCTTGAGCAGAACTGAGCACAGTAGGTCCAATTTGCACTTCTGTATAAACATTGGACTCAGCCACCCACCAGCGTAAAGTATCAGCCCCATATGGTGGCTCAGTGCTGTGGTCCTATACATTGACAAGGCAGAGAGGAAACACCTTTCAGTGCTGATAACTGCTCAATGAACCCCTGTTCTCCAAAATAAATTCAACATATTATTTTATAAATGTGCAGCAAAGTTGGCCATAAAGACATTTCTCCAGAGGAATGTAGAGATTCTGTCAAGAATCATGGAAAAATAAATCTCTGACAAGGTATTTTTTGGACAACTCATGTGAAAATAAAATGCTGCAGTGTAATTCTACAAAGCTGATTGATGCCTCACTAAAAAAGAAACAAGCTCCTCGTGTTATTATTAGATTAGATTTTTATCTCACTTTTATTATTTTATAAGTAACTCTAAGCAGCAAATGTACATAATATTCTCCCCTCCTATTTTCTCCACAGCAACAATTCTGTGAGGTGGGTTAGGCTGACAGAATGATTTGCCCAAGGTCGCCTAAGGTCAGACTAGAACTCAGTCTCCTGATTTCTAGGCCAGCACCTTAACCACTACACCAAACTAGCTGCCTGCTGCAAAAATGAAAAGGAGGGAGGTCAAACATGTTTGCTACTTGAACAACTTGACATCAGTCAAAGCGGGACACTGCCAGAAAACAAGTGCCCTGCTTGCTGCTCTGTAAACTATCATACACATGCACTCACATATTTTCATTCCCTACCAAATAGAAGCAATGTAGCATTTTGATAAAGTGATAGACAGGCCCAGATTCTTAAGCATGGAAGATCACTGGATAACTTTGGAACAGTCACTCTTTCTTGACCCAAACTTATTTCACAGGGTTGTTAAATGAAAAAATTGGAGGGAACACCATGTATGCTTGACTTGAGCTTCTCTAGAAAAATAACAATAAAGCAATAAATAGCTGCTGACATAACTGCTGAAGGATGGCCGCCTTCTGAGGTCTAACTTAATATAAAAGAAGCAACAGTTCTGAGGTGAATCCGGAAGTGCAGTTTTCATGACCTATAAATGTCTTTCAGATAATTTTATTGAAAAACAAAACCTATAAATCCTTAATGCTGACCAGGTTGGCTAATAGTGATATGGCACTCAAGTCCAATATCTAGGGATTGAAGATTGAGAAAGACTTATATAAAGCATTTCCTACACATTAGTATCAGTCTCACAAGTAAATCTGAATTTTAATGTTAGGACTCTTTATGAACAAGGTTGATCAAGAGCCCTAACCTTAATCCTTGGAAGATACAGTAGTAAGTAGAGACAAGGTAGCAGAAGCCACTAGGAAGAAAAAGTCCCCCCTTTTTGTTTCTTTTATGGCTGGTTGGCACATAAGATGAAACCATATTTATTTGTACCACCCTCCCATTTACACCCCACCCCCAACATCTTTGTAGGGTAGGTGAGACTAAGAGAAAGTTCACAATTACCCAGTGAATTTCCCTGGCTGTGGGTGCACTTGAACCTACCAACCTTTATTGGTAGCCTACCACCTCAACCACTATACTTTACTGCGTTGGTCACTCCAATTCACCAAAACAACCATTTCCCCCTTCCCCCCCAGCAGAGTCACTTCTACTTGAGCCAGGCACAAAGGGCCTCCCATCAAGTTTGTGAAAATGAAATGCTACAAAGGTCCTCAAAGCAGTCCTGCCTGTTGATCTGTTTTTTTACTGATCTAAGTGAACAGAGTAAATTCATTCACAAAGTTCTTAAAGGTAAACAAACTATGGCAACGCACATGGTTGTTGGGCCCTGGTTTTCCACTAGTTTTGCTTAACTTTTTGCTTTATGTGCCATAGAAAAGTGAAAGATACAGAAAAAGGAAGCCAGTCTCTACACAGAAATTAAAAAACACACTGTGCGTAACAACATAGACCCACACCTAGCTAAATAAAAATGCTTCAGCTAAGGTTAAAGCCATCAGGCCTTCTCTTCCCTACAAAGCAACCACTCATAAGCAAACTGAGCAGCAATAAAACTGTTCACTTTTATTACTGTTGGTTTCTATAGCCAATGCTCTCAGTCTATGAGGAAATGATTGTTTGAGGACATAACAGGGAAGTTTTCCAGTAAAATAATCTAACTCAAGGGATATGTGGAGCTGGGATTTATCTTTTCATCAGGAGCTTTGGACTTTTCCCGCATGGCAATCAGAGCAAAATCAAAGGCTTCCGAGATGAATAAACTATGTTAAATGCATCATCCACATTTTAAACTATCAAAACCAATGTTCTGTTGTATGTTACTTTCCAAGCATACTAAGACTATTCATGTGGCTATTTTTTCTGAATTGCAAAAATTTGCATGACCATGAAAAAAAGCAGGTGTTGATGCCATCTGGTGGCTTGATGGAATTTTGCACTTGGTAACTCTACTATTAATGTTAGAAAATATATTGAGCTGTGCAAATTACTATTTTGTCAATAATAATGGGTGAATGGGGACAAGATTTAATGCCAAAAAGATATTTCTGGGAAGGAAATAACTGAAAACAAATTACTTTGAGGAACCAATAGATGCATATCCAGATGGCAAGTAGAACCATGAAAGTACTTACACTGCCTCCATTGATGACAACATCTGGATCAACCACATTTCCAACAGATTTAGACATCTTTTCTCCTTTTTCACCGACAGTGAATCCATGAACAATAAGAGTCCTGAAAGAAAGACCTCTAGGTAATCAAATGCTTCCCTTAAACTGTCGTACATACATTCTTAAAAGAAAGTGTATATTACCATAGCTGTTCCAGAAACTCATCCACCAACTTACCTATATGGTGCCTTTTTTTGTGTTGCTACGCTAATCAAGAGGGAAGACTGGAACCAACCTCCCAGCTGGTCTTTTCCTTCCAAGTATACATCAGCCCTTTTACCTGTATCTAAAAACACAAGCAGTGTAATATTCATAATTGAGATTCTTAACCATTCTGAGTATCAACTTATCGCAATGTTGAATCAGATTAAGTGAAAATTGTGTAACAGAAATAAGGCAACATTTACAAGAAGTATTTTTTTTTAAAAAAAATATAGTCCTCTTACTCAAATGGCAATTCTGAAGTATTTATAATGGATTTAATTTCTTTTTTCTTTTTAAAAAACAGAATGTAGTTGCTGTTAGGCAAACCTAATTTATAGGTTCTTATACCTAGTAATTATGCTGTATTATTGACTTGCCAGATCAACACAGCTTATAACTGTGAACATAATAGAAGGAAAGAAGACAGAACCTTTGAAAAGTGCAGTTCTTGTACCATGAAGCTCTAGGAAAGAAAAAATAGAAATTTTCCTTTCTACAAAGCTACTAGAAGCACATATTCCTTATAAATCTGCTCACCATGATAATTGAAATTCCATATGAAGTTGTAAGGCTGCCTTTCCCTCTAACACTTCAATTAATTTTACAAATATCTTTATCTATATCTATATAACTAGCACGTTTTTTTCTTCTCAATCATAATTTGTAAGTCACCTGATCATATTAATGATTTTTTTAAAACATGTATTACTTTAGCACAATTACACTGGTAATAATACTGATATAGGGTATTGAGATGCAATCCACTGATTGATAAGAAAAGGTATTCTTTTAAACAACCATGAACTGTAAGTTAATTAAATATATTAATTTTTCTTTTTAAAATGGATATATTGATTTATTTAATAATAAAATATAAAGAATCTGTCAAGTATATGATTCTTTATGTTTGTTCTCTGACATGTACAGTATTGTTCCTGATAAATTAAAATACAATACAGTGATAAAAATAATGAACACATCCAGGCATTATTATGAAAACTTTACACCATTTCTGTGTTTCCAAAATATTGGATTCAATATCTATTCTTATAAATACCTCATTTGAGATTGAAAAATCTTATACAAATGGAGAATGATTTTTTAATTGCATGTACTGTACTAACTTAGATGTTACATTCTTCTCCCACGAACATTTTGCAGTTTATCATAGATCACAAGCTTTAACAGTTGATAAAGCTTTAATTAGGGTTATTATTTACAGTTAGAGGGCATAGGTCTTTAAAATCCTTTTCTCTTTTTATTTGAGCAATATATTGTGTATCTTTGATAAGAGACTTTAACCCATAGATTAAACACTGTGTGTTTTAATAGTAAGTACAATTATCTAGCCCTTTTCCTTTAAATACCCTGTCAGCACAAAAGGTAGGCATTATAAAACAGTATTGTTTTAGTTAAACATTAGTATGATAGCTCTGCGGGGAATTAGGCTGCTGCATTTATCAGTTCTAGAAAATGATCTTGATGGTCACATATTTTCTTTATCTGATGCTACACTTGGCTTCTCCATTTTTAATTAGAGACCTGGCCTAACTGTGCAGGAAGAACTCGAATTATAAAATTTTAGTAACTACCAATCCTGCATTAAAATTGCAGTTTGTGACTTTCATACAGGTAGACAGATCAAAAGCAGCATGCTTCTTTACAACAAATCCCACTTTAGCCCAACTGTATACATTCTAATTACTAAATCAATTCTAAGTCCAATTCATGTGCACACATATGCACACATGATTATATGTGCATTGATCTTGATTGAGGATCAAGAAAGACATCCTTTAAAGTAACACTGTGGTATAGAGTCCCAACAACGTGCAACAGAGGATAAGAGTTTCATTGCTTTGCTTTGCAACCTGACAGGCTTCTGCTACACATGCACAGTTACCCCTGGCCCTGAAACAGAGCATCTTATAACCTGATTTGACCTTTGCTTCAGTTGAAAGCATGGAGGACATCAAAATGGGATAACGAATAATAACTTTACTGCCTGCTGCCACACTTCTAGATGTCTGAAGGAGTAGTGGACTTACATTGGCTTGGCTAAAAGTATACCTCTCTGCATTAGCTTGTACCTTAGTAAAGCAGAGTTCCCAGTCATACTGAGTGTTACTTGTATTCTACCAAACTTCCAATTGAACACATGGAGTCTGAGGAGATAATGCCTGAACAAGGTCACAGTAGAATGAAAAAGAGTAAATATGACTGATGGAATTTTTTGCACACCTTCCTATTATTCTCCTAATAAAGCACACATTTAACAGGAGATGCCATAGGCTAAGGACCAGGAATATATAATTTAATTTCATAATCCTATTTAAAGTTTCAAACATGGGTAACTTTTGTTCTAATGATTTTATTTTGTTTTATTTTGTAAATGAAAGAGGAATTTATAGAAACCCAAATCATCAGTTGAAATAACCAGTGAAATTTTCTAGCATGGCTGGGAAGCAAATACCTATAGGGTAGGGACTTTTAGTACAGAGCTGGGCTAAGGGCTGTTGCATGATCAGACGATGAACAGTCACTGCTTCTTGTGGCTAGAGAAGACTATCAGAGCTTTTAAGTGGTTATCACTTGGCTTATGAATCTGCTTAAGTAATATGTGCAAGAAGAGAAAAATAAATGGCCAAAATACAATTTAATGTGTGAACCCCAACTGTAAAACCTTTCATACATAGTACCTCAAGTTTCATAACTTTTTTGTTTCTCAGAATATGGTAATAACCTTACAACATCAAGTAAGTTAAATGACAGTGAATTTTACACAGCTTAATAATTTAAAATCAAAGTGCAAGAAGTTCTTAGATAAATTCATTCTTGATGATACTATTGCTTCCGGGGGTTTCAAAGAAATTTAAAAAATAATCCAGGGCCAACATGTTTTACAATTCAACAAGACTGCTATCAAACATCTGTGTTCTCTTGGTTTAAAGTTCAAAAGCAGTTGATGTCCTACACTAAATTGATTCCAAACTGCACTGGAACTTCCTACCATTGTGCTAGAAATCTCTGGATTGTTTTAAAATTAGTTCTACAAACCGGTTTTACCTACATGAGAAGCGATAAACTAGAAGATACCTACCCCCATGATTTTCAAACAAGTGATCTGCATTATATATGCTTACAATTACTAAGTCTTCTCTATATTCTTATTGCATTTTCAAAATTCATTGTGCTTGCATGTAAGTTTAGTAACATGCTGTCATCTTAAAACACCTTTCTACAAGTTGTCATTCTCCAGATGTAGCTTAATATATTTCCGAGTCAGAGATAATCCAGTGGTTCCTTCGCAAAACACATGACCTCTAATATCTCTTCCATTTCTATGATTCCAATTCTATAGTTTCTTCATGAAATGCAAATTGAGCTATGTTTAAAACTTACTAGACAATTCTGAGATACTTTGGAATTTAAAACTTCTTACCTTCTAAAACATGTGCCCAAGATGTTCCACTGTCAAACCAAATATCCAACACATCTTGTCCTTGTACATATTCCTGGATATCATTAGCAGCCTGATTTAAAAATATGTGGGTTAAAAATATATGAATTAAGAAAATAAGGACAACTTAAATTTTTCCATTCCCATTTCTGCTCCAAAGGACCAGTAACAGCATAATCACCAATTTTCTTAATGGCAACATGAATAAGAAGAACATTGCTATATTTTGGATGTTCATTTGTATGCACATTACAAAGATGAACCCATGTTGTTCTTTTTGCTGTAAGAGACTATCCTATTTTGGCATCTTAAAAGCTACCAAATTATATAATGAACCTTCTTGGTGTATAGTCCGTTCCACCTGATTTATTATGTCACTTTTTTCATCTGATTATAACTGTATACACATATACACAAGCATACACATAAGGTGCTTATATCATTGCCTTAAAACTCTGCTGCTTCATGATACATCCTCTGGGTAGAATAGAACATTGGGCCGTATCTAACAAAATGAAATTCAATGTAGAGAAAAGTAAAGTCCTACCTACACTTAGGCAAGAAAAACCAACTACACATATAGACTGGGTGAAACCAGGCTCAATAGCAGTACGTGTGAGAGGGATCTTGGAGTCTTATGGGACAACCAGCTAAATATGAGCCAGCAGTGTGCAGCAGCAGCCAAAAAAGCCAATGCAATCCTAAATTGCATCAACAGAGGGATATAATCAAGATCAAGTGAGATACTAATGCCACTCTATAAAGCCTTAGTAAGACCACACCTAGAGTACTGCATCCAGTTTTGGTCACCACACTATAAAAAAGATGTTGAGACTCTGAAAAAAGTACAGAGTCAAGAGCAACCAGGATGATTAGGGGACTGGCGACTAAAACATATGAAGAACAGTTACAGGAACTGGGCATGGCTAGTCTAGTGAAGGACCAGGGGAGACATGATAGCAGTGTTCCAATATTTGAGGGGCTACCACAGAGAGGAAGGGGTCAAGCTATTTTCTAAAGCACCTGTAGGCCAGACAAAGAATTATGAATGGAAACTGAACAAGGAGAGATTTAACCTGGAAATAAGGAGAAACTTTCTGACAGAACAATCAACCAATGGAACAGCTTGCCCTCGAAAGTTGTGGGAGCGCCATCGCTTGAGACCTTCAAGAAGAGATTGGACTGCCATTTGTCAGAAATGGTGTAGGTTCTCCCCCTTGGGCTAGATGACCTATAAGGTCCCTTCCAACTCTGATTATCTGTTATCTGTTATTTTCACAGAAATAATTGCTAATGCAGTATTCTATGTTGGCTCACATTCAAAGTAGATTGGCCTATACTTAGAACTATGTACTTGTTGGAAAGTCCCCAGAGCCTTACAGCAACATCACTTATAGTAGACTAGGCCACTGCCACAGGTCAGATCCAGGTTAACCCTTGATCTGCCACGCCTTTGAATTGCCTGAATCATGCCCCTTAATTACAGACTTCAGCTATTCTTTGTAGTTCAGATCTTCATAGAGGACTTTCCAATATCCCTAAATTACCTTTGCCAGAGCTTCTTTAGGAAGAAGCTGCTCCATGGGAAGTGTCCACCAGGCATCACTGCCATGTTGTTCCACTAGTTTAATAACATTCTCAGTGATTTTTCTGCAAGGTAAAAAGGGGAATGAGTGAGAGAAAAACAAGAAATTATTAATCTGTGTTCTGTAGTATGACATTTAATTGTAAAACCCAGAGCCATTAAAAGTTGTTACATGTAAGAAAAGGCTACAGTATAAATTACAAATAAACAATTTCCTAAATACATTATGGGCAATCTATTAAAGATAAACAATGAAAGGACTGAAAGAAATAGCAAGCGAGTAAAAAACACAGCTGTGTAAAGCTACTTTTGCACATCTTGATCATTAATCAAAGTGCTTCAGTTTAATATAACCCGATCTTAGCACTCTTGAACTTTTCTTCCTATAGATGTGCCATGCTTTTATACTATTAACCAAAGTTAAATAAGGGTCCCAACTTTTGATTTGCACATGGTTTTTGAATCTCAATGAGGTTTCCCACCCAAATTCATTGGAGAATCATAGATTTTCATGGCTGTAAATTTTCTTTCCTCTTCTAACATTAGGCCTAAGCCTGATGATCTAAGTCACTGTTAATTTTAAAATATTGTTTTGTTTTTTAAACAGCATCTTAAAAAGGGGCTAAAATTCTACTCTTTCTAATTTATGAGGTCATCAAATCACCATCATCCCCCTTGTAGCTAATCATTTTTAATTTTTGTTGCAGCTGCAAAAGTTTCTCTCTCATAATACTTGATGAAAAAACTTATACAGATTATGCTTCCTCTTCAATTGAAGAGGAAATGATTGAAAGAACATATAGAGCAGTCTTTCCAAAACGCTGCTTATTGGCGATGATGACTAATAATGAATGAAGATTTCTGGAAGACATCAAGTTTGTAAAGGTCATCTGAGGCATGGAGTGAGGATATTGTGGTGATCCTACAAAGATGGTTGAAGTTAGTCTCAATTATTTAACAGGCACTTTTTTATTAAATTAAATCCTTAATCAAACTTGTAGTTTTCTTGCAAATATTATGGATGCATGAATGTTATTATATCAGTTATTTGCAATAGCAATAACAATAGCACTTAGACTTATATACTGCTTTATAGTGCTTTACAGCCCTCTCTAAAGGTTTGGGCTTTTATGGGAGAAGGTTGCCCATATCTAGAGATTTAATCCTAAAAAGAGTCTTTCAAGATTTCACAATAAAAATTATATTCCAGTTCTAGCTTTAAAGTTCTTTTCACGGTAAATGACTTGTTCTAATGCCATAGTTTGTCGGCATAAAGATAATTACAGGGAGTGAAGAAATGCTTGTAGCTATATTTTAAAATGGAGAATTTGTTGAGGATATGGTATATCAAATTCCTTAAACTCAAAAGCCAGTATATATTTTCAGATTTATTTATTTGAAGAAACTAGAACAAAACAAAATATAGTCTCCAAAGATTCTCTTATATCCCATAAAGTATAAAGAAAAGGGTTTTGCAATTAAAAAAAGCATGTATGCTTGATATAGTTATTATATAATAAATATAGCAATCGCAATAGTACTTAGTCTTATATACTGCTTCACAGTGCTTTACAACATTTAAAGATAAATATAAACTTGTTATATATATTAACCATAATCATTGATAGCTTACTCTTCTTGCTCCTTATAAAATCAATGATTCTGTTATGATTTCATAACATCCCTAGACCTCCAAGGAATATACATTAGATTATCCTTAAAATCTTTCCAAAACTTGTCCATTTGTTTTCTCTTAGAAGCCATTCTTGTGGCTCTTGCCAAAATGGTTACAAAATACGTTTCCTGTTCTCAACTGTACAATGTGTATTAAAAAAAACTCTCCAACAACCTTAAGTTAAAAGTTCTCTCTACAGTGTACATTCAACACCTTCCTCAAATAACGACTTATCACTCTTCAAATGGCAGGCCTCAGTTTGAGAACCATAATTCACAGTGTAAGCAAGAGGAGCCCTGCTGTAAAACTTTGCCCTACATTCGTACGTCAGATTGGGCAGAACTCCTATTACGTGTCATTCTCTAGGTTTCTAGTCTGGAAATCCACAGAGCAATTCACACTACCATGACGCCAACCAATCATTTTGAATCCTGATATTGATTCCGCCAAATGCTTATTTAGTGGGAAATTAAGCAGCATTCAGATATTTTTCAGGCATGGAGAGAAACAGATGCTGACCATCCTTGCTACTCTTAACAGCGTGGAGTGCCAGGTAACTTCTTTTTTATGTAAGATGCAGCTGATTTTTCAAACTATTTAAGAGCAGTGATATTGTCCATTTATAAAATGTTGTATTCTAGATCACTGTGACTGTAATGCATGTAGAAGGATTAGATGATGCGAGCTGATTTAAGGTGTTGTTTTTTTTTAAGCAAAGGGCAGCAACTTGCAGCAATGTGAAAAATCTTAACACATTCTTAACCTGCTATTCAAGTTAAGCTGGAGCATGAAGCTGATTTAGCAAATAAAATAATTCAACTTAAATTCGAGTCATACCAACACAAATTTTCATAGTAATTGCAAATTTTCTGTATAACTTATTACTTTTAACCATGAATGCTCTTAAATGTATTCAGAATTATTCAGGATTACTCTATACCAATCTGTGGTATTTTCTTTTTAAAACTGAAAATATTTAACACCTATAGCTTCATTAGATTAAGACGGTTGAAGAAATTATTGCACTGAGCTTTATGCATGGTCCTATACAATCAGTATTTTAATTTCAAAGGTATGTTTCATCTCTAAACTTACATCTTTCTGTTCTAATCAGTTTAATGTTTTTTAAACAGAAAATGTCATGCCCTTAATCACAATATCAGAGGGCTGTTTTCTTTAGAAAGACTTATCTATATTCAAACTTAGTTTCCATTATTTTTGCAGGGGCTTTGTTGGACAACTGACACCTGCTGCTGTTTATTCCAATTTACATTGTGCTCATGGAATGGCAGTAATGTATAAAGTCTCAAATTCTCACAACATTCATTTTGGGTAACCGTAGGGGAGAAAGTACCAAATTGTAAGAGTATGAAAGAAAGGTAATTTCCTTTCCCCATGTAGGTTCAGAGTGGCAGATAACTAATGGATCTTAAACAGTGTTATCAAGTGTAACAGCAACTCCATGTGGAATAAAGTCTCTTTCCAGTGGAGGTGGTGTTACTTTTGAAAGCCACTGAACTTTGACTGAAGAAGTAAATTATACAGAAAAGAAGTAAAATCAACCAAATTTGTTATTACAACTATGTATTTACCTATGCACCACCTCTACTGGTAATGTTGTTGTTTTTTCTTTCCGAGCATCTTTTTTTTTGTAGTAATGTTAGTCTTCCAGTTATTTCATTTAAAGAACCATATATTCAGCAAAAGAGCTCTGGAGGACTCAATCAACGTTTCTACATGAAATGAGGTCTAGGGTAATGACCTATGATTTGACAGACTGTGCTATCTAAGTCTGCCTGTCACTTCTGTAGGCCAATACTCTGCATGTTCACTACTCTACAAGGAATATGTTTCCGTGCTGAAGTGTATGATCAATGAAGAAAGTTAATTTTAAAAATAGAAATCCTCTTTATGTTTTAATTATTTATCTTCCTAGTGTATTGATATGGTTTGCAGCTTACAACAAAAATGAAAAAATAAATATTGCATCCATAAAATGTGTTTATTTTCTCTCTGAATAAATTATTAAGAGATATAATTTTGCTCTGGCAGTTTAAAGGGTTCTTTATAAAAAGGCCTGTGTCTAATTTAAATTATACAAATGGACAAATATATTAGCAAGATAGCACATTCAGGATTTGATCTGAATTGCTGTACTTAAGAGATTTATGCTACCCATTTCATTTTGGCTCACTGAGTTCTTGCCTGATGGTCACAGTTACCAGTAATAAACTGACGGATTGAATCACTTTAGGAGCTTAAACAGATTCACATTAACCAGAGTTAACACAAGTAATGTTAAAACCAAACAGAAAAGCGATTTAACATGGATAAAGCATAGCCATGCTTTCAAAAGTGGGTTCAAAAGCTTTAAGCCCAGTGATATTCATGGTCTGAAAAGGATTCCTCTGTAACAGGGAGACTTATTTGTATTTCATTATCATTATCCTGGAATTTCTACATGACAAGCACATCTATTCAATCGTACAAAGTCTGTTGTTCTTTGTTTTTCAAACCTTTAATTCACTAATGTGTTTTAAAAATGTACAGAGCAAGAGAGTGTATTTTTTCAGTAGTCATAATGATCTGGTGTAAGTGAGCCTACTAAAAGTATTCGTGTAAGAACCTAATAAACTAGATCAAAGCCACTAATTCCAGGAGGAATTGGCGAGAAATGTAGTGATTTCCCAGCACTAGGTGGTTCACCTTTCTTATCTGGTTACCTTTCTTATCCAACTCTGCTCTAAAAAACATCTACCTGTATCTGTTGCAGAATATTTACTCAAGGAGGAGTTTAAGCCATCATAGAAGGGAAAATTATAAGGTGTGTCTAAAATCAGAATCCTGGCAGTTTATGCAAGCAAATCAAGAAGGCAAAGCTTCCGGAAAACCATATCTGTTTTTTTAAAAAAAGATTGAGATATGTCTCAAAATCCTTTTATAACTAGGGGACTAAGGAACAAGCAAGTCTCTTACTCTCAAATTGGTGGGCTGTTATAATGCACAAAACACTGACAAACACAATTTCTCCTTTAATCAATTAACCCCAGTTCAAAAACTATCTCTCCCCCCCCCCCTTTGCATTCAGCCAACCCTGGACACTCGAATTATGAACAAATGGGAAAGCATTTCTCATAGATGCAATTGACATATCCTCTTTATTTTTTTCTGAACAAGCCTGGCGGGCTAGGAGATTAGGATTAGGTTGGGTTGGAGGGTTCAATACAACAAATAATATCTAGTCCAATAACATGTAGAGAGTCTCTCTCCCCCACCCCACCCATTCCCAGTTACTGAATGATCAAATACCAGATCTGAACAAGTAGAACGAAAAGTTCTTAGAATCCCCAAAACTTCATTACCCTCTTCCCCCACCTCCATCTTCCAATAGGCTCTTTTCTCCAGAACTTTTATTTAATTCATTATTGATCATGGGATATTGGAGAGTTTGTTAACATTTACCCTCTCTCTGGGTGGTTTTTACTGGTATTGTTTCATTAAATGGAATTATGTCTTACATATTGCCCTCTATAGTATTGTATATTACTGAGGGTTTATTTTAGGAAGCATTTTAGAAACCAACATATAAACATAAATAAATCGACAGAGTTGTGCCTCCCTGAATTACCAGTCCAAGCCAAGAGCCCTATGACATAAATATCATAGCCTTTATTTTTGTAACTTTTCCATACTGTGAGATAATATTGGTTTGCCATAGGGAAAAAGCTGCTTTTTGGCAGGTGTTTTGTCCCAAATTTTAATTTACTGAAGCGTCATTTCAGATTAGTGGCATATGTTACATATAAGATTAAACCTACACAAGCTGCAGTTTGGTAGCAGCAACTCTGATAGCAACAAAAACCAAACAAATAAAAATCTGATTAAGATGAGCAATATATTTTCGCTACAATATTAACTTTTTTTAAATACTTTTTTTTTTTTTACCCAGAAGCGTATACACTTCCTCCTGCACCATCACAGACAAATCTGAAATCTCTCCATTAAGAATACTTCTGACTCCAATGTATAGAACACCTTTTTCTTTGCATAACAAAAAATCCATACCATAGTTGGTTCCTCTTCTCACTGCATTCCATCTGTCCATTCCTCTTTTATTTTTCACCTCCCCAACCAACCCTTTACTGTTTTTTAACTATATTTGCTTATATCTATAGACCTCCTCTCTGAAAAAAAGGTAGCAATGGTATATATAATACACACATCTTTTCCAGAACAATCACATACTGAAGAAGTCAGATGACATAGATTCTCTATGTGTAAAGCAATAAAAATTAGTCTTTTGAGTTTGCATGTTGTGTTGTATCCGTAAATGTGCCATATTTTGCATACCGTAGCATTTCAATAGTCATATCTCAAATGTGTTACAGTCAGAATTCTTTTGTGAGTGTTTCAGGGTAATATGATGAATGGCTTAAGCTCCTACAAGACTAAATATACCCATTTTGTTGCTTAATCCTCTTCCCCAAAGTCCAAAAAGGGGCCTGTGATGGCAAATTTTGGGGAGCTCACTCACCTGGGGAGGAATGCAAAGGAATGCTAATGCATTTTGTATCCCTTCTTTAATTTTAAATTACTATTAAATGTATTTCTCCTCACAATCCCAATACTGCAGTTATAAACTCATCAACAGAGGGCACTATTAATTGTTCAGGATTTCAAGAAACCCTGGATTTAGGTTTATAAATAGCAGTAGAAATTTGTTTTTACCATGATCAAGCATTACAAAGAAATAAATGGATTCCTAGAATGCTAATCAACATGAACGGAGATTAAAAGTTCGGCCAAAGCTGGATCCCACTGCTTGAGCAAAGGAAGATTTGCATCACAGAACAAAACACCAATTTAGCAGCTCAGGTTCTGATATAAAAAGAAACACTGTGTCTCCTTTACTTAACAAAAGCAGCCTCATGAATCATTGTGTACCTCTCCCCTCTCATTCTCAACATCACCAACAGTTGTTGCAAGGATAGTCATAGCGAGCAGAAAAATGAGCAGGCCCTTTGGTACATCACAGACTTATGCAATCAATATGACATATTCTTAAAAAGGTAAAGGTTTCCCCTGTCCAGTCATCTCCAAGTCCAAGTGCGGGAGTGAGGGAGCTAGTATTGTCTGAAGATGCTTCTGAGGTCATGTGGCAGGTATGACTATACACTGAGGCACTTGGAATGCTGTTACCTTCCCACCAAGGTGGTACCTATTTATCTATTTGCATTTACATGCCTTCAAACTGCTAGGTTCGCAGGAGCTGGGGTAAGAATGGACGTTCACTTCATCATGTAGTAACTTGGATTTTGAACCTCCAATCTCTGGGTCAACAAGCCCAGAGCCTTACTACTAAGCCACCGTGTTCTCTATGACTTGCTCTCAGCACATACAAAAAAGAGAACACCAGAGGGAATGACACAAAACATTTAGGTTTGTTTGTCAACATGTATTTTTGGGTCCATCAGGTTTAACATAATTCTCAATAGTGTCCCAAGCACACCTCTCTATTTGCACCCTTTATAAATGATAGCATTATTTCATTCACATAAATACTGCACTTGGGAAACATTTGTCCAGTTAAGAAATAATAACAATCCTTTATCTCTCGGGTTGGGGTGGGTTTTTTTTTTTTGGTGCCTCCAATGAAAAGGATTGGCACCTGTGCAATCTTACGACAACAAAACTACTTTTTCTACTTACTGTAATGTGTTCTCGGCTAGCTAGTTTATTACACCTACACCAATTACTTGCTTTGAAACACCACCACCACCACCGCCACCCACCTGTACCACTGGGGTATATTAAAATTTGGATGTGCGTGCAAATTGTTGCATCACAAAAGCTTCCTCACTTGTTTTAAGTGGACATAGAACACACAAAACTTTACATCCCACACCAGCCCCACTGGAACAGATTACACCCCATATTAACCTCTATGTGAAAACACCCACGGATTCCAAATATATATTAAGCCAACTCGGGGGAGGGGGGCGGAAGGTTGGAGATAATTTCTTGATCATGTATGAATAGAAGCTACAAATCCCATACACATACCAAAGCAGCTCTATCAACTCTACCTCATTGCCATACCAAAGCAACTCTATGACTGGAACAACAGCAGATGCTAAAAATGGTGCAACACTGCACTTATTTACTTGGCAAATTAGTGCTCTGTTTAAAAATGAAAACAGTATTTCTGCACCAACTATTGTCTTTCCCTCCCTTCCCCCTCCACTTTCCCCCAAATAAGTCAGTGAGATGCTTACTTGTTTATTAAAGGCTCTCCTGTTGACTTATGGTAAAAAACTGGAATGGGGACACCCCAGCACCTCTGCCTTGATATGCACCAATAGGTCCGTCTTTCCAACATTTCTAGCATTCTGTTCATTCCTGAGGCTGGAACAGTTTTTACTTTCTTTAATGCTTCCTGAAAAAGACACATAAATGATATGGGTGAAATACCAAAGATTAAATGATAAGGGAAGAAGAGGAATCACTGTTCTTTAGTGGATTGTTATAGTAAAATAAAAGTGGCAAAAAGTATACCAACCTTGATGGTAAGTTGATAATCAAATGAACATTGTTTCAAAATATTTCAAATATTATGCATGTAACAATTCAACCAATGTTCACAAGTGTTGCTAAAATAATAAGAAGCCCAATGCCATTTAATTCTTCATAAGCACTTCTTATTGTCTGTGTGATTTTTAATCTGTCAGTTCTCTATAAATTCTTTTACATGAAAGGCAGACTTTCATTTGATCACATTTGATGCTTTCATTTGATCACATACAGACCAAAAGTCAGGGCCCCACCTAGTGGCGTGCAGAAATAAGATTCATACAGCTGATCATTTAGGGTAGAAGTTAAGTGTTCTACCAGTTGGAGACCATATTTGTTTATTTTTTAACAACTGAGATTCAGAGAGCTCTTGTGATGACCCGGCATTTGGCACAAAAGCAACAAAGTCCCAAAAGTAGGTAAAGTTCCTTTAATACCTCCAACTTGGTCCCCAATGTCCAGTTATCATCGGCTGGAGAAAAAATTCCCAAGAGCAGTTTTTAAAGGGAAGAAATACAGTCTGAACCCAAAGTACATATAAATTATAAATAAAAACCAACACAAATCACGCTGCAGCAATTAATGAGACAGGGCAGGACAAGGAATTGCAGACTTCCAAAAGGATAATGAAACACACACAGTTGGGAGGACCCCAGAACCCATATAAGACTTGACAAACAAAGATAATTCACGCTTTTGCCCTTTTAAAATCCTGTTTTCCCAGCTGCAGCTAATGAAGGGAATCAGGGCCCTTTTCTCCCCCGTAAACCACATAACTCATGTTGCTCCCTTCCCTGTTCCTCCCTGCGTGCCCTAGGATGAAGAGGGGGTGGCCCTGGGTCTTCCTCTGAATGTCCAGCCGGACTGTGCCCTTCCCCAGTTTCTTCCATAGCCACCGGAGCCATACACCCACTCCCTGTCAGCTGCTCAACCAACAGGGGCATGACAGCTCTAGAGATTGCGGATAGTAATGTAATAACATGATGTGAGTGTGTGGGGCCAGAATTTTAGCAGGTTTCTTGAGATGGAGTTAACCAATTTTTTCTCAACAGACAAAAAAAAAAAAAAAAAAGAGAGGAAAAACATATACTATGAATTTTAGTGGCACAATCTGAAGTTCCTCAGTAGATATGATGTAAACCATGGATGATATAAATTGAATGATAAAAAATGATAATGTATCATAAAGTGTAATGAAAGCTACAGAGGTCCCTTTGTATCAGAAATATATTACATACCTGAGCAGCAGTCTTGAGATTCTCTGTATTAATGAACCACTGCTTGCTGGCCCGAATAATCACAGGTTTTTTTGTCCTCCATTCATAGGGATAGCTGTGAATGTATTTTTCTTCTTTCAATAAATTCTTTGCTGCTTGAAGCATCTCAATGACTACAGAAGAGTAAAAATATATTGCTTATTTTCAGCTTCAATTTGGAAATCTTTTGTGGGCAGTCGATTCAGAACCTCTGACAAAAGTTTCTCTTCGTCCTCTGGAAGTTTACTCTGGAGTGACGAAGGCATTGTGAAAACGATAATGGCAGCAACATGTAGTTTTGGTCTAACCTTGCTTAATACTGATATACCCCATGTGTTTGTTTGTTTATTTTTCTCTGTATGTGTGTGTAATTTATATGCAGATTTCTAAGGCTTATGCATAACTGAGGGAAGCCATGTAACCCTTAATTGAATATTTTGCTAGGAATGTGAACCTTGAAAGAAAAAAGAAGTTGCCCATCTCTGGTCTAAGAAAATAGATTATTCTTTGCCATGCCCAATTTATATTACAAAATATGATACAAACCAGTCTCATTTCCTTCTTCAAGAACAGCTTTCTTTTGGAGCTCTGAACCTGCAGCTTCTGTGAAAAGTCCATCTTCATCTACCAGACAGTCCTGGGTAAGAAAAGAAAAATTGTTTAAACCTTTGTTTAAAAAAAAGTTCTCAAATTTCTCATCAAATATCATTTCACAAAGATGTGATTAGACTAACTACCACTAAACTACTGAGGATATATATTGTATTTTCCCTGCAAAATAAGTCACAAAAATTTCATCTTTGGAAGTAACAGAGATATTTCAATGATTGCAGAGGTATACAAAACATAATCCGAAAGCAAATGAAAACCATTTTCTTATTTCGTTTAAAATTTACAATATTTATCTTAGAAAACAGCCTTGGTTCACATAATTTGCATTTGACCATACCTTTCTACCAATGGAATGGATGCATCTGGATGAATCTCCCTCCCTTATTCATAGTCCTGAAATCTATTCTAAAGAGTAGTAGCAGATTTGAAAAGACTCAGGGAAAGTAAGGTAAGGGATTACAAAAGTACAAATCTGCTTAAATAACCCAGATGTGAACTTTACAGAACACTGCAACAATTTTCAGTATGCACAAAGTGCATATCAATGACTTTCAGGATGTTCTCCAACCTTCAGGCTTGGCATTATAAAAGACATGGGATGAATAGGCAATAGAAAAGCCTTGCAGGATGGGATTTAAAGTCTTCTTTCTCACTTTTTAGCTATAGTTCAGGTAGCTACAAAATGATTTAAAAAGATTTCCACTCTTCCTTTTCAACTTGAGAGGTTTTGCTAGATGATAGTTTTGGTGTGAGCAGGAAAAACAAAGATTAAAAACAAAGCAAAATAAGACCACAGTACCATGGGCAGTTGATGATGAGAAGCTACACTGTAATCTTCCATACCATGAGCTGGAGCTGTATGCACTAATCCTGTTCCTTTTGATATGGTCACATGGTTTGCAGGCAAAAGAGGAGATTGCCTTCCAGGAATTGTTGGATGGGAACAAATTCCACTTTCCAAATCTGTACCTGAAAAGAGCAGAATTAAAGCTGTTCACTGTCTGCCATTTTCTGACTACTGGTGGGGGAAATAAAGTCTTCCAGTTACTTCAACTCTGTGAAAGTCAAGGATGTTCCTACTGTCAATTTAACTAAAGCAATAAAGAATCAGAAATCAACTGCAATAAAACACAACAGTAATATCATCCATTGTTGGTAGCATGAATACATGTAAGATTGATGTTGGCCACTGGAAATTGGAAACCACCCTTTTCTTAGTAAAAGTTCCAATTTAGTATTGTTCTCAAAACTGTATGGGAAAAAAAATATCTAAATGTGCCTGTACAGTTCTTGAATGCCACAAATCTGCCAGTTTAGAACTCCCCTGCCAGGAACAAATTCACTTTCATTTTTCTATATTATTATACCATTCATTCAACATTATTGGTTTTATTGCAATGCATTTTTACCTTTAAATGTTGAAATTACATCAAACTGTGTATCCAAAACAGCAGCTACAGACTGAACTCTATCCGCAGCAACTATAAAGTGCTCCCCAGTACTGGCACACTTCACAATGGAATACCTACAAATGCATCCAGAGTTCAGATTTTCAGTAGTTACATTAGCACTATATAATGTTATATTAAAAACACGAAAGCATTGGAAAATACCCAAAACTTAATATTGAAATCACTTCCATTTCTTTACTAATATTGGTGCTGACACAAAAATGTTTCTCATGGAAATGGGAATGTTATATCAATGAATTTTCACAGAGTTCCTCATGACAACTGTGATCACAAAGAAGAAATCCCTAAACTAAGTTCAAAACTTACATTTAATTATTATTGGACATTATATTTGGTATCTTTTAATCCATTTCAAACATGCAACAAATGCTTAGTTATTCCATATACTGTATCTTTCTTATGTTGACCACAGAGGAAAAACTTGTTGGAGACTAGGCATGGTTTATACGTGCAGATAAAATCATCTTTTCTGTAGCTGGGCATATAAGAATAAATAAAGAGGTTTAAAATAAAAAGAAAACTGGAAGATTTATATTACCCGTAAAAATAAAGGAAAGGGCAAGTAATGGGAAAAAAATATAGATATCTTGCTGATCTTAAATATAATATTTCCTTTAAAACACCCACATGTAAGATACTTTAATCCCATGTGATCTTCAGCAAAATAACACATAGCTCTCAAAAACACTGTGCACTAGTGATAAAGTAAATAAATACGTACTCCAGATTTGGCATATAACAGACAGCTTGATTGGCTGCAATAGTCCAGGGCTGGGTGGTCCAGACTATCAAACTCACTGCAGGTAATCCATCTAGTGGTGGAATCATATTTAGCATGTGGTTTATCGTAAGTACATTAGAAGCACATTTAAACAATATGAATTCAGAACATAAATAAAACATACCTACTGCAGAGGCTACTTTGGGAGGAGGTTTCAGCAAGGGAAATCTGATATAAGCAGCTTGACTAGTATGTTGCTGGTTGTATTCAAGTTCTGCTTCAGCCAAAGCTGTACTGCATGAAGAATCAGAATGAATTGTATTTTAATGCAAAGCTCTTCCATCCCCAAAGGTAAGGATAAAAAGTATGTTAATATCTTACTTTGTTGAAGGAGACCAAAACACTGGCTTATAGTCTTGATAAATAAAACCCTAGGAAATAAACAAAATTAAGAAATCAAAACAATTTGGTCTTTTATGTAATGTAAATATCCCTTGACCATATATTAACCTACCTTTTCATACATTTGGTGGAAAACACTCAACTGTTTTGCTTCATACTTTGGATCAAATGTATAGTAGCAGTTCTCCCAATCTGCCATTACGCCCCAGCGCATAAATGCCGATTTCTGTTTCTCAATTATCTTTTCTGCAAATGCTTTGGCTGAAGAAAGAATAGTCATTTTTAATATGAATTCGCCCAATATTAGGTGAAGTTGAAAACAAGGATGAATTAAAGCACAATCAGAAGCCAATTATTTTTCTTTAGTTATTTTGGACAGACAGACATAAAGATAGCAGTTGAATTTGACTTCCTGACAAATTCCTGCAGTTTTTTTGGTAAGATTTTTGGGAAGTGGTTTGCCATTGCTTTCTTCCTAGGATTGAGAGGGAGTAACTGGCTCAAGGTCATTCAGATGGCTTCATGCATAAGGATAGTCAATAGTAATGCATACCAAGAGTGGTACTTCAACAACATTTGAAAATCATTCTTTGCCTATTGGTGTTTTTAATTATGTATCTCATCTTAGAAGGTACCTTTCAAATATTTGAAAATAGAACAATGTTGCTGTTCTCCAAAACATGTCTGTCATGGAATAACATTCAGACCTCAGTAAAAGTGTTTATCAAAGGAAAGATACCTTTCTTTCTGATTTCCATTGGTGTAAGATGTTTTATTTTTTCACATTCTGATAATGCTTTCAACTCAATGGGTAACCCATGGCAATCCCATCCAGGGACATAGTGCACTTTATAGCCATTCATGACATGGAACCGATTTGTGATGTCTTTCAAAATCTGAAAAGAGAGGAAAGAGAAATAAATTGTTATTCAAATTCATACTTCCATCTTGCTATAATTTTCTTGAATTCTACAATATTTATACTGCAGTTAGATCCAGCAAGCTATACCCTAACAAATTGTTTTGTATTTATTTCTACTCCGAAAGGTACCTTCTAATATACCATGTTTCTCATATAATAAGGCCGGGTCTTATTTTTTTTGAGCCCTGAAAAAATGGCTAGGCCGTCTTTTCAGGGGTGACTTAATTCCCCCCCTTGCATCTTCGGGCGGGCGGTGATGGCTTGGATGTTGACCTCAGTGTTGGTGGGGCACTTCATATCGGGGTCAACGCAGGCAGCACCAAAAGTACTTCCTAACGGCAAGCCCTTATCTCCTTTCATGCCTATAAAACATGCTGGGACCATTCCCCCCCATTTCACATGTTTTAATATAGGCCTTAATATGGGGGGAGGGGCTTAATTTCATTTCATGCCTATAAAACATGCTGGGACTTCCGATTGGGGGAGGCCGTATTGTTGGAGAAACAGGGTATGTATTAACAATGCTTAAGTAAAATTACAGATAATTTCCGCACAAATAACTTATACCCATAAAATCCATAAAAGCAAACAATATTAAGTCTTTAGATAGGCCATCTAGAATGTTTTGTAATGAAGCAGGCCAGTATTCGGCACCTCTCAGTACTCTCATATACCACTGTTGCATGAGCTGCAGTAGGCTTCTGGACCCAATTTAAGGTGATGGTATTTACCAATGAAGTCCTTAAATGGCATAAGACATCTCCCTCCCCCCAGGGAGATGGACATGCTCTGTGTCCCTTATATCGAACAGAGCCATTTAGTTAGACTTGGGGTCATGTTATCTCTGTGGCTATGGATGGTGCTGACCTTTTTAACCTTGAAAACTATACTGTTCCCCCAGGTACCTGGGCCAGGAAGTTAGATAAGCTCCATTGGTGACAAGACTTTTTATTTTGATGGTTACAGCTTTAAATGGAGCTCTTAGGATTATATGATTATGATGGTTTTAATTTTGGTTATAATTCAGAGTCACTACTATGAGATGGTTTTATATATGGCTTAAACAAATACATAAATCAATTAATTTAGGAAAACAATACCCACTTTATTCAAAGCATGGCCAACATGTGGGTCTCCATTGGCATAAGGTGGTCCGTCATGAAGACAAAATTCTTGCTTTGTTTTCCTTTGTCTTTGCCAAGAATAAAGTTCTGAAAAGCCACATTTCTGAAGAAAAATACACTAGAATTAATATTATAAATCTTGCATAATGAATTATTTTTGAAGAGGACAATATATTTCATCTACAGGTCTTCCCAAAGAATTTCCACCATCTTTAGTATGCTCTGTCAATGTATCTGGAAGTCTCTGAGAGTGTTTTACAATATTAGAGTCCTCCAAACATACCTGTGGTGATCAATTCTTAAATTGCAAGCTAACAGACATGGAACCAAGTATATTAATAATGAGACAACAAAAGTAAACAAGCAAAGCTCAATTTAAACAATTATTCTTCTATCCTAAAAATTCACCCTATGAGCTGAGGAAACTATTTTTTAGCCATTCTAGTCAAACAAGACTTTTTCAGGAATCACTCTGTACATTAAACACTGACCAATATAACCTGTGTTATACAGAACTGATGTCTGCATAATGACAACACAGACATATAAATACAAGCAATATTGATGACACACAATTTTCATCAGTTTCATAGTACCCAAATTCTTGTGTAACTGTCAGTTATTGTTTAAAAAAATCTTATCTCCTTTCAGTAAATCTTCTTTTTAGAGATATCCAGAGAAAATGAATTATCATTAAACTAATACAAGTCCATAGCGTAGCTGTACAATTATATTGCTTGGAGGGAAAAGTGATGAAATTGTTATACATATATTTCAATTAGAATGGAGTCTCTTCACTGAGTTGGGCTACCACATCAGGACTGGAAAATGGCAATAACAAATTAAAATTCTTTCATTATTCTCTAGTGATGAATTTTTGCAGTCCAGATATGGCAACTCTAAAATTGGGCTTCAATTTCTTGAATTTCTATTCTGGTTAGATAGCGAATAGGTTGCGGCACAGATTGGACTTATATGTATTATCGCACTTATAACCCGCCTTTATTTTGTAAAGTCCAAGCAGTGCATGTGATACTGCTGCTTCCTCTTTTTCCCATCACTGCAAACCTTTCTGGGATGAGATTGAGACCACAGACCAAAGTCACCCAGGCAGCCTTCATGCCTAAGGAAGGACTAACAAATCTCTGGTTCTGTACCCAGCTCCACCCAGCTAAACTTGACCTTACTGCCTTCCCCAATTATTTACCAACAGGTGACACACATGGAGTGTGGTCTGAGTAAACTTGCAGAACCACGAAGCTAGTTAGGCAACCTTTTTCCTTCCTGCAGGGCCCGACCAAATTCTGAGATGGGTGCTTTTAATGGTGTTTTGAAACGTAAATAACACCAACGGGATAACACCAATGGTCTACCTAGAAGACAGCTCGGAGCCTAAGGTAAAGCCAGCGCATCCTTTCAGCGCATCCCTTATTCTGCGGGTTGCAAAGGTTTCCCCACAGAGAAGCGTACATTTTACGAAAGGTGCAACTCTCAGGTCTATCTCGGCGGCGGCTTTTCAGCACTTCTCCCCCTAATTCATTTTCTTCCTCTACCTGCTGTATCTCCAATTCAGTTTCGGGCTGCAACCGGCCGGGCAACTGGCTGGGGAAATCGCTTTGAGGCAATAAAACCGTTTCACGGTATTTGGAGTCCGGCTTCGCCTTTTGGCCCGTGCTGGGTCCTGCGGACACCGTCCCGCGAGCCCAACAGCCGACATGCTTGGGAAACCTCAGCAACGGCGGGGCCCGCAGCAACCACATCTCGCGCACTTGGTCCGCGGGCACTTCCGGAAACGTTACGGGGAGCAACAAGATAAAATGTCCTTCCCGGTTCTTTTCCGGCTCCGATGGGATTCTTAGCGCCCCCTGGAGTTCGGTCCTCCTCCCTTCGTTTACCGGGGGAGTCTCGCCAGCGTCAGAGCTGGGTCTGCGTGTCCCGAACCCCGGTATCAGTTCAGCTTCGCAGCCCAGAAAAGTGTGCAAATTGCATAAATGAGTCTTCACTGTGCATGACGTAGGAACGGAGCCCCTGGGGGCATACATGTAAACGTTACTGGTCACGTAAGAGCGCTGGGATAATGGCAATGAGGACCCGGTAAAGGACCCGATGGGTGGGGCGGAGAAAGAATAGGAAATCAGCACGGAGTAATCTGAGCGCGAGCAATCTTGCGAGTGTTTTGTAAGAGAGGGGCTGCTCGAAGAGGAGGTAGGCTGCCATTTACATTTTTCTCTTATCCTTTTCGGATTATTTGCTTCCAGATATTCATCGATAGAAATCTTGATAGAAGTGGTTGGTGAAATAACGCTTTTCTTTCAATCCCATCGTGGCAATGTCCTCGAATTAGGAAGACATCTACAGTCACTAAGTTAGAGGACAGGAAGGCTGGAGTTATTCTAGTGGTGTGGTCAAGATCATATTGCGTTCCTTTGAGAGACTAGATGTGGCACAGGTGCTGTTTCTTACATATATCACCGTTACTATAATGAATTAGAAGTTAGAAAACAAATATGAGCGGTGTGGACAAGTAGTTCCTGGTGCAATCTTATTAATGCCTCTCCAGAAAGTTTTCAGTGAAGTGGATGTTTTAAATATATTGTTTTGGTTACACTTTTACAATTTTATTTTAAAATGTTCCTGTGTTAACTCAGGAGATTTTGCTTTGAAAGATGGGGTAAAACCATTTTAAATAAAATTTTGTGCAAATCCTCACCAAGATTTTCACCAAATAAAGAAGCACTGTGGTACTTCATAAATGATATTTTTGGTCTCTGTGATCATTGAGTGCACTGTAAGATTCAACAGTATAATTGCTAAAAATAAAGTTGGCCATTTCCCATAATATGAGGTTGTGGGGGGAAAGCTCTGCTGCGCATCCTAAAATCAGCCTAAAATAGTTTTTATAAGCATCATTTAAAAGATGAAACACAAGAATAAATATGTTCATGTGTGTAAGGCTGCCATTCATTTTATGTCACGGTTTAGCTCAGGTGCGGTGTTTCAAAAATGGATCTTCAGTGTTCATCATGTACTTGTTATGATAAAGGAATATTGAAGGCAATGCAATCCAAATTTCTTTAAAATGGGCAGGACCAGTGCCAGGGCTAATAAGAATATGGGCTTCAAGTTCCACTGCTTGGAATGTTAAATTACCCTTTTTGTAAATGGGTAGTTTCTTAGTTTTTGTTTAAAAGCTAAAGAAACATGCACTTCATAGGAGAAGAAGGAGCAAACTAGATATAGTTCAGATTATGTAAAGTGTCTACATATAATTTACAAGGAAGTGGTGAATTGGAAAATAAATTCTGCTTTAAACCAGAAAAGCTTGTTGTGAAATGTTAAACGGATAACCAATACTGCTGGGAATAAAAAGCAAGCAGACGAAGTGAAGTATTTCAGCTTGTTTCCCAATGTAATCATTTAACAAATTGAATGTAGTTTAAAGGTTGCTAGCTCTCAGATTCCCTTCTCTGTTAATGTGAGACTGAAGTTAGGATTTTTTTTTATGTTGCATAATTCACAGTGAGGAAAGAGGATTACTTATGTGATAATTGTCAATATTTATTAACTCCTTTACATGTCCACAGCTAAGTTGCCAATTTGTCATACTAATGAAATCTGAGTTTTCTCAATGTTTGAAGAAGGACATATATTACTACTGAAACTTATAGAGCATTGTTTACTTATTCTTGGGCTTGGCATGCTTTCAACTAGAATAGCTGAAACTACAAAAAAGATTGGCTTAGTGCAATACATGAACCAGAACCTCCCAATTTTCAAAGAAGCCCTAAAGGGAGTTAGACTGGAAATATAGTACAGGTTTACTTCTGATCCCCATCAACATGAGGCTGTCAGGATGAAGAGAACTTGGCCACAATACCTGGTTTATGTTTGCAATTTTATGTGAGAAGAAAGTCAATAACAAATCTTCATCTGCATATGGATCTTCTTTGGAGTTGCAGTTTCAAACTATGTATGAATATTAGTTATAATAAAAACAGTATATAAGGCTAAGGAAATAAGAATATGGACAGTTGCATGGAAGCTTATGTCATTTTTGGGGGTTCCTCAAAATCCTGAGTTCACGTAACACATAAACCATAATGTGATTTGTTTGAGTTAGTGTATCTAACCATTGTTTATTTTGTGTGAGCCCAGAAAATTGTGGCTTACTCAAATAAGTTTGGCTAAGCAGATCATGACTCAGCGAAATACTGTATATAAATCCAAACTGTATTGCTGCATACCTCACTGACCAATCATTCAGTGACTATTCAAAGTTACATCTGCTCTTTTTTACTTGTACTTTACATCTGCTCTTCTTTACTTATATCTTACTATAGACCTTAGCAGATGACTGAGTCTGTGTAATAGAAAACTGGAGGTCTGAAATTTTCTGGAAGCCCTCAGGATTTTCACAACATGGCTGTGTCTTTCTTTAGGGTGGCAACTTGGTAGTTCCTGCTGCGACCCTCTATCTTTCAGAGGTGTCCTGGGTGACATATCCTCAGTATCCTAGCTGTATGAGATAGGGATAAGCTGTGAGATATAAGCTGTGCTGCCTTTTTGGCAATGAAAAATAGAAATGCAAAAAGGAAAATAATTTCAATAGTCCAGCCTTCTTGCCATGTACTGAAGACGTGTGACCAAATGATTTGGCCCTTCCCTGTTTGGAAAATAGAGCAGTCTCATTGGAGAGTCAAAATCACACTTCCTTTAAAAAGAAAAGCTTGTAAAAAATCTCATTTTGTCTTTACATTTTTGATGCAAACATTGATAACAGTTAAATTATACAATTGACCAGGCCGTGATTAACCACTTTGTTACAGAAGAAAATCCAGCTGAAAACAAAAGGCTTCAAGCAGATCACCAGGTAGTACTGGTCTGCTACAAATGAATACTTTCAGTCAGTATCATGAAACAGGTCCTGCAAAAAGATTCCAATTTATTATTACATATTATTACATAGCATTGGCAGAAAGTAAAAATATTCAGTCTGAAGAATGGATGCAGGTTGGGATTTAAACAGAGGTGGTATTCGGCAGGTTCTGACCAGTTCTGGAGAACCGGTAGTGGAATTTTTGAATAGTTCAGAGAACCGGCAAATACCACCTCTGATTGGAGTTTTTACAGTATCCTACCCCTGCCACACCCATCAAGCCACGCCCACAGAACCGGTAGTAAAAAAAAAATGAATCGCACCACTGGATTTAAACATCCAGTTATATTGGTGGTGCAGTGGTTAGAATGCAGTATTTTAGGCTAACTCTGCACACAATCAGGAGTTTGATTCTCACTGGCTCAAGGTTGACTCAGCTTTCCATCCTTCTGAGGTTGGTAAAACAAGGACCCAGATTGTTGGGGAAAATATAGTGACATTTGTAGACCGTTCAGAGAATGCTGTAAAGCACAATGTGTGGTATATAAGTCTAAGAGGTATTGCTATATTTTATATAGAGAAGGTGACATAATTACTTTAACACAGCACAAAGAAGCAGGTGTTAAATCCTAACACAAATTCTTTATGAGACTTTAACCCTTCAGAAATAATGCTATCTGAAGCATCTGTTTCTCTGCTTCACTTTTCCTGACATTCCTAGCTTTTTGGAAACTCCAAATCATGGAACTTCAAACCTCAGAAAACCCCAAACTTTGGAAACTCCAAACTTTGAGGGAACAATATTAAACTCCACTTTTCCAGCCTTGCTTTAGCAAACGTGGTAGTTTTGCCCTTTGCCTTGAAAAATCAGATTGTTCTTTTTTCATAAGAGGAAGGAGCATTATCCCTTCTGTATGTGACAGAGAAAAATCTCCATTTCATGAAGATGTGGATTGGTATTGTCCCTCCAAGGTAGACCATATTAAGAAATCTTGGTAACAACAGCTCTTCCTCTTGTCCTTCAAGGCCACTGCCTATGCCCTCTACATTTGGAAATGTCTGAGCCAGCTGTTTAAAGCTGGAAAGCAGGCTATTAAATTCCTAGCAGGTTTCTTTTTGAAAGAAGGAGATATAATTAAAATATTTGTAATAACTATAATGTATATTTTGACTTCATAACTACATGGGCATTTCTACTGCTAAAAACTATTTCTAATGAAAAAGATTATTTAATCTGTTCCAGTGTAAGTCAGGCCTCAAAGGTATTTTCATAAGAAAATTATGAAATTATGAAATTACTTACAAGATTGCCTTTGTTTTCTTTTCTTTTTTATGTAGTAATCATGGCTTCTAATCCAAGTGTATTGATGCGTCTTGTGGCCTCAGCATATTCCGTGGCTAATAAAGCGGGAACTATTGTCAGAAAAGTTATGTCTGGAGGAGAACTAGACATAGTGGAGAAGGTAAGTGATCAATAGAATCCTATATGTTTCTAGTTGGAACTTATATATCTAAATAAAGAAGAATTAATGTTGGTATAATGTGCGGAACAAATTTTGTGTGCGTCTGTGCTCAAAAGTAAGTCTTCTTGTGTTTAGTAGGGCTTGCTCAGTAATACGAGTTTTTAGCATTGTAGCCTCATTTATTTTAGATGTACACGCAAATAATTTGGTGAGGCAATTCACCTGCAAGCAAATCACCCTCCTGGATTCACTCTTTAAAATAGTGATTGCTCAAAGTGTCAATACAACTCATTCTTTGCATGCCCAGACAACATCTGTTAGAATGGCCATTAAAAAGGCTCATCATATATTTTATAATTCTATCATCAATATTAGCCATTTGGAGACATCTCATTTGCTGACATGCTATATAGTTTTATATAAAGTTATATAGCTCTTAAAATAATCTATAACATTGTTATTTTCTGCCTGTTTCCCCAGTTTCTTGCTTTGAATAGTCTTGATGACAGTGGAGAAAAATGACTAAACTTTCTTGCTTTTCAAGGATCTTAAAATATTTAATGACTGGTATTAGGGCCAGGAAATGTGTGGATCTCCATTTACTGAAGTACAATTCCAGCAGCCTTAGCCAGCCTGGCTACTACTGAGAGATGCTGAAAGTTGTACAGAAATATCTAGAGAATCACAGTTTTCTCATACAAAAAAGCAAAAATAATTGGTCCATATTTCTAATATTTTATTTCTTTTGCTCAAGGCTTGTTTTCTATATCCTTATCTTCATTCTCACAATGTCTGGGAAGATACTGGTTGACTTAATGTTACTCAGTCAGAATCAAAATGAGGACTTGATCTTTGGTTTCTCCAGTCACATTCCAACATTCTAATATTATATATAGTATATTATGTAATTATACTTCATATATTGTATATACAATATATAAAATGTATAATATACTATATTGTAGGTAGCAATGGTAGCAAACGTATGGCATGCATGCCACCTCTGTGGCTGTCTCTGTGGGCATGGGTGCCGTCGCCTCTGCTCATCTCCACCGCGTTTCTCCATGGCGTTTCTCTCCATTGTTTGCAGGGAAACTTCTGTTTGACAAAATGACGAAACAGAAGCTCACAAAAGAAAAAGATCTCACCTCTTGCAGAGCTGCCGGTGTTGGGATGCCCTGCCTCCCACTGGCCAGCTGGTCTTCAGGTGTCAGCTGTGCATGTATACATGCCTCCCACCGGCCAGCTGGTTTTTGGGTCTCTGCCGCGCTTGCGCAGGCACACATATGCACCTGCACACCTTGCAGTTTGGGCACTCGGTGCCTAAAAGGTTCGCCATCACTGGTATATAGTATGTATCTTTAAAGAGCTAATGACCTGATTCTTACACTATGTTCAAATACCTTCAATAAATATGATTTTACATAAAACCATATAAATGTTCAGTTTTTTAAAATGGCATTTGCAAATAAGAACAATACATACACTTAAAAACATACACAACCCCTAGGATTTTCTCAAATACACGTTGCAAAAAGCATTTCCAGTAATTTTACATTTTCCTAATGATAACACAATTTGATTTAGCCAAGTTGTTATTTTGATTATAAATTGACCAAGTTTCTTTTTTAATAGTGTGGAGCTAATGACCTGCAGACTAAAGCTGATCGATTGGTACAGATGAGCATTTGTTCGTCCTTGCTTCTGAAGTTTCCTAAGGTGACAATCATAGGTGAAGAGGTGAGGAATCAGCATTTTCTTTAGTACTTGTTTGATTTGATACATTATCTTTATCCTTTGTTAAAAACAAAACCCCAACCACTACCAACCAGTGAGATATTTCCCGTTGATAATCTGCACTGCAGTCTCTCCCTATGATCATGACTCTGCTGCTTTATGCATTTGTATGTAAGTTGCATTCAAATACTGTAATAAGAACTCTAAGCTATTATTATGGGGATTATAAGACTAAAACAGATATCATGACAACAGTAGCTATATGTAATATTGTTTACTTAGAAATTTTAAAAAAATTCCAACTATCATGGAATTCATTTGTTTGTTTATTCAAACATTTCTATAATTGCCTATCTCACAGCAATGACTCTGGGTAGTATGCAAAAATTAAAACCATTATAACATATACATATCATCCTCAATTAATGATAGCAGTTGGGAGTGGAATTTCCATGTGTAAGTGATATGGTTGTAAAGTCATGAGATTGCATCGCTTAGCGATGGCAGTCCTGGCACTTCCTGGTTTCCATTGTTAAACAAATCCTATGCTATTAAGTGAGGATGCCGTGTGGTTGCCATTTGCAATCTCCTACCAGTTTTCTGGTTGACTTAGCTTGTAGGAATCTGATAAAGGTCACACAGTCATCAAAAGATTGTGGGATGCCATGATGCTGTAATTGTGAGCCAGGTGTCAAGTATCTTGATCACAACTGTAGGACTGCAGAGTTGCAATGGTCATAACATCAACAACTAGTTGTAAGTACTACTCATTCAATGTCATCCCAAATTGAAATAGTTTGTAAGGTCTTGCCTCTCCAATCTTCCCAAGAAAGCAGGACTCTTGAAACAGAAATGGTCCCAAAAGGAGCTTTTATTGAAAGGCTTGTGATAGCAAGAAGTCTAGGCAGGAACTAAATTTTCCCGCTTAAAACCAGCAATTTAAAGCAGTGCAAACAAAACCCCTCCCACAGTATAGCAATGCAGGAAACAGAAACAAACTTCATATAGAGATCTCTCTAATCCTGCCCCTCCTAAATTCCAAATATAGAAATATATGGGACCTGACACAGTCCTTGAATAAGTAGTCATTAAGGACAGCAGTAAACTGATTTCTTAATAGGTCTTCAGTATAGTCCTTGATCTCAAATGGCTCATAGATTTAACCATTTAAAGCTTTTATTTAGTGGCATCTGAATTGGGGGTCCTACCTAATAAGATTCATCTCTCTTAGTTTGGTCTCCATGCTTTAAACATTACTGAAATTTGTTAGCATTTAGCGTTATTGAAATTTCTCTCTCCTCCTCCATTTTATTTTTCATTACAAACACTTGTATGTGTGCATTTAATAAAGAATGTTACTTATATTTCATTTTCAGCTGTAGCAGTAAGACTTTTGCAACTTACCCCTTGGGTTAACACTGTTTTGCAATCATTGCAACCAAACTATCATAAATTGTAACCTATTCTGCAGCCAATGTTATAGGTCCATCTGCATAGACTTTTGCTGATAATTTTTGGCATATTGCAACACTAAAAAGTCCAGCTTTTAAAAACTTCTCTTTCATTGAATTTAAATGGGCCTCTAGTTAACTAATAAATGAATAAGCATTTTTTACTTTAATTGTGCATAGACTTTTTTTTAAAAAAAAATCAGGATCTTCCCTCTGAAGAAGTCAGTGAAGACTTACTTGAGAAGAGCCAATGTGAGGAGATACTGAAGCAAATCTGTCCACCGCAGTATACTGCTATCAAAGAGGAAGAGGTATTTAAAAAGGTTTTTTTTTAATATAATCCCTGATTTATTTTCCAGACAGTAATAACTGTGGGATGAGAATCAGTAATCACTAATGGGGTGGAATGAATTGTAATTTGATAAGTGATTGACTATTTTTGAGTCCACTGCAGCCTGGCAGCCATTGCAGCCTAGCAATGATTTAGTCTCCACACTTTCCTCTTTTGAAACTTTCTGCTTTTCTTTTGTTTCCTTCAAAGCTTGTTGTATGGGTGGATCCTCTGGATGGAACAAAAGAATATACTGAAGGTTTGTTCTTTGGGTTTTTTTTTTTTTTGGTGAGCGGTATTTAGCATTTATAGACTTAATGACAAAACCACAATTGTCTGGCTTCTAGATTAATACCTATTATTTATGTGTGACCATATGTTATATAGAATTTGCGGTCACCCTTTAGAAGTTTAGAAGTAAAATAAAATGTATAATTATTTAGTTCTTCTACTTCTATTACTGAAACAGGCACAAATCAGGTTTTTTCTCCCTTGTCATTTATAATTGCTATTTTCATTCCTTCTGTGGGCTTTTTTAAAAAAGCTATATGGGGATCCAGAAAACTGAAAAAACATCACTAAGATACTTGCAAATTACTTCTTAATCTAACAATAGATACAACTGGGATTGTATGACATTGTATTATGGCCAGGTCAGAAGTCATGAAATGTTCCATGGATTTGATCCCAGAGAGTAGTGAATCGGAAAATACCGTGTTAAGGGAAGGCAGGTATGGGTTCTGCTTTATTGTTTAATGAAATGGAAGAAAAATGACCTTGAATAATAAAATGCAGCAAGTTTCTGTACTATAACATGCAAACTTTAATGAAACTTTGTTTTGGTTTTTAGCTTTGTGTATTGACTGATGTTTAGCATAATGTAAACCTAACCAGTTGTGGCTTATTTAACAAACATACTTAAGCAACTCAGTGTATAAACATGATAAAATAGAAACAGTCACCGAAATCATAAAGTACTGAGTAAGTGAAATGTAAAAAGAATTAGAACCACCTTGATTTTCATTTCCATTGACAGATGTTTATCTCTTTCAGGACTTCTTGACCACGTAACAGTTCTTATTGGTATTGCTTACCAAGGAAAAGCTATTGCAGGTGTCATTAATCAACCATATTACAACTATGAGGTAGGAAATGCTTTAATTTCCAAAACATTTTCTCCATTTAATTTAAACAGTTAATGATGTTCTTTTAACTGCATATCACTTCCAATTAACTAGAATAATGGGCTTAACTGTCTTGTTACTTAGGAGGAATGGCCCTTTTTCTGTTTAAAGTGCCCTAGTTAAAAGGATGTACACCCATGGCAGATTTAGGACTAGCATAAATCCAAATTTCAGGCTGCATGTACTCTAGGAGATGACCAGGCTGAGCCCTAGGGATGGGTCAGTCTCGAGTCCCTTCACACTCCCAAGAGATCTAAGTCCAGCCAACCTTGAATTCTGTTGACTCTTATTTGCCGCCAATTTGCTTTGACCATTAGTAGTTCAGATTCTTGTAAAGAATATTAGCTTACAATAAACCTATATTCATTTGAACTGCCTGGACTCCTGATTTCCTGTGCTTGACATATACTATATTTTTGGCATTCAGCACAATAATCCTTTAATGTTCTCAGTGGCTTCAACAAAGGAAAATGACATATAGCTGCAAAAATCAGTAATTACAAAATTATAATATATGTTGAATTTTGCTAAGGTGAGGTCTGAAGTCATTAAACTTTCTGAAAAGTTTGCAGAAATAAGCTAAGGTTGATGAAGTATCTCCCTATCCTGATTACTCTACATTTTAAACATCTGTGGGTATGCCTTCTCTTCTTATTTAATTTCTATATATTTGAGAATGTCCCTTATGTACATTGTCTATCGTGGTGGCTGTACTTATGACAAAATGAAAATAATGCAGAAGAAACACACTGGTAATTGAAGCAGTAAAGCTGAAAATACACTGAATAACAAAAAACATCTCTCGCAAATGAAGGTGAAAGATATCACAGAATAATGTTGCAGGATCAAATTTGAGTCAGTACTGGAGCCCATTCTCAGGGAGCTTTTCATATATTCTGGAGAGTGAGAAGTTCCCTGAGGATGGGCTCCACAAGAATGTGAATTTTGGAAGAAGAAACATCTGGTTCCAGTGACCAACTCAGATTCGATCTTGCAACAAAAAGTATAGATGAAGCTCTTCGGTTAGATAATGGCAGACTAAAGTTGTATATACTTGCGTAACAGTAAGTCTTATGCTTTCAGCAGCAGAACTAGTTTTTGTCTGAAAGAAAGAAATGTATCTTTGCAAATAACATATATTTAAATGGTTCGTATTAAATTTGCTGATAATGTAATGGAGCAGATTAGTTTTATCTAATCTTCGTGGAGGATGGAATTTGCTAAATTTAGGGTCATTATTCTTTTACATAAATATAGTATGTCCAGTTATCATATATATTTACTCCTTTTGTTTATTTTTGAAAATGAAACTAAGAATGTTCAAATCTTTTTTCAGGCAGGTGCAGATGCAGTTCTAGGCAGGACAATATGGGGAATCCTTGGTTTGGGCGCCTTTGGATTTCAGTTGAAAGAGGTACCAGCTGGGCAGCACATCATTACCACCACAAGATCACACAGCAGCAAGATGGTAAATGACTGCATTAGTGCAATGAAGCCTGATAGTGTGGTGAGAGTTGGAGGTGCTGGTAATAAGGTATGGACATCCCTAAATTTTAATGCCATGATAATAGAGTTAATTTTTTAAAAGTACAAGATGAGACTTTCATTTTCATAATAGTGCCACAGACAAAGTTTTCCAATAGATGATGCATATCTTTCAATTTGATTTCAACTATATTGTGTGGATAGGGCATAGGAATTGTGGAAATAATTTTATTAATTGCTTAGGCCTCTTTGGGATTTTAATTGTTTACATGTCATATTTATGTTGCAATTCTCGAGGTGGTAGAGATTATTAAAAGAGTGGCTTGGAAATGGATCGATACTTTCTTTAGAGATAATGTCCTCACCTCTTGTCAAGAATGTTCCATTTTCCCCATAAGCCATAACCTAATTAAAATGTTAATGGTAAATTTAACCATTTGAATCATAATATGTTTATCGTCCAAAAATGTGTATAATTATATGTATACAGCTGGGGTGTCAAACTCAATATCATTGAGGGCTGCATCAGGATTATGTTTGACCTTGGGGGGCCAGAGTGGGCGTGGCCAACTCGACCTTGTGTCAGGGGTGCCTGTGGTGGCCCAAATGCTCTACCAGCAAAAACGGCCTCCCAAGCTCCATATTTGGCTACAATGGCCTCCTACAGCTCTCTGCCAGCGAAAACGGAGCTTGAGAGGGCCACACGCAGCCCTCCCGAGCTCTGTTTTCACTGGGAGAGGCACTGCTGGCTGGTTCTTCGCTGTTTCCAGGGCGGCCCTGTGGGCCAGATCTAAGCACCACATGGGTCGGATCTGGCCCCCAGGTCTTGAGTTTGACACTCCTGGTATAGAGATATTATACATTTACACATACATATGCTTGTTATGCATATATAAGAGCAAAGAAAAAAGGCCATAGAAAGTAATCAAGAACACATTGATCTGTATGTGACGTCATTTCTTATCTTTTAAAAATTGTATATGTGCATATTAAATGACTGAGGTTTTTTTATTTGTATCAGATCATTCAACTTGTCGAGGGCAAAGCTTCTGCTTATGTATTTGCCAGTCCTGGATGCAAGAAGTGGGATACATGTGCACCAGAGGCTATTTTGCATGCAGTTGGAGGTGAGTTAGTAAATACATTGGAGAAATAGAAACAAGATGTATAAATAATGTTAACTTAAAACCTAGTATTTTTAAAATACGTTTATATTCTTTTCAATGAAGCATATAGATATATTTATTGGCTCAAAAACAAGGAAATAAAGCACAGGAAAAGGACAGGGATAGGTGGGCGGGGCCAAATGATCACTGGAACTACCGGTTTGCCCGAACCGGTAGACAATGATTGCTCTTTTGGATTGTAATTCTTAATTGTGTGATAGTAATGGTGATTATATAGTTATGTGATAGTGATATTTTTTGTCTTTACATGTCAATAAGTATACATAAGGTGCTTAGATTTATTTTATTCATATCTGTTGACAATGACTAATTTCTAAATTTTCTAAATTTTTCAAATATAAATAAGAAAACAAAACTTGTAGATTATGCTATTAGAGAATGCTTGGGCTCTGCAACCTGTGAAAACTGTTTGGAAATAAGGACTTCAGAATCCAAAAGAACACAAAATCCTGCTCTTATCTTTTAAAATATGCTGTTATCTCTAGGTTTCTAGGAAATTCTGAAAAAAGTTGTAGGTGTTTTAAGAATCGTATTAAGAATTAATTTCTTAAAACATGTATGCTTTAAAGAAAATGAAGAAATGCTGCTCTAATGCAATCCTAAATTGTATTGACAGAGGGACACGATCAAGGGAAGTACTGATACCACTCTATAAACTAAGCCTTAGTAAGACCACACCTAGAGTACTGCATCAAGTTTTGTTCACATTATAAAAAAGATGTTGAGACTCTAGAAAAAGTACAGAGAAGAGCAACCAGGATGATTAGGGGACTGGAGGTTAAAACATACAATGAATGGTTGCAGGAACTGGGCTTGGCTAGTCTAGTAAAGAGAAGGACCAGGGGAGACATGATAGCAGTCTTCCAATATTTGAGGGGCTGCCACAGGGAGGAAGGGGTCAAGCTATTTTCTAAAGCGCCTGTAGGCCAGACAAGGAATAATGGATGGAAACTGAACCCAGGAGAGATTTAACCTGGAAATAAGGAGAAACTTTCTGACAGTGAGAACAATCAACCAACGGAACAGCTTGCCCTCAGAAGTTGTGGGAGCACCATCACTTGAGACTTTCAAGAGGAGATTGGACTGCCATTTATCAGAAATGGTGTAGGGTCTCTTGCTTGGGCGGGGGGTTGGACTAGATGATCTACAAGGTCCCTTCCAACTCTGATTATCTGTTTGAGCTGTTTGAATTGTAAGATATCTTAAGCACTACTTCAAAATAATTTTCAGAGTAAACAATCTTACAATGCATGCAGTTATTATTGCTTTTTTATGAAATGTGGTGGTATCAGGGGCTGATGTATGTATGAAAGATCTAACTTTAAACACTTTTAAGTTCAGGAGAGTTCTTCTGATCTTGATTCCAGTTTTGTGTACTAAAGCACATTAATTTTATTGTGTATTAACCCATTATGCTAAAACATAAGGAAAAACTCAAATTTAGCCAACTATAATTTGGAAAAGGAATGTTCAGTTTTAGGAACTGTTTTTAATTGTTTGTCCTTTTGTAGAAATAGATACCATATCTAAACCATTCAAATCTAGAGTCTTGTTTTTCTTTTCTTTCTTCACAGGCAAACTTACTGATATTCATGGGAACTTTTTTCATTATAATAAAGAAGTCAAACACATGAATTCAGGAGGAGTCCTTGCTACTTTAAAAAATCATGACTATTATGCCAGTCGAGTTCCTGGGGCAGTCAAAGAAGCCCTTGTGCCATAAAAATTGGAGAGGATTGTGCATTCCATTTGGGTGGAAAGAACTTTTTAGCTTAGTTGCGATTTTTGATGGGGTCATATTTTGGACCAGTTCCACGATCTTTAGTTAAGAGATTTGTTGCTTCCTCAACTTAATATACATTCTGGTAAATTTGAAATTTTAGTTTTCAGTTGGAATATTAGTGACTTCAATAAAATTGTCCAGCTTTCTTAGTGCTTATTAATATCTTATGTTTACCTATCCAATTATCAATTCCTTATTCAATATATTTCTTGATCTGAAGACAAAATAAATGAACCAGTTACTTCAAATGACTTTTGTATGCAAGCCTCACTCATATATGCATCACTTGAAGGGATCATTTTGTCTAGCTAGCTAGATCTTTTGTTTATATATACACGGATGGATGTGTGGGATTGTCAATTCTCTGCCTAATTCTCCCCTCCATTTTCACATGTTTATCTGGAAATATACCTATTAGCTTTTATATGCTGAAAAATACATTCTTGAAATAAAATTATAATCTTTGTTGATAAATTTGTGAAGTTTTTATTTGTGGATTTTGACTGCTTTGGTCTCCGTTAAGCGGGCATTTTTCCTGGTTCACTCCTGTATGTTTGACTGATAGCTCTGAACCTCAAAAACTAGCAGTTTGAATTAATGGTCCTTCCTCTGCATTGCATCTGAAACAGATGCAGCTTTCAGAAACAGCTGGTGCCAGACAAAGGTGTGGCAGAGTCTGCCCCTTTTCGTGAGTGATGTTTCTGAAGACCAAAAAGGGGCTCAGCTTTCCAATCTTTGTGAAGCTCAACAGAAGCAAACCTGGGCTTCATTCTGTTGGGTCTAATTAAGGGCTATACGAAACGTGCTTGGAAAAAACCTCGCACGCGTTCCTCAAACCCAACGTGGGAACTGCCATTGCGGCTCCTGAGAGTGGAAAAACTCCAAGTCGCGTTCGCGGTCAGGAGGGAGGCGAAAGCGGAGACGAGGCTGGCTCAGCCTTGTGACAATATGGAAGGCGGGATCGGGGCGGGACTACAGCCCGATTGGCGAAGGGGAGGGCGGTCTCGGTCCTCTCAACCGCGTCGCATTCCTTCCCGGTTGTTTCTCCTAGTGCCGCTGCTGGAATGGCGTTGAGCCTGACTGTCAACCCCGGCGATCTGCCTCTCGGTAAGGAGTTCCCGCTCCTGTTGCCCGAAATATACGCCGGTTGTGAGGCCTCAACCTCCCGACCCCGCTCCAATTCTCCCCTCCCGGCTGCCTTGCCCGGCCCAGGTGTTGCTGCCATGTTGCATCAGGCACAGTCCGCGGGAAGCCATTGGCCGACTCTTCATTCATTTCTCTTTCTCTTTCGCTAAAGCCGGTTCCTGGGTAAACGTTTCTAGATGAGGTCAAAGCGACGGGCGGAAGGCTCCTGTCACCTGGGTCGTGTGTGTGTGTGTGTGTGTGAGGGTAGGACTAACAAAAAGCAAGAGGTCGTCGGGGAGGAGGCTGAGATGATGAATCCACAAGGGCTTTTTACATTGATAGAGACGCGGGCCAGGAGGTCCAGACGTTCAGTGGAGGGGGATTAGTGAGAAAGGCACTGACACGTGGCACAAATTGTGGGAGACTGGGAAGGAGTCAATGTAGGCCATCGGCGTTTCTCACCCACTAACTTGTATTTCTTGGTTATCTAACGCCTTTTCATACCGCTGGCCAGTCAAACTCGGGCTTATGCAGAAAAGTCACATTTTGGCTTCACTTGTCAACGAGGTGTGGCTTTTGAATGTAGTAGTAGTGAATGTAGTAGTGTAACCCCAGATCAGTTATCACATGTGTAAATATACAGATTGGCTGCTGCATTTTTTTCCAACCACAACATTGCTTGGTCACTTTATTCTCTGTCAAAGTCAAGTTTACTTATATTTTGCTGCTTAAATGCTCTGGATTTTAAAGTGAAACTCAAAATATCAAATGCCTTGAAAATGTCCCATTATATATTATATTTCCCATTCCAAGGTTATGTGATCTTCCTAGTTTTGTGATCGTTTTGGATATTTTCTTAACTGTTATCTAGAATAGTGTACAGTTACTTGGGTATAAGTCCTGCTGAATGTAATAAGATGTGGCAGTGACATGTTGGGTTAATGTTATAAAGCAGAATATAATCTACAGATGAAAACTGAATTTGAGAACAAATTAAAAATATAACAATCTTCTAAAAGCAATAGTTTAAACATTTATGTGGCACAAATGTTTTCTGTGGCATAACCTCTTAATAAAGTTGCTTAAATGTTTTTTTTAAAAATCTGAGCTGTCACAGGCATAGTAGGGTGTCGCTCTAGAGCATTTATGCTTAGTCATAGAATTTCTAGGTGTGTAATTTTAACTTGTCATTCTGTATCCCAAAAAGACTGTAGAGTAGATTGTAATAAATAATCTTGCCTGCAGTGATGCTTCATAATTATATAAAATGTTGAACATTCAGTTTTGCATAACATATAATTATATACAGTATTTTGCTACAGCATTAAATAATTGTTTAGAAAGATTAAATGCTCCTGGTTCTTAAGTTCAGCTCAACTTCTAATAATGTGATGTGTGATTCTTATCAATAAGCTGGAAGTGGTTTGCAGTCGTATCAGAATTTTTCCCAGTCTGGCTTATAGGTGTAGGATTTCTCAGCAGTCTCCTATTAAAGTGCTAACCAATTTCACCCATATCTAGCTTTTTTCAAAGTCAACTAGGATCTGATGTTGCTGCTGTGGTACTTTTGTGGGAATTTATACATTGCAGTCAGGAGTGGATTTTTGGAAAGGTTTGATTTGGAAATTTAACACATCTTTATTACTTTAATATAATACAACATTACAATAAGGTAGTTTCTTATTGTAATCTAAGGACTATAATGATTTTTCAGAATTATTTACAATCTTGAAAGGTTAAGATTTTCCAAAATAGCCTGTAGCTTTTGCATATGTGTACCTGGAAGCTTCAGTAAGTTTTTGAGAATTTGGTATTGCTAGGCTTCAGGTTCAAGTTCCAGCCATCACTGCTGCTCAGTAGACTTCATTTTGGGATTCTCTTCTTCCCATAAATCTATTGGAAATTACTCTGCTTTTTCTAAAAGGAGGAGGCTTAAATTCCCCTGCATTATTTCTCCTATCTCAATCCATTCCCAAGTTTTCACAGCTTTAGCTCTCTACTTTACATGTAGAGTGATTCATATCAATGGGACTTAACTCCACAGGCCCATGAAGTTTAATTTATATAATATTTTTGACATATAGACCGGTCCATTCTCATTGATTCTGAACAATGTACAACAAACTGGCAAATGATTATCTCAGTAATTAAAACAAACCAAACATGACCTCAGCAGGAATACTGCAGCCTATCAGTCAAGTTGACTGACCACATGGAGGAGGGCATGGAAGTGATGGTGCACTACTTTGGAACTTTTTTTGGGGGGGGGAGGAGTTTCTCTGGCTTTACATTTTAGGCCTTCTCTTTAATACTGAAAAGGTTGTTGGCAATTGATACAGTGTTAAAGTTTTCCTGATGGTAAACTTCAGGTAAAAGTGGAGAATTTTAAAAAAAAGTATATCTGTGAAATAAGCCCTCTTATAATCATTTTAGGAGCATTGCTGACTGTAGAACATGTAAAGGATCATGTTAAAGTTTCAGTTGAAGAAGGCAAAGAAACCATTCTACGGATATCTGAGTAAGTTTTTGTTTCTTTGCTGTTATTGCTTTTAAAATTTAGTTATTATTATATTGATGCTGCTACGAAAATGAAGAAAAGCTGTGTTCATTACCCTGAAGGATGAAATGCAATTATTATACTTCTTAATATTACTCATCATTTCTGCATTGTAAAATGACTTTTATATACATACATATATATGTTTTTCTTTTGTTTTTTCTCTCCAAAAGCCGTCAAATAATTTTTGTTCAGATATATGTGATAGTTTTTTTCTTCTTCTTGGAACCTACTACGGAACTGACATTAGACTCAAATAAGGCTTTTATAAATCTTCCCTTTCATCGACCAGTGGTATAGTAATTGTCATGAGATCTGATAGCTTGATGGATTTTAAGGAAATGAGAAAATAAAATTCTAAAACGGATATGTGACTGATATGGGTGGTTATATGTTGGATTGTACATCTAGAATGTCATTTCTGTCTCACCTTTCCATTTTTGGAGGGTGATGAGATCTCATTATTGTGTGTTCTCCAAAACTGGTCATCTTCTGCTATAATAGTGATGAAGGAAGAAGTCATTGATATGAACTTAATTGCTTTTGCTTTATGCCTTATTTCAACTTCTGACTAAGTGAGTGATCTCTGATTTAATTGCTAAGTCAAAACCTGATTAGTTTTTCAAGAGAATAGTTAATTCCGCTACGAAACTCAGCTTTTCTTAGTAGCTGTAAGGGTATAGATTATGCTGCATTGAAATTGTCATCTTTTCCATTGTGAAATAATAGCATTGATTTTTTTAAAAAGAAATCTGAGTCATTGAAAATTGTGACTTGTAAGTAATGAAACAATGAAAATTTAATGCCTTTTTTTGAATGAAAAATAAATGACACACACACACACACACACACACACACACACACACACACACAAAATTTCATATCAAGCTCAGATGAACTTTTAAAATTAAATTGTTAAAAATAAAAATTGTCCCCAGATTTATTTTATGGCTCTTGAGATCTTCTTTAGGTTTGCAGAAAATGTTCTCTGTGGGAGACTTTTGTGATTTTTACTTAGTCTTGTAGTCCTAGATAATAAAACCTTTAAAATTCCCTATCATCCCAGGAAGATGAAAGGCAGGGAGAAGTGATATGTAAAACCCAGGCATGTATTTTGCATAGAATCTTAGTGATATAAATCCTTTCTACATTTTGTGATGTATTCCCTGTCCCTCCAAGGAAGATATAATTACTTATTTTATTCCCCTTTGTTTGACCATTTTAGTTACATAAAAATGGTTTTTAAATGTGCCACACAATTTTAAATAAAATACAGAAATGCAGCATTTCACAATAAATCTATTATCATCAGGCAAATAAGAAAATGGACAGTGCTGTACTTCTATGAAGGGCTGACCACATGATCCGTTTTTGTTCAAACATTGTTTATACTTGCTCGATGATGAGAATTCTTTTATTATGAAGTGTTGCATTTATGCATGGAAAATGGCAAGTCTCTTCAATTTTCAGTAGCTTTTTAAAATAGCTTTTTATTTTATCAAAAAATTAAATTTTCATTAGCTTCTACTGTGTTTGCAATATTTAATTTATGGGGTGGAATGGCTATGAATTAATCTGGAAACATCATGCTGGGTTGCATATCATAATGAATTCCAAAACAATTCTACTTCAAATATTGATAAATACATATATGTTCAATTTTTTAAAACAGTCAAGTTACATTCACTGATGTGAATTCTATAGTGCGTTATCTGGCTAGAATTGCCACATCTGCTGGATTATATGGATCTAATTTGCTGGAGCATACTGAGGTAAAAAATGATCTTCTAATTTCTTAGAGGTACAGGATGGGTTTTTAAAAAATATTCTATCAATATACCCCAGGAACTAGCAGTTCTCATGTTATAGAAACTTTATTTTTGAAATCTAATACAGGTGGTCCATGACTTACAACAGTTCATTTAATGACAGTTACAATGGCACTGAAAAAAGTGCACATGATTATTTTTCACATTTATGACCGTTGCAGTGTCCCCATGGTCATGTGATTTACATTCAGATGCTTGACAACTGGTTCATATTTATGATGGTTGCACTGTCCCAGGGTCATGTGATCACCTTTTGCGAACTTCTGACGAGCAAAGTCAGCAGGGAAGCCAGATTCACTTAACCATCATGTTATTAATTTAACAATTGCAGTGATTCATTTAACAAATATGACAAGAAAAGTTGTAAAATGGGGCAAAACTCACTTAACAAATCTCTCACTTAGCAACATGAATTCTGGGCTCAACTGTTGTAATTCAAGATCTATCTGTACTGTATATTTTCGTCCCTTTATGGGCCCTTTTCCACAGCAGAATGAAGCATTAAGTAGAATTGCCAATGCGGGTTTTCTTTAAAGGTAAACCATTTTCCACGTAAAGGTCTCCTTGGTGTCTGTGCTCAGTTTCAGCATTTCTATATTGTTTGAAATCTATATGCCAGAAAAAAAACATATTCAAAGGGGTAGAGGAGTAGGGGACAAGAAAGGTAAATGATGAAAACAGCATTGCACTGATATGCGACAAGCTCCACCCCTTTTGGGTATAGATTGTGATGTTGCATGCGTGTACAAACAGTTGGAACTTGTATCACAACTGTGCAATACTGCTTTTGTTTATATGATGAAATTGCTAGAGCTTACAGATGCATTTGCAATCAGGGTTCTCCCCCCTTCCCTGTGGAAATGTATTACCTTGCACTACATTCATGGAGCTGCTATTTCCCTTTTTGTTCCCTTCTGCTGATTTTTTATTCCCTCCTAAACTGCACAGAGGGGTTCCTGTAATGAAATGATAGCTCCAAACTTGCAGCACTTGAATGTATGGGGGGTCCTTGATACTCTCTTAGGTTAGGTTTAGCTTAGGTTTTCTTGCAGAGGTTTCATTACTCAAGCTAGGTAACATCAGTGCTAGCTGATAACTCTTTAAATTCTAGAATTTCATTATCTGAATACCGTATTTATCGGCGTATAACACGCACTTTTTTCCCCCTGAAAATAGGGGGCAAATGATGTATGCGTGTTATACGCCGATATAATGTTAAGAAGCCTTCGGTGAATGCTGCTGGGATCGGGGATCAAGGACACAAATGAAAGAAGGGGAGGGAGGAAGCAACCGAAGCCTGTCCTTCTCTCTGGGTCAGCTCTCTCAGTCGCTCTCTCGCTCCTCCACCAGCACAGGAAGAAACTGCTTCAAAGAGCGGGGGCTTTTCCTGTCGCCGCAGCTTCCCTGAAGCGCCCGTTTCCCCCCACCCCACCCGTCCGCCCGCCCGCCCGCCCGCAGTGCTCCGTTCTGCCTGCCTGCCTGCCTTCGTTAATGGTTGAATCGGAACAGCTTCGGCTGAGTAAAAGAGGCGAATAGTTATTATTCTCAGCCGAAGCTGCTCCCAAACAACCAGAAACTAAGGCAGGCAGGCAGGCAGGCAGAATGGGACACTGTGGATTGAAGCGCGGGTGGGAGTGGGGGTGAAACGGGCGCTCGGAATAGCTGCGGCGACAGGAAAAGCCCCGCTTCTTTGAAGCAGTTTCTTCCTTGGATGGTGGAGCAGCGAGAGAGCAAGCCTCCTTCTCTTCTCTTCCCCCCGTCCTTGCAAAAATTTTCTGCTTGAAACCGGTCCCTGGTACAAAAGGTTGGGGACCACTGATTTACCTTATAAGTGGTAATAATATTAATAAAAAAAAAGTTCTGAGCTACCCTTATTTTGCTTCAAAGTTTTTATTTAGAAATTTAATTTTTTTTCCTGAAATTTCCCTCTTAAAATGAAGATGCGTGTTATACGCCTGTGCGTGTTATACGCCGATAAATACGGTAACTCTTATTTAGTTATTTCTACTACTGATTTTTTTCTAATGAAACAATAGGTTTTATTGGCTATAATTCAATCTTTTATGTAATTTATCAAGTATATTTCTTCTTCTTCTACACAGATTGACCATTGGATGGAATTCAGCACCACAAAACTATCCACTCCCACTGAGTTTGCTTTAGCCATCCAAGAGCTCAATAATTCCCTTTCTCTGAGGACCTATTTAGTAGGCAACTGTTTGAGCCTTGCAGATTTCAGTGTTTGGGCAGCATTAAAAGGTAAGGGAATGTAGTGAATATAGTAGCATAGTCATATCTTTTTTTCTAAGATTTAAATGATTAAGCTTTTCAAGATACAAAAATACAAAAGAAAATGAAAATAGTAGGAAAAGAGGGGAGGGAAAAGGGAAGTGAAAATGGGAAAAAAAGACAGAAAAAGCAGTGACTCCTGACCCTTTTTAGCACAGTAGAATAAGATAGTAACATTACAATCTCAACTTTTTACTTTTATATATTAATACGTATTAACCGTTTCTGTAATAACAAACTGACCAGAAAAATCAAAGTTTCATTTTTTTTCCATCTCAAGAACAATATCCAGAAGCGGTTTCCAAGCAGAAACAAAGTTGGATGTGTTTTTTCTTTGATTAAGTTCCATCAGTTTTTTTTTAATACATTTTTTATTAATTTTCCAAATTTTAAAAAACATAAAATGTTATACATTGTTATCAACATCAAGACATCTTTTGCATTTCCTCACATTTTTCAGTATATGTATTTACTTATTCCTTTACCATTATATCTTTCTCTTACTATAAATCAATATCTTTTATCCTTACATCTCAATCTTCTCCATGGTATATTTACATATTTACATATTCCCTCATTCTTTTCCTAATTGCCATTTTATTTTCTTTTTATTTCTAAAGCACTCATACCAGGCATCCCAGGCCCTATAATAAATTGAATCTTCTTTGTCTTTTATTTTCATCGTTAGCCTGTCCATCTCTATACAATCTATTATTTTTTTAATAACCATGCCTTCTGGTGGAACCCTTTTTTCCTTCCAGAGTTATCCGTACGAAATCCTTGCAGCTGTTAATATAAGTAACATAATATATCTATCTGTTTTATTGCATTTTTGTGTTATTATACCTAATAAAAAAGTTTCCAGATTAAATTCAGTTTTCTGAGTCGTGATTTCTTCTATCCATTGTCTAATTGTATTCCAATATTTTTTCACTTCCTGGCATGTCCACCAGGTATGAAAATAAATGACTTTTTCTTTTCCACATTTCCAACAATTTGGGTCTGAATTAAACATTTTTGCCAATCTAGCAGGAGGAAGGTACCATCTGTAGAACATTTTGTATTGATTTTCCTTGTATGCTGTGGATGTAATTAGTTTGTAATTTGATCCCCACATTCTTTCCCAATTTTCCAGGTCTATATTATGGCCAACATTTTTCGCCCATACCACCATCGTTTCTTTGACCACCTCCTCTTCCATTTTAAAATCTAGTAGAAAGTTATATATTCTTGAAATCATTTTCTTTTCCATTTCTTGTAGAATTTTATCTAACTGATGCTTTTCCATGCAGAAACCAAATTGTTCTTTGTCCTTTTGATATCTTGGCTGGATTTGCATGTATGGCCACCAATCCATCTTTATATTTTGTTGCTGTAATTCTTGTCTTGTTTTTAATCTTCCTTGTGGGTCTAATAGGTCTTTGTAACTCCTCTTTTCCCCCAGATCCATTGCGTTTGGGTATATTTGTGCTTCCATAGTTGACAACCAGTTCGGTATTTTAGTATAGTGATTCTTTTTAATCTTGTTCCATGCCCGAATTAATAAATCTCTAATCATGTGTCTCTGAAAATATACATGCTGTTTACATTTCCCATCCCATAGGAAACTATGCCACCCTCTCTGCAAGTCGTGACCCTCTATTGACAATACTCTTCTATTTTCCAGGCTGATCCAATCTTTAATCCATACCATAGCTGCAGCCTGATAATACATTTTCCAGTCGGAGTCCAAAGCCACCCCTTTCTCTTTTGTCCTATAACAATTTCATTTTTATCCTAGCTTTTTTTTTTACAAGAGGGGTTTGACAAGGGATTATCACCTAATATGTTGAAAAGACAGGTGGTGGCTTCGGCAGCAGTTGTCACTTGTGAGGGTCTACTGTCTCTTTCTCATCACCCACACATACGGAGTTTCCTTCGAGGAGCCACAAATTTGCACCCGCCAGCAGTTCACCGTTATCCCACTTGGGACTTTAACAAGGTCCTCGTTGCACTCACTAAGTACCCATCCCAAACAAATTTACTTATTATTCGATCTAATTATCTAAAAAAGGTTTTATCCAATCTTATTGGTACAGTTTGAAAAATATATAGTAGTTTTGGTAGGGTAGACATTTTAATTGCTGCAATTTTCCCCAGTAGTGATAGCTGTAATTTCCCCCACGTTTCCAATTCTTTTTTGATTTGTATTATTAATTTGTCATAGTTACCAATTTTTTCTTCCATTCAATCATTGTAGGAATTAAAATATCTTTCCATTTTTGTGCATAAAAGCATAAAATCCTTGCTGCTGTTAATATAACAGCATGGTAATATCTTGAAAAAAGCTCATTTATGTACTGGAATATACACAGGGGTGGGATTCTACCAGTTCGCACCTATTCGATAGAACCGGTTGTTAACATTCTAAGCAGTTCGGAGAACCAGTTGTTAGAAGAAATTACTGGCCTAATCCTGTAGGGAAGGCAGGAAGGAAACATTCTGGTGTTGCTTACAGAAACTGCCTCTCCGTTATCCCTTATTACATTCTTGGCAGGACTAGACTTCCTGTCTCAGGAACCTCTCTGGAGTTTTTTTCCCCTCTCCTTTGCTGGTACTTTGCTTGTGTGGAGTGACCATTCAAAGTTACAGTGGCACTGAAAAAAGTGACTTATGACCGTTTTTCACCCTTACGACTGTTGCAGCATCCCCACAGTCATGAGAGGCCAGGTGAGGAGATGCGTGCCTCGATGTGAGTGAAATTGAGCTGGCCATGCCCAGCCAATAACATGATCACCAAGCCATGTCCACCCAGTCACATAATCACCAAGCTATGGCCACCACCTAAGCCACGCCCACAGAACCGGTTGTTAAAAAAATTGAATCCCACCCCTGAATACACCTATAAGTTCATTTATGCAAATGAACTTCTATATATGTATGTTCCAATACATAAATGAGCTTAACTTTTGAAATTAAAATCCATAGAAACTTCTCTATATCTGATTTTAATTATTTATTACATTTAGGAGTATATAAAGGTTGAGGGTTGAATATCAGTGCATGTGTGTGTGGTGTATGTAAGGCACACATATTCCAACACATTTATTTACTAAAATTTCTCCAAAGTCAGATTTACTTATGTAAAATATAATTGAAAAGTCAAATGTAAATAATGAGGACAGTGATAATCACGAACTATCTTTAAAACATAATTAAGCATTTCTGAGATAGATTTTGCTCTAGATTTTCTGGTAAAGAGTTTTTATTGCCTCACAAAATGAGACGAGAAGTAGAGCTTCTACAACTTTCCGGACCATAAAGTGCAGGGCTGCTAAATTATCAGTCACCTTTTAACATCCAATTACCAAGTGGTCTAAAAGGACAGTCCAAGTAGAAAATAAAATGACATGAAAGCAACATTTTACCACAATAAAATATGATAATTGTGCTGAATTTATTGTCTTTGATTTATACATGGAAGATACTCCTATTCATTATACAGAAGTATCTTTTCCACAAATTCAGCTCCTATTTTGTAAATGCAACCCATTTGTATCCACAGAGGAAAAAGACTTGATACAACACATTGAACTTAAAGTTCAAATGCATTTTCTTTGACCAGTTTTGTCCTATTGTTTCTCATGATTCCAACAACAAATATACTGACTGTTTTTTTCCTCAAAATGTAGTTAAATATTTTGGAGAATTTAGGCCTGAGTGATTCTATTTCCCTCCTCCACAGAGTAAAATAAGATAGAAAAATGCTCTCTTTGCAATAGCTATTTTTCCAATTATTATTTATAATTAAATTGCAGTTCTTAATTATGCTATCTTTGGTATAAATTGTGTTAGTTATATAATCTTGCCACACGGTATTTCCTAGTTTGTAATAAATCTATCTTTTCAAATAGGAAACAATATATGGCAGGAGCAGTTACCTCAAAGTAATGGTCCTGTTCATGTAAAACGCTGGTACAAGTTTCTTGAAGCACAAAATAGTTTTCAATCTGTAGATTCCAAATGGACTGCGGGAGACACTGTTCGAAAAATAAAAGTGGTAAGTGTTCAGCAATCTCTGTTTCAGAGTGTATCAAAATATAGATAGATAATACCTGAATGAGCCATTTTTATACTTATATCCTAATGAAACAATTTGCATATAGAGGCATGCAGGCACATGTATATTCATACACAGCATGAACATGTTTATTAGGAATGAAAATAAAGCTTTTAAAAACCTTACATGTTGAATTAAAATTAAACCTTTTATGTTGAATTAAAACTAAAAGCAACTAAAACTGTTGCTTTTGAATCACTAACAGTCCAGTATCAATTTGAAGGACATGCACCTATCTGGTTTGAATTAAGAAATTGAATCACAGACCTGTATTAAAATAATAATTGATACTTGCTTGGTGGTATTCCCCCAAATACTTGTTCCATTTTAATGTGTGGATCTACCTGGTGCAAAAACAGAATATAAAAACAGAATATTGTTACATAAGATATCTTAATGTAAAATACCTTTGAACAGAATATGCAGTAGTGCTTTCATATAATTATTTATTAGTGGACCTATTATTTATTTTCATTAATTCCTGGGTTCACATTTGCAATTGAATAATTTCCTTTGTATTTTAATTTCAAGACAACAGAAAAGAAACAAGATATTGGAAAATTTGTTGATCTTCCAGGTTCAGAGATGGGAAAAGTCATTGTTAGATTTCCTCCTGAAGCAAGTGGGTAAGGGGAATTGTTCTATAACAACTCAATTTTACACGCCTTTGACAAAATGGAAGAATATGCAATTAAATGAAGTTTTGCTTTCCTTTTCTATTACAATTTTTAAAATAGTTGCTGTACAATCAAAATGTTCTCTATAAACTACATTTTAAAATTCCAGTGTAAATTATGACAATATGTGAATTAGAAAAGAACATGTAGTTTACATGTTAGATTCATGTTTACATGTTAGATGTATAATACTCATAGTTTGGGGTTTGGAGGAGATGGTAAAGGGAGAGCTCACATATTTATTGAAAGTAACAGAAGCATATAGGTAGCCCTTGAGTTATGATGGTAATTGGGACTGGAATATCTGCTGTTAAGCAATAGCTTCATAAATCATTATATCATGTGACAGCATCGCTTAGTGATGGCAATCTTGGTACTCCCTGTTGCTGTTGTTAAGCAAATTCACTGGTCACTAGGTGAGGACATATTCAAGCTATTCTGCCTTAATCTCTTCCAATCCAAAACTTCAGTAAAGTTCACCACCTATTCAGCTCCCCCACCTGCCTGTCTCCCCCCCCTACCTCCTCTGCCATTATGACTACCTTATAGTCTACCACCTCTGCCAACCTTCCACTCTGCAAGCATAAATTAAATTTAATTATTAGTGATTGGATCACTATTAAGCAAGGAATAAGCAAAATTGTGTGATGCTTGTTTATTTACATTCAAATATATGTGTGTGTGTGTGTGTGTGTGTGTGTAGGTAGGTAAGTAGGTAGGTATGTGCATGTAGTTTTATATGCAGGTGGTGTAATCGGCCTGAATTATTATGAGCGTTATATATTGCATGATGCAACAATTTGAATGTTTATCAAAGACCAAAAGTAATTGTGTTTGACATGGAAAATGGAGTGAACAATTGTAAATTATAAATGAATGTTGAAAACCAGAAAATTTAGTCTATATTGATAGTAATTTTACAGCAGTTTTGGGTGATGCTGAAATTCTAAGGACAGAGAATCCAACCTACAAACAGTTTTGGGAATTAATTAGAACATTGATATAGAGATTTTCTTATTTTATTAGTAACTTCAGAACTTTATGTGTCCTTAGTCCTTATCCTGAATGAACTCAAAGTTGTTTCAGAAAATTTCAGCCATCATGTACTGTAAATGTTGACTGATAGTAAGGAATAGGGTAATTAATGTAAGAAAGCCATTGGCCATTGGCTCATGAGACTATGAAGTTGTGGCTGAAATTTAAACATTCTGTCATGCCCTTGTTGGAGTCTGATTCTGAGGGGGAGATTGAGGAGCTGACAGGGAGAGGGAGTGTGACTCCGGTGGCTGTGGAAGAAACGGAGGAAGAGCACAGTCCAGCTGGGCATTCAGAGGAAGACCCAGGGCCATCTCCTCTTCATCCTAGGGCACGCAGGGAGGAATGGAGAAGGGAGCAACGTGTTTTACGGGAGAGGAAAAGGCCCTGATCCCTTTCATTAGTTGCAGCTGGGAGAAGAGGATATAAGAGGGGCATTTTAAATACCGGTAGCTCTTTGCTGGAAGCAAAACGTGCTTTATCTTGGTCAAGGCTTATCTGGGTTTTTCCCAACTGTGGTTGCTGGTTATCTTGTGGAAGTCTGCAATTTATCATCCTGGCCTGCTGTGTTAATGACTCCAGTGTGGTTTGTGTTGGTTTTTTTTTTATTTCTAATTATTTTTACTTTTGGTTCAGACTGCATTTACTCTCTTCATAGACTGTTTTTGAAAGAGTTTGAGATCAAGTCGAGGATAATTGGACAATGGGGCCCAAGTTAGAGGCATTAAAGGGAATTTATTCTACTTTTGTGACTCTGTTATTTTTGCGTCATGCCCCAGGTCATCACACATTGTCAACTTTTAAAATCTAAAAAAAAATATTGACTGTATGGAGTCTATTGTAGTAGGACTTTATTATATGCTGCTTCATTTTTTTTCTTTCTTTTCTGTTTTATATATACTTTTCCCTTTCATATTGAAACCATTAAATTATGTTGTTTTTTTTCTATGATTTTATTTCTAGCTACTTGCATATTGGTCATGCAAAAGCTGCTCTGTTGAATCAGCACTACCAGATCACCTTCAAGGGTAAATTGATCATGAGATTTGATGATACAAATCCAGAGAAAGAAAAAGAAGATTTTGAAAAGGTATTTCAGACATTCATGTATGGTTTATTTTAGAATTGAAATAAACAAGTTAGCACAGATCTTGCGTATATTCAAAGGGTATAAATAATTTTAAATGTAATTCCTTTATAGGCTTGCTAAAAAAATCATTTAAAAAAGTAAATGGCAGTACAGTTACTAAAGTAAATTTGAGCAGTATTGATTTCTAATCTATCTTAATGTAATGAAAATGTATTTTCCCAATGAATGTCAGCTTATTTTTTTAAAAAAAATATGTCACTAATTTTATTATTTTGAAATTTATGTAATAGTTGCCTTCCCATTCATTATTATTGGACTAAGGAACATCTTTCCATGGCATCTTCCCATGCTGCTATAGTAATATTTGAAACAATGTTAGAACTTAATTAAATGAGCAAGTTTTGGATAATGCTTTTCAAGGCTGTAGAGGCATAAAAGAAGGAAATATCACTGTATTTCTTGAGATTTTTTTAAAGTAGTTGGCATGCATGGAATCTTGGTTAGGTTTCATTTTGAGAAAGTTGAGAAGTTATGTACCTTAAAACAGGTCCATGTAAAATGGGCTAATAATTTAATACCTTCCAAAACTGTTTATTGTTATTTATTGTTGTTGTCTTTTATTTTGCTTTAATGTGGGTTAGAAAACTGAAAGATTTAATTTCTAGCCAATCTTTGTGATGACATGTAATTAACTGCAAATTGCTTATATTAGAATAACCAATAATGAGGTCTATGGAAGAGTATGTTATATAGAACATGTAAATTACAATGCAATAACATCACTATAAGCCTAATTTTAATCTTTAAAAAATATTGAAATGCTCCCATTCATAGCAGTTTTGCTCTTTGCTGAGTCTACCCCTGCATTGTTTGTGTGTTAATAGTGCCTGGTTATGTTAACAGTATCTACTATATAATATGCAGAGTGCTTTGTTTTTTACTGGTTCCTGTTAGCTCAAATAACACACACATGCAGTATTGTGCAGATTTCTGCTCATATAGTTCCTTGCTTATTCCCAGATTTTGCAGCAGTGATTCCTCAAGTGTTTTACAGCAGTTTTGGGTGCTGCTGAGATTCTAGGGGCAAAGAATCCAACCCACAAATAGTTTATATTAATTTACTGAAATGTTGAATTGACATAGGGAACTTGTGAAACTTCTGATAATCCTTTAGCGGGCAGCATTGGCTTTGTCAGTGAATTTTCTAAAATTCTATTTCTTTAATTACACATTTACAGCTCTTTGAAATTATAAAATGTAGCAATGTAGGAGAAGTTGCCATCTCTAATACAATGATAATAATAGTAAACAGTTTTTAAATACCAATCTTAAATACCAATCTAATGTTTTAAAAATCATATATGCAGGTGATCTTGGAAGATGTTGCAATGCTTCACATTAAGCCTGACCAATTTACATATACCTCTGATCATTTTGAAAAAATAATGAAATATGCTGAGAAACTCATTCATGAAGGAAAGGCTTATGTAGATGACACACCAGCAGAACAGATGAAAACAGAGAGAGAACAGAGAATAGAATCTAAACACAGGAATAATTGTAAGACGTTTTATCAAAGTTGTATCTTTTTTAAATTGAATTAATGAAACATATCTAATCTTTGGTAATTATGTTATTAGCATAAGTTACATAAGTCCTCTGTGTTTGAGATAATGATTAAAAATAAACCCATTGAGATGTTGGTTGCACTTAGGTTTCTTCTGTAAGCCAATACATTATTTGCTTGATTTTGACTGACTGTGATGCATGAATCAAGCCAATGGAGATTATGAATAATGTTTAATTTATAATTGCATAATGTTAACCAACTGAAAATATTGTTGAGGTTCAAAGACACATGCTTTGTATGTAAATGCACATTACTTTGTAGGTAAATGTAAATTATTTTTCATATGTAAATATTGTATTATCAGAGCAAATTTTAATCCTAATTAAATATTTGTAATCTGATAGCTGTTGAGAAGAATTTTCAAATGTGGGAGGAAATGAAAAAAGGAACAGAATATGGGCAGACCTGCTGTCTACGAGCAAAAATTGATATGAGTAGTAATAATGGATGCATGAGAGACCCAACTCTTTATCGTTGTAAAAATCAGCCACACCCACGTACTGGAAATAAATACAAGTATGTATTTAAGACTAATTTCCTTTTATTTTCTTAGACTTTCTACACTATTTTTCTTTTTTTAAATTAATACAACGCAGCTTCTGGTCTCTTGGGAACAATTTTAATATTTCAGGTCTTCTTTATTTTTGTAGGGAGTAAGTATGGAAAGACATCCATTCTTAAAACAACTAGCAATTTTAAGTTCTTAAATTGTTTATTGTTATTCTAAAATTTTTATTTCCATGAGAAAGAGGTTAGTGACAGGACTGAATCTCTTTATCCACTGGACTAGAAGATAGGAGCCAAGAAATTCTACAGATACTTATTTTAGGACTTTTTTATTGAGATATTCACAAGTACACAGTTGAGCAATGTAAGAAAAATAGTTTTTCAGTCTTATTTAGTTGAGAACGTTTATTAGGATGAATTATCTCTCTTAAAAAGAGAGGTGAGAAAAACTGAACTAAAAAAAGCAAGAACTAATATTGTAAAGCCTTCTACTCATTAATATTTGTAATTCAGGAGGATAAATCTTGATTTGATAGCCTTTATAGTGACCTTGAGAAAGAGTAAGCACCTTTTCCTTCCATATTCTTCCCTAAAACTGCTCTCCTTATAACTCTTATTAATTGGAAAAAATGTTATTTGTTGATATTTATTTACTTCCTGGAATATTTGCATCAAACTAAATTTGCTGTATTAACTAATATTTAAGTATGTTTTATATGAATCAAAAACTTATCTATTTCCTTCCTTTCTGGAATATACCTAGTTCTGGGAAATAACATATTACCAGATTTCATAATAGATTCTCCAGCATCAATAGATTCTTTAGGAATAACGAATGCTTACTGTCAGTCTATTCTAATAAAGTATAAAGTTTTCAATTGCTTTAAACATTCTTCTTGTTTTTTTAATGTGCACCAGCAGACTGATAAATACTGTTGCTTCAGTGATTGCTTTTGAAATTTATTAATGGTAAGATGTAACATCTGTCAAGCGTGCATGAAGGTTAATTCTGTTTCTGCTTAATTTTCAGTATTTACCCCACATATGACTTTGCCTGCCCCATAGTGGACAGTGTAGAAGGTGTTACTCATGCATTAAGAACAACAGAATACCATGATAGAGATGAGCAATTCTACTGGATCATTGAAGCCTTGGGAATAAGAAAGCCCTACATCTGGGAGTACAGCCGTTTAAACCTCAACAATACTTTGCTTTCTAAAAGAAAGCTCACTTGGTTTGTCAATGAAGGGCTGGTAGATGGCTGGTAAGTAAGGTTGCTTAGCTTAGTGATGCCTGAATGGATGTTTCTAAAATGTGTACTAGATTATTTCATTCCTACATTGATACTGTAGCTTTATTATTTCTAGGGAAAAGGCCACAACTTAAACAAATGCTAAGAATTAGCCAATATTAGAAATTGGAACTCATCAATCTAAGACAAGGTTGTGTAAAATGGATCGGAGAATGTGCTGGTGTTTTGAATTCATAAAAGTATTTTTTAAAGTCATCCCATTTCTTCAATATTTAAGTATTGATCCTTTTCTTTAAGGGATGATCCAAGATTTCCAACTGTTCGTGGTGTCCTTAGAAGAGGTATGACAGTGGAAGGATTGAAACAGTTTATAGCTGCACAGGTAAGAGTCTTTATTTTCAAATTATGTAGAAAGAGATTGCTACAGTATCTTTGTAAAATTACCGTGGAATCCATTGGTCATCTTTGACTTGCAGAATTTCTTGCAACCTATGCACCTTACCCAAATTTATTTTGAGAGATCACCTGCCTCCCTTGGGACAATATTTGAGGAAAATGGGTGAGGCTGTAAGGAGGGGAATTCTGCATTTCTTTTGAGAAGTATGCTAGCTTCATTACTAGACTTACAGATGGGAAAAGGTGATGACCTTAGAAAAAAAATCCCAGCTTATCAACATTTATAGTAGCATTAAGAATTATAAAAATAATTTTATTTGTTATGATTCATTTATATCACACCTTGTACAACTAAATATGGCAAATGTAAATTTGAAATTACATAGTTTGAAAATTAGTTTTTAGTATATATGTGTATTGTAAGAATATTTTCTGAAGGAAGTATATTGAAAGTTTAATAAAGCACATTTTGTTAAAGAAGCTATAGTATAAATCTTAGAAAAATATTAAAATATTTAAAAATATTAATTATTAAAACATTTACTTTAATTGATTTATCTTTTCAAAATAACCCATTAATATCGTTATACTCTTAAAGGATAACAGATAGCAGATAATCAGAGTTGGAAGGGACCTTGTACATCATCTAGTCCAACCCCCTGCCCAAGCGGGAGACCCTACACCATTTCTAATAAATGGCAGTCCAATCTCTTCTTAAAAGTCTCAAATGATGGCGCTCCCACAACTTCTAAGGGCAAGGTGTTACATTGGTTGATTGTTCTCACTGTCAGAAAGTTTCTCCTTATTTCCAGGTTAAATCTCTCCTTGTTCAGTTTCCATCCATTATTCCTTGTCTGGCTTTCGGGTGCATTAGAAAATAGCTTGACCCCTTCCTCTCTGTGGCAGCCCCTCAGATACTGGAAGACTGCTATCATGTCTCCCCTGGTTCTTTTCTTTACTAGACTAACCAAGCCCAGTTCCTGCAACCGTTCTTCATATGTTTTAGTCTCCAGTCGCCTAATCATCCTGGTTGCTCTTCTCTGTACTTTTTATTGCTGTTGTGTTACAAAAGTATAGTTTACACACACACACACACACACACACACACCCCAACACATATAAAGACACAGAGGAAAATGGTTACAATTAATATTACTTAAGTTAAATACTTTCATTTACAAGTTTCTTCCTTCTTGCTACTTGATGAATATAGGAGTTCCGACTTTGCTTGCATTGACTGATTAAATATATGTAATTAAATTAAATATATATAAGATACTTGGCCAATTAGCAATGGAAACAGGATTGCCTTTATACCATTTATCACTGTGTATCAAATGTCTGTAATTATTACTTATTCAGTTGATGTATTTTTTCTTTTATATTTTACAGGGATCCTCAAGATCAGTTGTAAACATGGAATGGGATAAAATTTGGTCATTTAACAGAAAGGTACATTTGTCTTTATTTTAATTTGATGATCTTTCAGGTGGAAACCTGCTCTTATGTGGATAGTGAATCCAGAATTCTCTGAGTGCACTTTCAAGACTAGTGAATGCAGTTTGTTGCTTCATCAGCCTCTTTTTCAGGAAAATGGAATGTCCTTCTCGCTAACAAGGCTTACATTAATCTTACTTACAGTACTTTTGCCAAAATTATTGAATTGTTTTTTGACTGTATGGGAAAGTAATGGTATTTTGCTAATTTTGTAAATCTGATGTGAAATTCTGCATTTCATTTTTCTGCCATCAAGCTGCGAGCTATCTGTAAGAAGGTATTACTTAATGCTTTTTCTGCCTTAGCATATACAGTAAGCATACATAGCATAAGCATATGCGGTTTCTCATATATAATCATATTTGCTTACATAACAAGAGCTATATATATTTCCATAAAAATGCATTATTCCTATGCTAAAGAGAAAAACATGATTTTTCAATAGACAAGAAAGTTTAAAATCTTTCCAAATTGCCTTTCTGCAGTACACAGAAGGCTATAATATTTCCTTTGTAAGATTATCAGTAAAGTTCTTTCATTGTTCTTCAGTTGAAAGATTAAAGAAGGAATACTGCATCTTCACATGATTAGTTACTTTTTGGCAGCAACTGCTTGGACACTATAATAAGGCGAACTGTTGGTGTCTCTCTACAATTCTATGGCTGCTCCTAATTTTTAACTTGCATCTGGATCTTTGCTTTCAAATAGGTTTCATTTTTCCTCAGATTTCAGTATTTGCTTGCCTGGCATGTGTCTTGCAGTCTCCTATCTCTTCATTTATCTGAGGAATTATCAATTGGTTCTTTTTGTTGCTGCATTAGTTGTACAAACATAATTTTTAGCTGAAGCTGTTCAACTGCACACTTGTTAGAGCTGTACATTGACCTATATAGTGACTTCTCATTGACCAAGAGTGAAGCTAAAGTATTAAAGTTCCTATAAGATACTATTGGCTTTCAAGAAAGGAAAATTATCAATAGAAGCATTGGCAAAATTTAATGATTAGAGCAGAGCAGAATCCCTCTTTTGTAATGCAGTAAAAATCTGCTGATCAGACATGGACTAATTAAAGATTTTGAGTTTTTCCAAAAATTGTGGATAAAATAAGTTATTTATATCATTACATACTTTTTAATCACATAAGGGTTGCTAGTGTGTAAATCTCATCAGAGCCAGAGAGCTGACACTAAAACCTGTAATGTAAGGATTATTATGTTAACAATTTGCTTGTATTTATGATAGGCAGCAAAGGCACAAGTGATGCTTCTCTTATACATTTCTAAGAATGTCACAAAGATGCTTTTTCAAAGAGACAACTGGATTTTTTTGTATTTTTCTTTGAAGACATTCCAGAAGCTTCAGTCTGGACTGGATGATGGGGAATGGAAGGATTTATATTGCTTGCAGACAGCTGGTCATTTGCATTCTTTTAGTGAGTCATTGAGGTCATTGGAGGTTTATCTGTATCCTCAGGGTTACCTGAGTAATGCAAATGGGTGTGGAGCCTTCTTGGAACTGCTGAACTGTGTTGTAGACAGGAGATAGATGGTGTTGTATCCCTCCCACTCTGTTCAGAGAGGGCTGTTCAATTTTGACATAGATGGTCTCTTTGACCCCTCTTTCAAACCAGCGGCTCTCTCTGTTCAAAATGTGGACATTGCTGTCTTCAAAAGAATGCCCTTTGTCTTTTAAATGCAAATGGATTGCTGAATCTTGTCCTGATGGGTTTGTTTTGTTATGTTGTGCCATGAGTTTGTGGAGATAAACCTCTAAGTGGCCTCAACAGCTCTCTAACAGAATGCAAATGACTGTCTGCAAAGAGTATAAATCCTTCCATTCTCCATCATCCATTCAGAGCTGAAGAAGCTTCTTGGGTGAGAAGCAAAATGTCTTCACAGAAAAACAAGAAATCCAGTTGCCTCTTGAAAAAAGCACCTTTGGGATAACCATGATCTGGATGATTGAGAATCTACATAGACATTTCTAAGAATGTATTTCTAAGAACATAGAATATAGTCCTGATGAGTGCTCTTTGTTTTATATACGTTTTTCCCTCAAAGAATATATGTCCTTATAAGTAGTAGTTTTTAATAATTGTTTAAACGATTGTAATTCTGGGGATTGCAATTGACATTCTGAGAACTGCTGGAAGACCAAACTTTTGTCATGCTTCATTAAAACCTCCAGTTGAATAAAATAGTAAGTCATTGAAAAAAAGATGGTAAAGCTTAAAATAAGCGGTTTGGTAGTGTGTGAACAACAGAAACAATATTGGTGGAAGATGGTAAACTTGAATATTGAGTAAACTAGAAAAATAGTTTCTCAATGAAGCAGAAATAGAGGCCATTTTTAAATGAAAGGTTTTATCATAATGTTGCCTTATTATAGTGCTCTAAAGCTGTTGTATTGAAATAATCATGCTAGAATGCATGCTTTTTGAAATACATTTATTGAAAATATATGGCTTTAAAGCCAGTGGTTTGATAAGGAGAAAATTGTGGACTTTTATATATAAAAGAAAAAGTATCAAATAAAACTATTTTAAATTGCAGTATGCCATTTGGCATTGTAATACAATTTTTTTGTGTGTGTTTGAAGAGCATCCCACAGACACTCTGATTCTGCCTATTTTTCAGTCTCAGAAAAGGATATATATTAATGATAATGTAATGCATACATATAGATATGCCTGCTTTTAAAACTGATGAGTGATAAAATGACTCGGATCCAAAGAAAAAGTTTACAGTTAGCACACATATTTAGCCTAATTACACTTTTCTCTAAGTATGGTTAGTCTAATTATAATTTCTTCCAGTTAGGAATGCATATGCTTACAAACTCTCCCAAAAAGTGATTTTAAAACATTTTTTCTCAAAGGACAGGAAAATTACATACGCATATTTTGTTTTGGCTTGTTTTATAATTTAAGTTCAAGAAACTTTAATTGCAGTCAACAGTGCAGTAACATAAAGAATACCAGTTAATATTCCTAGATGGCTTGTGTGAATATGTGGACTTTTCCATTCATATTACTCTTTGTTTTAAAGATTTTTGCTTGAAATATAAGTGAATAATTGAATAATTATATATTTTAATTGTTATCCTTGGGATATAGGTTATAGACCCAGTGGCACCTCGGTTCTCTGCATTGCTAAAGGATAAAATAGTCACCGTAAATATTCCTGAAGCTCAAGAAGAGATGAAAGAAGTGGCCAAACATCCAAAGGTTTGCTTGAGGAATGTTGTAATAAAAATACTGAATCATTGGAACTGACAGGGCTTTCTACACAATAAAAAGAAAGCAAAACCAGATTACCAAGTTTGGATATGAGGCTGTTAGCATTAGGAAGGCCAGCAGATGAGTTAAAAAAAAGAGTTAAAATGTAAATATCTTCAAGCTGAGTTCAAATCCTGGTTGCTGCATCCATGCAGTTTTCTTAGCAGTTTTTTTAAAAAAAGAAATGGTTGGCCGCTGCCTTCTTCCTGATTGCTTTTTTAACTTTTTTCCTAATCTACAGCCCTGGAATCTCTAGGATATCTTCCCATTTAAGTACTAACCAGGCATAACCTTGTTTAGCTATGAGATTTGAGCACTGCTATCACCTGAGATTACAAAAGAATTAGATGGAGTTTGGAATGGAGTTTTCAACTCTGGAGAAAAGTCCATAAAAAGGGGAAAAAGCCCTATAAAGTTTTAAAATTACTGTATATTTAAACATATTAATTATGTAAATTATTTAGACATAATTTAAATTAAACATTTACATTCAAAAACACTGAAATTAAACATTTGATTAAATTAAACTACACATAATGTTGGTTTTGGTTTTGAATCCATCCACATCTTTGTCCAGTTCCCCTGATTTTTTGGGCTATAGCTCTCTAGTGTACCTCAAGATATCCATTAGATCTGGAGTGGGCCAATTAATTTTCCCAAAGGGCTACATGAGAAATTGGGACTGTTTTGAAGGGCTGCCACTTCATCCTCCTAATGGCACTCTGCCCCCGATGCTGCTGCCTTCAACATTGTCCTTCAGCATTGATGCCACCACCCTGTTTCCAATGCCCTGCGCCCTGATGCCACTGATATCACAGGTTGGATTGGGGACCACCTGTGGGCCAGATGTGGCCTGTGGACCATAACATGCCTAGGTTTAGATCATCCAAAGAGATGTTCCCTCTTGGTTCAAGAAAAACAATTTACCACAACAACAGACATGCAACATAATGCAATGTAAATTTTCCAACACAAATCGGCTCTTTATCCTTTTCTGTTAATATACAGAATGCTGAAGTTGGCTTGAAGCCTATATGGTATAGTCCGAAAGTACTGATTGACGGAGCAGATGCAGAGACATTGACAAAAGGAGAAATGGTGACATTTATTAACTGGGGCAACATAATCATCACCAAAATACACAAGTACGTTTTACATTGGATTTTATGTTTTGATACTGGAATTTCCCCTTAAATATTTCAAATGTGTAGCGGGTTGAATCATTACAGTATATAATCCATTTCAAAAACTTTTACCCTTTTCACTGCACATGAAATTCGTGGAAACCATACGGGTAGGTGATGCAGAGAACTATATTGAGGGAGAGAAGAGGGTTGAAATAACGGGATGTAGTGACTTGCATGACCATGAGCTTTTTCTCTTCATACAGGAATCCTCTTCAATTTAAATAATAGATTTGGGCTATTAAATTTGACTGACATTTCTTAAGATTCACTGATTTTTGGAAACTTAAGATAATTTACATTGATTAATTTCATCATTTAATATTAAAACACTTGGATAATCAAAATATTCTGTTTCTTTGTAGGAACCCCACTGGGAAAATCACATCTATGGATGCTAAATTAAATTTGGAGAATAAGGATTACAAAAAAACTACTAAAATCACCTGGCTAGCAGAAACCTCTTCTGCTTCTCTTACTCCAACAATTTGTGTGAACTATGAACATTTGATCACCAAGCCTGTCTTAGGCAAGGAAGAAGACTTCAAACAGTACATCAACAGAAATAGCAAAGTAACTTTCATATTATTATCAACTGTTGCATTTGTGCCATAAAATGATAGTCTGTCCTACGTGTGTTTCAAGAAACTGTGTGGAATACATGAATCCCCTTCCCTCTTTAAATCTCACTCATCCTTAAAATCTGACGGAGATTCGAATTGACCCAATAAATTCTGTGGCTCTGTTGAGATTTTATCCTTTACATTCCTGATTAAAATCCAACATTTTAGCCCATCTTCTCTAAAATGGTGTCTTCTACGCCTTGTAGCTTCTGCCATCCCTAATAGAATAGAATTGAATTCTTTATTGGTCAAGTGTGATTGGACACACAATTATTGGCAAGATTCACATATTAGGAAAGATCAGGCTAACCATAATTATGTATTTGATTGTATGATTGCTTTTTCTTAGTCTTTCATTTGGATCTTCATGAGTCGCTTCATGGAGAATTTAGGGATTTTCAATATCCAGCTGAAATGTTAACTTTCGTGTTAACTATAGTAATTCAGCACAAGTACAGTAATTCATAATATATATAAAATTTTGTCATTAGGAAGTTATATAACTTACTTTTAACTTTTTTACAGCAAGAAGAACTGATGTTAGGTGATCCTTGCCTAAAAGATTTGAAAAAAGGAGACATCATACAGCTTCAGAGAAGAGGCTTTTATATTTGTGATCAACCATATGAGCCTATTAGGTGAGTATTTAGAAACCAGCTTAATTTTAACTGTATCAGATTTGGAAATTAGGAATAGCCATTTTTTTCAGGACTAAGTTGTTGAAGTAGAATTAATATATCTGCTGCTGTCTATAAAAGTCTATATTTCTGCATTATATTTACCTGAATATATAGAAGAGCATTACATTCTATATAACAAAGGAAAGTGGGATAATACAGTTCAACAACAACATTTGAAAGCCAAGTAACCTACTTTCAGTGACATTTTCTCCCATTTATGGAATATGCAAATTACAAATTTAAACTTTTCCAAATAAGTAAGCAGTGATTGTTATTTTAAAAACTATATTTTGAACTGCAGTATTGACTCTTCGCGAGGTTTTCTATTTCTGTAAAAAATAACTTTGAAGTACACTATATGGAAATCTAAGAAAATGCCTTCCCTCTACTTCTTCTGTCTGTCCCTCTGTTTTTCACCAAATAAAGACCTTTTTATCCTGGATTTACTGCTGTGGGGATGGGTAAAGTATAATAAGAATGTATTTTGATATTCATTGTTGAAGCTTAACTCAAGATCTACCCTACATGTCAGTTTTCTGCTGTCTTTCTTGTTCTGCACCTTCCTTAAGAACAAAATTTCACAAGCACTTTTATTTCTATAAACATTTAAAGTTTAAGTGTAATTTTTCATATTGATTCATTTGTCTATTTATTCAATTAGTATTATTGCTATTTAATTAATTAAAAAAAATCTTTGTTTCTAGTCCATATAGCTGTAAAGAAGCTCCCTGCATTTTGATTTATATACCTGATGGGCATACAAAAGAAATGCCAACATCTGGCTCAAAGGAGAAGACCAAGTCAGAAACATCAAAGAAAGAGGTAAGCAGAACCACTTGATATATAACATGTGATTATAAACTTTGATATTCAACAGGGACAGATGCATTTATAGGAAGCAGAATATATGATCTGGGAGCAGAACATTTGAAAAAGATATCAGGATTAAAATCAATCACAAATTGATAATGAATCATTAACATGGTACAATTAAACAATTGCTCCACATTTGGGATGCTTTAAATTCAAACATTTTATAAACCGCTGTTGAAGCTGTTCTGCTCTATTAATTCTTTTCTAATTGTTTCTGTTCTGTTGAATATGTTTTATGTATTTATTGTGTGACCAAATTCCAGCAATTTTTATGAAAATGGCCAGCTTTCTATTAATCATCAAAAAGTGATTACAATAATATATTGCAGTTATATTCTTAGTTCTTTTACTTTCTGTAACTTTTGACATTGCTGAATAATTTATTTTAAGCTGGTATTGTTTGTATTCTGGACACTTTTTATCTAGTGGGACTTTTTCCTTCATGCTGGTGAATGGCCATAAGAAATCAAATAACTCACTGAGTCCATTTTTGCTAAAATCAGTGAGAAGTTTAGTATTGTATTATGTTGGGACAGGATTATACTCAATCTCATTTGTCTATCAAATACTTAATTTGATGTTAGTTAAATCAATGAAAATGTAATTCTTGCAGATGTTTTTGCCTTTTCTTCCTGCTTATATCCATCTTTATTAGTTGTGTTTGTGAGATGGGCACCCATATAAATAGATTAAATGAACAAAGAGATAAATGCGTCAATATTTTTCTACTTCTACTCTTTGTTTCAATTTAGTCCTTGGCTTGCCATGCAAGACTGCATACAGTATTTATTCCAAGAAAGTTGCTCATTCTTCTACTCATAAATGCTGCTGAAATTATTTTTTTATTTTTGCTCCCTCTTTGAAGTTTTGCCTTGTTAGGGTAGGAATAGAGGCGACATTTTCCACATTCTATTCATATTTATGAATGGGATTTGGCTACCAGGCAATACTGATTTCACCCCCCTCAATCAGTTCATATTATAGTTAACTATTTTCCTTACTTTTGTAAATGCATAATTTGGGTTTTTTTTTCTTCTTCAAAGATTGGTACTACAATGAAAGGTCATTCTGCTTCACTTGGGGCTGATGTTTCTCCTACTTCAGTTTCTGCTTCAGCCCAGGATCCCTTAGCTCTTTACAGGAGAGTGTCTGCTCAGGGTGATGTAGTCCGCGATTTGAAACAGAAGAAAGCAGCAAAGGAGGACATCGATGCTGCTGTGAAACAACTCTTGGCTCTGAAAGCAGAATACAAGGAGAAGATTGGTCAAGACTACAAGCTGGGAAATCCTCCAGTTGCGACAGTTCCTATCCACTCTCCCAAAAGTGAGGTTGTCGCCGTTACCAATATAGACAGCAAAACTCTTTATGATAAGGTAGCTGAGCAAGGAGAAGTGGTCCGAAAACTTAAAACAGAAAAAGCTCCCAAGGTTAGTTAAAGATATTAATTAGGTTGCCTTAAATTATTGTTGTCTGATTCTGTTTAAACCCATGTGCTCCATTATAACCGTTGAAATCTTCATACGTATGTTTTTCTGAAAGAAAATGTTCTCTGGACTCTCCCAAGATCCAGCTATTATCTTCTTTTAACAGAAGAGCAAATATTTAACTTGGTTTTGGAAGTGTATCAATTTTTTGCTGCTGAATTGTAAGAAAGCAGCTGTATTTTTTGTTATTAAAACTATGTGTGTGTGTGTGTGTGTGTGTGTGTGTGTGTGTGTGTAATTTAAAATAATTAAAAACTTTAGTTGCATTGTTTGTTTGAAATTTGGCTATGTGTATCTGAAGATCCATATCAGTTTCCCCCTTTTCTGTCTTAGTCCCTTTTAAGCGTGTTCTCTTATTTCTGGTTTTAAGTTCAGATAGATACTTCTCTCACAGTGTTTCCAGCTCTGAAAGCAAAAAAAGAAAAAAGAAAAGAAAAAACTGTGCAGGAGTAAAAACTAGCGATCCACCAAAGAGTATCTTTCCTAGTTCAATTCCTCTTTCCCTGTAGACGCTTGTAGGAAAACTCATGATTGTAAAGTAGCTAAATGAAGAAGTTCATAGATAAAGTTCAACAAAAGTATAATAGCAGTGGAAGTAAAATAGGCTAGTACATATGGTTTTTAGATCTTTGACAAAATATATTGTTAAATGATAGCGTATAGCTTCTTTTACTGCAGTGGTATATAGTTGCATGTTATTGCATACAAAACAGATGATTTATTTTGTCCACACTGAGAAAATACAAAATAATTTGAACTTTAAGGGAGAAAAAATATGCTTTACTTCACTTTAGCTCACTTACTTCATTTTAGTTTATAAAAACTATATGTCCTGATGCAATCTTGGCATCAATTCTGTTTATTGAATCTTATTTTTTTTAAAAAGCCCTGTTGAATTATGTCTAAATCTGCCAGCCTTTCATTCTAAAAAGAAATCTAAAAGAATCACTTGGTCTGGAGAATGGATATGAACAAAGATTGTTAATTGCTTTTCTATTTAAAGTTTAAATAGAATATTTTAGACCAACGTGAACCATAGTATGCAAATTACAAAGAAAGACTAGTTCTTGAAAGTTTTAACTTAAGAAGCATTTATATGCACCTAATTTATAAAATGAAAATATTTCTGCATTTACTGATGTCATATATTGTCTCCCTGCTTCAGGATCATATAGATGCTGCAGTAAAAGTGCTTCTTGCTCTAAAGGCAGAATATACACAAAAGACAGGTCAAGATTATAAGCCTGGACATCCACCTGCAGCTCCTGTTCCTCCTTCCTCCTTGTCTTATACTTCTGATTCTACTTCTTTAACTATGAATGGTTTGACATCTTCTAGCCAAATAGATGAAAAAGCTCTGTGTAGTAAAGTAGCTGAACAAGGCGAGGTAGTACGGAGACTCAAAGCAGAAAAGGTTTCCAAGGTAGAATAATGATAAATTCACCCCCTCTCTTCTCTCTCCCCCTCCTTCCCTCCCTCCCACTCCGTCCCTCCCCCCTCTCTCTCATATTTCATAACTATTTAACTTAATCCTATATATGTTTGACACTGCTTCAAAAAAAAATTCAAAATAATTGTGAAAGGGTAAAACTATTTTCTTTACCTCTTCCATTTTAAGAAGTTATAGTAGGAATTTAATCCTAATGCATTAGCATTCTAGCTTACCTTTGTTTTAGATATTTAAAAGAATCTGACAGCCAGTAATTTCTATTTTTTTTTCTTATGTATGGGCACCATACCTAACAGTACATTAGACTGTCATGAGAAAAATCTGTGTTTTCGAAAGTGACATGCAGAAACTGATAGCAAAAAGAAAAGAAAAATGGGTGGTTTGTACTAATCCAGATACAACCTGGCGATTCTCAACTTGCAGCTCAAAGAGCAGGTGTCAGTCGTGGTTAGAGAGCCTAATGCCATTTCATGTTGTGTGCCATTTGAGCCCTTATCTGGAACATGAGGTCCTGGGAAGTCATTCATGCCCATGTCATCTCTTGATTGGATTATTCATGCCCATGTCATCTCTTGATTGGATTATTACAATGCACTCTACATGGGGCTACCTTGTAGAAGCTACAGCTTCTACAGAAGCTACAGCTGGTGCAGAAAGCAGTGGCACACACAGTTCTGAGGGCCACTAAGGTGGTACATATAACACAACTGCTTTGGTTACCATTTTGCTTCTGGGTCCAATTCAAGGTATTGGTTATTACCTTAAACCTTATATGACATAGGTCCAGGGTATCTGAGGAACTGTCTCACCCCTATGAGACTAGCTTGCCCCACTCATGCCAGTAGAAGAGGCCTGCTACAGACCCTGTCTGTAAAGAAATTTGGGTGGGTAAGGTCCAGGAGAAGATCCTTTCCACTGTGGCTTTGACCCTGTGAAATACTTAACCAGCAGAGTTGAGAACTGCTCCCACCCTTTTGACTTTCTAGAACAGTGTTAAAATGTAAGAGCCTTGGTGGCACAGTGGTTAGAGTGCAGTACTGCAAACGACTTCTGCTGACAAGTCAGCTGCCTGCAATTTGGCAGATCGAATCCCACCAGGGTCAAGGTTGACTCAGCCTTCCATCCTTCTGAGGTGGGTAAAACGAGGACCCAGATTGTTGGGAGCAATATGCTGATTCTGTAAACCATTTAGAGAGGCCTGTAAAGCACTATAAAGCAGTATATAAGTGCTATGGCTATGCTATTTTCGCCATTGGGCTTGGGGCCCCAGCGGGGGTGCTCATTGCTGGAGGTGGTTGACAGGGTAAGAAGACCTCATCCCTGCTTCATCTTGTCTTTTGATTACTGATTTGTTTTTTGCATAGTCTACAAAATTTTAATTTACATAAAGCAAATCTATTTCAACAAATACATTTCATTTGTGTGCAACAAATCTTTTGCATAAAGTAGTATAGTATGTTACTAAGATGCCCAAGAACATATTGTTTATTTCATAATAAAGAACAGAACTGTAAAGAAAAGAAAGTATGCAGATAGTTTTTGAGATGGTTATACTGATTTGCTCTTTCTTGACAATATTCCCACAGGATAAAGTGGATGAAGCTGTCAAACTGCTTCTTTCTTTAAAGGCAGAATATAAAGAAAAGACTGGCCAGGACTATAAACCAGGACAGCCAGCTTCACCTCAGACATCTGTCTTAAAGCACCCAAAAGGCACAGAAACCAGTAGTCCTGGCTCTCCAGAAGCACAAGTTCTCTTTAACCAAGTTGCTCTCCAAGGAGAAGAGGTTCGGAAGTTAAAATCGGAGAAGGCAGAAAAGGTAATTCTACTAATTAACAGTTTCATATACTTGAAGAGAGCCTGGAATACATATTGCACTCATTTCTTTGCTGCCGTCTTATTCTTTGAAAATAAGTTGATTTCTCATTAAGTGTTGCATGTTCTAACCATTCTGGAATTACTTCAACAACATTTGCAAATTGCTTTAGCAAAGTCAGTAATGTTGGCAATTCTGAAAAAAAAATCTTCCAATTTTCTCTAAAGGCTCATCTGGGAACCATCACTTGTCACCAAAACTGTGATGACCCAGGGTGGAATACAAACATAACAAAATCCAAAACGTAAATGTCCTTTAATGCCTCCAATTGGGCCCCACTGTTCAATAATACTCAGTTGGAGATAAAACGTACTCAAAAATAGTCTTCAAAAGAAAGCAATACAATCCGAACTTAATGAGCAGATAGAGGTGAAATAAAAAACCAAAAAAACTACAATGATGAAATTTCCACAACGGAACAGGAGAAGTATTTACCAAATTCAAGGAGATAACAAGGCACAGTCCGTTGGAAGGACGCCAACCAGGATAACTTTAGACCAAAATAAAACACGCTTTGTTTCCAGCATTTGCCAGTACGCAGGTCCAAACTCTTATTCAGTTCTCACACCTGCAACCCATGAAGAGGATCAAGACCCTCTCCTCCCGAGGCGACCACGTATCTCCCTTCTCCTCCCTGCGTGCCCTAGGATGGTCTTCCTCTGACTGCTCAGCCGGCCTCTGCCCTTCCCCAGCTTCCTCCACAACCTCCGGAGCCACATTTCCACTCCCTGTCAGGTGTTCCTCTTGTCCCTCAGAGTCAATCTCCACCAGGGGCATGACAAAAACAACTGGTCCTTACATACAGAACAAAACTAAAATAATTATTTTTCCACTCTTTTATTAGTTCATTTTTACTGTGAGGTAAATTAGCTGTATCATTCAGAAACATGCCACATATTTTTAAAGAATCTTAACCTTTTTTTTAAAGATGAATTTAGATCTTGTCCAGTGTATTTCATCAGGATTTAGTTGTTCAGCAAATGTACATACATTTTTTGCCATCAAATACTATATAAAGCAAAAAAATCTAGATTATTTTTCCAAGGAATTTACAGTACCATTTTTTATTGTGATAAGCAATATAGGAAGAGTGGAAAAATATAATTTTTAAGACATTTTTGTATATTGCCATGCTGTATAAGGTATTTGAATAGATTGTATACAAAACATAAAATATTAAACTATATTAAAGCTTATTAAATACACTAATGGCCACAAGCAAAGGAGCTATACATCATCAATTTTCAAATGTCAAACTAATAAAAATAGTTTTAGGCATATTTAAATTGAAATAGAATTGCTACATCTAGACGAGGGTTTCTTAATCTCAATTGAAGCCCATACAGCTAAAAGTTGCCAAGGTTGAGAGACACTGATCTAGATTGGTACAGACTGATACAGGCAATCCTTGACTTAAAGACCATTTTTTTAGTGGCCATTTGAAGTTACAATGGCACTGAACAAGTGACATGACCATTTTTCTCAAGACCCTTGCAGCGTCCCCGTAGTCATATGTGATCAAAATTCAAATGCTTGGCATGCATTTACAATATGACAATTGCATTGTCCTGGGGTCATGTGGTCACCATTTGTAATCTTCGCAGCAGACTTCCGACAAGCAAATTCAGTGTGAGAAGCCAGATTGGTTCATGATCAAATGATTCACTTGACAACTGTGGCAAGGAAGGTCATAAAATGGGGCAAAACTCACTTAATGACTGCCTAGCTTATCAACATACATTTTAGGCTCAGTTGTAGTCATAAGTCAAGGGCTACCTGCATAATCATTGATTGACATCAACTGTTTTAAATGTCAAGATAAAAACCCATTTCAGTCTCCTGCAGAAAATTCCTGTATCTTTCACTTTCTTGAATTAAACCTGGAAGCCTTCTACATATTTTTAATTATTTTTTCATTTATTAAATACATAATTTATATAGCTGCCTACTTGCTCACAACTACTCTGGATGGATTACAGATAATAAAAACACAATATTAAAAAAATAATAAAATAAAATAATAATAAAATAATCCCCCCTCCTCCTTCTTGGTGACAACACATACTCAATTCAACCATTTAATGGACTCTATCCCACTCTGGATTCCCCAAGCAGACTGGCAAAACTATGTCTTCAGAGCCCTACGAAAGAGGATCAGAGTGGGGGGCAGTCTAATTTCTGGAGGTGTAATGTTCCAGAAAGAAGGAGAAGGCCCTTCTGAGTCTCGCCAGATGTACCTCTTTAGGGGATGAGACTCACAACATTCCTTGCCTCCCTGCTCTAGTGGGTCAGGTGGATGTGACTGGCAAGATGCAGTCTCTCAGATAACCTGATCCCAACTCATGACAGGCTTTAAAGGTGATAACTAGCATCTTGAATTGCACCCAGAAGCAAATTGGCAACTAATGCTGCTACCACAGGAAAGGTGATACATGTGCACACTGAGGTCTGCACAAAATCATGCGGGCCAGAGCATTTTGAACCAACTGGAGCAGCCCCATATAAAGCGAGTTGCAATGGTCAACACAGGAGGTGACTAGAGCATGAGAGACTGTGAGTGTGGATAGTTGGTCCAGGAAAGGGTGTAACTGGTGCACAACCTGCAATTGTGAAAAGGCCTTTCTGGCCACGACTGCCACTTGTTCTTTGAGCAGGAGTTTTTTGTTTTTTGTCCAGGAGAAGCCCCAGATTATGCACTGGGTCTGTTTGGGGCAGTGCCACCCCATCTAAGATCAAAGGTGGCAATTCTACATGATCGAAGAACCCCAAACCCAGAGCCACTCAGTCTTGCCAGGGTTCAGTTTCAACCTATTACTCCCATCTCTCTGTGGAGCGACTGTGGACTTCTTAAACATTTGGGTATTTTTTTGTTTGCTTCTTTGTTTCATTAGATTTAGACATAGCCCAATTCCAAATGAACTCTGGGCACCTCAAAACTTAAACAGAAATAGCAACATATAAAATTCATGAAATGCAAAACAAAGCAATCAGAGTCTGTCTGGATAACGACTCATTCACAAAAAAACACATCGAGAGCTGCATCCATCTTACTCCATACCTGATTGGGTGGAATTCTAACAATGAATAATGCTTACTCTCTGCCTACAGAGTACCAAAATTTTATTTGCAACTCTAAGCAGAAAAGGCATTTTTAAATAGAGATCTTTTGTATTTTTGCTTGAGGTAGAAATTTAAGAATGGGCAAAGATTTTCATTCCTTCTGTTCACTCAGTGGTTCAGCTTTCTCTGATTAAGATTCAATAACTAACAATGCTTTTCTAAGAACCCAGAAAAATCCATGTCTCTAAGTTCACTGCATTTCCTTCATTTACACTTTTGTTCTATACTTTCTCTATCAATTATAATAATTACATATTTGACACAACTAATTGCCTTCTTGGTTTCTCTTTAATTGCCTATGATTCTATGGGAATGTTGCCTTCCCAAAGGATAAAATTGATACTGCAGTACAAAAACTACTTCAGCTGAAAGCTCAGTACAAGCTGTTAACAGGAGTAGACTACAAACCAGTTTCTACAACTGGTGCAGAAGATAAAGACAAGAAGAAGAAGGAGAAGGAGAACAAATCTGAAAAGCAAAATAAGCAACAAAAACAGAACGAGGGACAGAAGAAAGGAATGCAAAAAGACCAAGGAAGTAATTATAATCTGTCTTCTGATGGACCAGGGGATGGTCAAGGACCTAAGAAACAAACAAGGTAAAAGTGTTAAGATATAATGCAAACTTTATGATAAACAGAAGAGGTAATTTTCAAATAATTACACGGAACAGCTTGATTTTACAGCTATTTTGTAATTTTAATCTGTGTGGACTTCAATTTTAAACTTTTGGATTGAGTTTTCTGATTCAGCAGACTTCAAATATAAAATGACACAATTTTAATTCAGGCCTCACCAATAAATAACAACAAATAATAACAATAATAAAGCCTAAGAGTCTCGGTGCCACAGTGGTTAGAATGCAGTACTGCAGGCTACTTCTGCTGACTGCTGGCTGCCTGCAATTTGGCAGTTTGAATCTCACAAGGCTCAAGGTTGACTCAGCTTTCCATCCTTCCGAATTTGGTAAAATGAGGACCCAGATTGTTGGGAGCAATATGCTGACTCTGTAAACCCCTTAGAGAGGGCTGTAAAGCACTGTGAAGCGGTGTATAAGTCTAAATGCTATTGCTTATATGTTGTTTCTAAAGCTGTCAAGGCAATTTATGTCATTTACATAAGTATATATTGCTTACAAATTTTGATATAATTTAGCTCCAATGGCTCTGTTAGCCTGTAAAAATCAAGATTTTACCATGCATACAGAGATAATATGCATGCAGTAGTCCTTTTCATAGATAACATACTATAGCAAGGATTTTTTTTCTGTCCTTCAATTGTAATTGAGCAATTTTAATTATGTTGTCTCTGTTTAAAATTTATTCAGTACCAGATATTTCCTTGGTCCTGTGTAAAATATGATATAATCTCACCTTTGATAACAAAGATGAAAGAAGATAAAGTAATAAAGACATAATTATGATGCTTGAAGTGATAATGCTTCATGAAAGACCTTTACAACTGAAAGACATTTTAAGGAACAGTTAAGGAAATTATGGGAAACTGGCAGAATTTCCCTCCCTCTCGAAAAAGTAGCAATAGAAATGGGCCATTTTCTGGAAATTATGATGGCAAATCCAGAATTTTCAAAATATTTAGATTTTAAAAACAAATTATATCTCCCTAAATATATTAAAAAATATGTTGGCAAAACCAGAGATATCAAAATATTTTGCCTTTTTAAAAATAAACTCTTGTATCTAAATATGGACATATAATATGGCTTAATCTTCTATTTTTAATATGGATGTTGTAATAAAAAGTAAACATTAAAATTTTATTTTTGTTTCTGGATTTTGTACTGTATATGCAATTTAATTTTTTGAGGTAGAATATTAAAACAAATAAACTTCCTTTTTTTAATTCAGCAATTATTAACCAAAATGTATTAATTTATTTTCTCTTTGCTACAGATTGGGTCTAGAAGCTAAGAAGGAAGAAAATCTAGCTGAATGGTATTCTCAGGCAAGTATATCTCAAATGGACATATTTTCCCTCAAAATGGCTTGCTTGTAACAACTTAGTAATTGGCATTATGTAAATTATATCCTTAAAATATCAATGTTAACTCAAAATCTCAATATATTTTTACTGATTAAATCTATTTGGTTAGATCCAGAGTTCATAACTGAAGTAGTAGAAAATCCTTAATTTCTGTGAATTATTGCTCAAAATGAAAAGAATGTGAAAGAAAACCCAATCTGAAAAAGGCTACAATGCTGAAATGGAAATGAATGCACAACTATTTTATTTGTTTATTTATAGCTACCCATTTTTCACAAAATGTGACCCTGGGAGGCATACAACAATCAAATAATAAATGTGAAAAGAGGCAATATAAAAATGTAAAATCTTAATTAAAATGGAAATTATAAAACCAAATATACTGACTCTAAGCAAAGTGGGGGGGGATAAGAATGATCACCTAGCAATGGAGCCATCTGAGTATATCTCTAGTTCCCTGGGAGTTGTGGGCCCGATTATATAATCAGGTCTTGAAGGACTTCTGAAATATCAAAAAGGGATGGAGCTATTCTAATTTGGGGGAGAAGAATGTTCCATAAGGTTGAGGCGGACTCCACGGCTGTGAAGGCTTGTCTCCTGTGACCTACCAAATGAAAGTCTGTAGCTGGTATTCGCAACACATCTGCCACACTTAATGGGGTGGGCTGATGTTACCAGGGATAGGATGTTATTTTTAAATATAGTTACTTTTTATAGGGAATTTGGATAGTACATTTGTGATAAAAATGATTTCAACCTAACATACAATTTCCTTGAAATCAGTAGGCTATATTTAATTCTGAGTCAGCTGTATTCATAACCTATATAAATGTATATATTATATGTATATTATTGATACTCCACTACAATTCCATGTGACTTGGCATTTTATAGAAAACATCTAGTCTGTATTTAAATTGCTTTAGAAGAAGCCCCTCTATCTCTGGGTATTTCTTTTTTTTTTTTTCACTTTAATATTTCTTATTTATTTCATTCCACTATGTTATTGAACATTTATTCTTCTGCATACTCAGCAACATGACCAAAGCATATTTATTTTAAATAAAGGTAATCACTAAATCAGAGATGATTGAGTACTATGACGTCAGTGGCTGCTACATTCTCCGTCCCTGGGCCTTTTCAGTATGGGAAGCTATCAAAGACTTTTTTGATAGTGAAATAAAAAAACTTGGAGTGGAAAACTGCTACTTCCCCATGTTTGTATCTCAAGCTGCATTGGAAAAAGAGAAGACACACATTGCAGATTTTGCCCCAGAGGTAAATTTAAATCTTATATTAATTTCACCTTTGCTCTGAAAATGCTGCAAAGATTTCTAAAGACTACCCCCCCACAAAAAAAAATTGTGACTAGCAAAAAGTAGGCATGTATATTTAAAGGAGTTGGTTCTTCGACTGGGCATTGAATTGTGTATCTTTGAATGCTTATATATCTAGGTTCTCAGTTAATCATTATAAAAAGCAATAGTATAGGAAAGTAGATCTTTTTTATAGCAGTATTAATTAAATTGTACTTCCCATATTGTTAAGAATACTTTGTGTGTATAATGTGTGTACATAAACAAAAAGTTCATACAAAACAAAACATTCTGTGGTTTTTAGGTTGCCTGGGTTACAAAGTCTGGTAAAACAGAGCTGGCAGAACCAATTGCTGTACGTCCTACTAGTGAAACAGGTAACAATGAATGGTGTAAAATGCAGTAGAAAAACACTAGACTTTCTCTTAATGTGATGCTACTGCAAACTAGTGACAGTGGCTTTTGAAACAAAAATGGATTTGTTTTTGATTCAAACAAAGAGCTATCAGAATGTTGCTAAGAAGCATACACTTCAAGGAAAGAGGGGATGGAAAATATCGATTGGTTTTTAACTGAGGTAAGCTTGAGACAAAATCCACTTAAATCAATGAATCTATTAGAAATATAATTATTTTTGGATTATAAAATTGTATTGCCCGTTTCCTACTTTTAAAAATTCTACAAAATGGGTGACAATATCCAACTTAAAAAATTAATTAAGAACCTCTACAAAGAAGGTGTTAAAACCATAAGTACTAAACCATGATCAGGAAAACAGCAACATCTATTTAATCAAATCAATGCCTGGGTACATAGAGATGTGTTAAACTGACCTCTAAACTTACAAGCCTTAACTCCAGCTGTATTCAAATAGGAAAGAAATTCTGCAACTGGGATAGTTGTATTAGCAAAGTCCTCTTTTGGAATGTCACACAACAGATGCAGCATGCTTAGGAGGGCACCTCTACTAGATCTTATTTGATGATGGGCACTGAGAGAGCAGACCCTTAGTCTATTACTGATATCTTGAAAATCAACTTAATTTCAAAATAAATAACAGATTACTTTGCATTCTTTCAAAAAATATTATCTTCCATGTTTTTGACTTGTAGTAATGTATCCTGCATATGCAAAATGGATTCAGTCCCACAGAGATCTTCCAGTCAAACTTAATCAGTGGTGCAACGTTGTAGTAAGTAGAGGTTTTTACAGAATATATTTTATTATTTTCTGGTTAACCAGTAATTGTTGCTCCTGCCCATTTATTACAGTGCAGTAATAATCTTGCTTCTCCAGCTGCGCTGGAGCAGTACAGTTAAACTATCTAGCTTGACCTTCCTCAAGAAACTGGACAGCCCGGCCTTGCAAAGACATGCACTTGCAACCATTATCAGCTCATCTACCCCAGCCCAAAGAGCCCGAATGAGTCCTCCCAGAACTTTGTTGGAACCCAACCAGCCTAGCCTTGCTGGATCTAGGCTGGTAGACATGGCTCACCTGCATAAAACTGGCCTAACTGATCCACCCCCATTTTACTTGCATATATGCCAATGTTAGGCTATATATGGCAGATGTGTCTAAAGCTGGTCTGTTTGATCACACCCTTTTGTCCGAAGGGACACAATATCTTTCATAGAGAGCTTATTAAACCATAACTGGGTGTTTTCTCTGACATGGCTGTGTTTATAGTCAGCCAAGTTGAGCATCGTGTTCCCCAAATCCTTAGGAAGGCTTACCTGGGGGAAAGTTGGTGGTAAATAAGAGAAGAGAATGAGAAAAGTTAGGAGGCAGAGTGAATAATGTTCCCAAAATATAATGCATTATATTATTCATGAACAGCAGATATATAGTACGTAAGCCACAAGAATTGTAACTTCTGTCATTAAATATCCGGGTGTCAGTGTAAATGCAGTTTTAAATGAAGAAAAAACTTAAATATAGAAGCCAGTGTTTAAGGTCTTAAAAGCAGCCATAGAGGAAACATCTTGTATAAAAGAGGTTCATAAAGCTGGACTCATATCTCAATAATTTCAAAACAGGCATTTCTGCACAACGGCACCAATATTAAACCCTTAAAAGGCATGCGAAACTTTTGGCTCGCAACAGAGGGCAGAGCTGTTCCTCAAGTGGGCAACAACAGTGTAGAAATTTACCTATCAGCCCTTTGGATTTAACTCAAACATCTACAGGAACCCACAGCAGGCTTCATATATTCCTGGTGGGAATCCCCACTATAGCACAGTGTCAAACTCACTGCGTTACATTGCCGTCATGTGACATGTTGCAACGGTTTTTCCCTTCATGGAACTGGAGTGGACGTGGCCTGCACGTGATGCATCCAGCCTGTGGGCCGCCACTTTGACACCCCTGTACTATAATTTTTCTTAAGAGGCATCTCTATACAGGTTGTCCTCGACTTATGAACACAGTTGAGCCCAAACTTTTTGTTGCTAAGCCAGGCAATTGTTAAGTGAGTTTTGCCCCATTTTGCGATCTTTTTTTTTTCCAGCTGTTTAAGCGAATCACTTCAATTGTTAAGTGAATCATGCAGTCATTAAACAAATCTGGCTTTCCCCCTTTGACTTTTCATGTCAGAAGCTGACTGGGAGAACTGCAAATGGTGATCATATTAGCCCGGGACAGTGCATCTGTCATAAATACATGCCAGTTACCAAGCACACAAATTTTGATCAGCTGTCCACAGGGATGCTGCAATAGTCATAAATGTGAAAAACAGTCACTTCTCAGTGTTGTTGTACTGAGTCACTAAACTAAACATTGAGTTGAACGGTCACTAAATGAATTGTTGTAAGTTGAGGACTACCTGTCTAGTTAGACTATAGGAGTAATGTAAAAGTAAAAGTAAAAAGTAAAACTAAAAGTAATGATAAATGAACGTAATATATTGTTCCAGTGATGCAGATCATTCCCATTTAAATAGGTTTTTCCCAGTATGTGAGTGAAACTGTAGCTCCCTAAATTTCTTAAATTATAACTTATCATTCAGAGACAATAGTTCTGAGGCATGTCCAAAAGGTCTCCTTAAAAGTGAATGTATTGATGAAGATTATGATTTGAACAAAGCTTAATTTTTATTAAATTGTTTGAAGCGTTGGGAGTTCAAGCATCCACAACCATTTTTGCGTACTCGTGAATTCCTGTGGCAAGAAGGACATACGGCATTCTCTACTTACGAAGAAGCAGCTGAAGAGGTACCACATGCAAAATAATTTTTTAAAAAGCATTGCTTAACCTTTCAAGGTCCCAAAGGTGCTTTTTCAAGAGGCAATTGGACTTTCTTGTTTTTCTTTGAAGATATTTTGCTTCTCATCCAAGAAGCTTCTTCAACCCTGATGAATCTTCTTTAATGAAAAGCGAAATGTCTTCAAAGAAAAACAAGAAAATCCAGTTGCTCTTGAAAAAGCACCTTTGGAATAACCATGACCCGGGAATCTCCATAGACATTTAACCTTTCAAGACTTTCAAAGGATAAAATACAAAATATTTGCCTAAATATTACACTGCTATTTTACACATAAAACAAACATTTTAAAGTTTTGCACACACATTTGTTTGTTTATGGGGGTAATGGTATATGTCTACATAGTATACTGGGATGGACAACTGCAACAGACTAATCATCATCATCATCCTAAAAAAAACAGCTGTCTCCTCCAGGAAGCTTCTTTGACAAGTGCATTTGCAGAAGCAGCACAGTTCACAAACATGCCACCATTACATACTTAAAGTTTGTTGCAAGTCTGCAATGATATCACATATGTTATTTTTGCCCCATGTGCTGGTAGCCATGCTTCCTGGATGAGAACAAAGATTTGATAAATTAATGAATTGTTTTTATGCTTTTGAGAATACATGCAATACAGTAGTGAATCTGGTTGTGTTTTCCTGTTGTATGCTGTGAGGTTTATAGTAATATATTTGATTGCTGTAATTTGCTACTTGCTCTTCTTGGTGCTTGTAAAATCGATATATATTAAAATTATTTTACTAAATCTTATAGGAGAATTACAAATGCATTTAAACAAAATTTACATTTAGTTTAGGCATTGAGTTCAAGAATAACTGAACATTTATTTTAAAAAATCTGCATTATCCATTGCAACTCTGTAGTTATTACTACTATTTAAACCTGCAATTAATGACAAAATCTTAATCAGAACAATTAGGTTTGTATCCGATTGAGCATTGTTGACTTATAGGAAACTATCAAATATTAAAATCTATTCTGTATATATACTTAGAAAATTAAATAGTTTCTAACTTTTTTGCTTGCTAGGTACTGCAGATTCTTGATCTATATGCTCGTGTATATGAAGAACTTCTTGCAATTCCTGTTGTGAAAGGAAGAAAGACAGAAAAAGAAAAGTTTGCAGGTGGAGACTACACCACAACAGTTGAGGCATTTATATCTGCAAGTGGGAGAGCGATCCAGGTACAGTACCAAATTCGTTGTTTACCATATATTTATGCATAGAAGTTTACTGAATTCTTTATTTTCTTGTATTGTATTTTAGGGAGCAACATCTCATCACTTGGGACAGAATTTTTCAAAGATGTTTGAGATTGTCTTTGAAGATCCCAGAGTACCAGGAGAGAAACAATTTGCTTATCAAAATTCTTGGGGCATTACAACCCGTACTATTGGTGTTATGACCATGATTCATGGTGATAACATGGGTTTGGTGCTGCCACCTAGAGTAGCATGTTTTCAGGTGAGTAAAAAAACCACCTCTTTAATGGCTTTTTCCTTTTTTCCTTGCCATTTTCTAGAAAGGGGGGTGTAGACAAACTAGATTTAAGCTATAGTTGACAAGTTTTGAAGTCCTAATTACTTTAGCTGTAGTTACTTGTCCTGTAAATTTTAGGAAATCCTAAACTTCCATAATTAAGTCCCATTTATATTTGAGTTCAATCCTTCAACAATTGGCAATTAAATTTAGGGAAAGCTGTATTCAAAGAGAGGTATAGGAGCAACGTTCTATCTGGTACCACAAAGGGGCAAAGAAGGCCATGTAACGTGTGGTGCCAGCATCTCTATATTACTGTGTCAGCAGGAAAAAGTTCAAGTAGATACAACTATTTGCATTGTTATTACATTCTGAAGTTTTGAATAGACAAGTAGGAAAAAAAGGGGATGAGGTAGAGATTATGCTTTTATATAGAAATAATCCTGATGTTCTATTGCCTTTCTCAGCAAATTGGTGTGATTGCAATACTTGATTGTTGTTTGTTTACTTGTTTTTGTATGCTTTAATAAATATGTGCAGACACAAAGTTGGAATCAATTATTAGCATGAGAAAAAATGTTTAAAAGGTTCTAGTATTAGAAAGAGTTGTTCAGAAATTTAGTAGACTCCCAAGTACGAAAATTAAGAATGATAAATTATATATTTATTAATGCTTTCTCTTTGAGAAAGGTAGAAATTATGAAAGAAAGATATCATGAAGGAAGAATGCATGGGCCAAATAGTATGACAAAGTGAAAATATTGACAGCATATTTTAATTTTTTTTTGTCCCTTTCCTTTGAATCAGATAGTTTGAGTAATTTTCCACAGTTTTTGGATTGCCTTCATTAAAAATTATAAAACAAAAATCCATCCTGTGTATTTTATAGCTGTGTATTATAATCCTTACAAGTTGTACATTAATTAATAGAACTATGTAAATCTTTGGCAAACATAAAATTGTATATCTAGGATATTTTTCCTGAAGCAGATGCATATATTTTCCAATGTCATGCAGTTTCTTTAGGAACTGCTCCTCAAACACACAACTGCACAACAGCTTCATTTAGTGAGGCTTTCTTCTGCCTAATTTTATAACTACTGGCTCCTTATTCAGGTGGTGATTATTCCTTGTGGTATCACTAATTCCCTTTTGGAAGAAGAGAAGGAGGCTTTACTGGCAAAATGCAATGAATATTGTAAGAGATTGAGCAAAGCTAATATCCGTGTGCGAACTGACTTGAGAGAGAACTATTCACCCGGCTGGAAATTCAACCACTGGGAGCTTAAGGTAAATATTTTAATTCTGTTCTCTTCTGATTAATTCTTTATTACAGGCTTTTTCACCTGTATAATTTGATATTGGAAGTATCTATAGAAAATAAATGTAAAAATGTAAAATAAATGTAAAAATCAGTACAAACTGATAAGTTGTACTTTATCTATGAATATATGCTGCCACCTGGTATTTGGAGAGGAACCATCCATTCCTGAGCGTCTGTGGGATGAACATTTCCATCTGTCGATCATTATTACCTCACTGCTGAATTTTGGAAAAAGTAATTTTTTTTGTATAAACCAAGCTTCCTAATCTGTCCTTGGTGGACTAGGCTCCTTAATATTGGTTGTTGAATTGAAGAATAATTTGTGTAAAATGTTACATTTTAATAGATCTAATCTGGGGAGTCTTCAGCGTAACCCAAAAGAGTGTTTTGCCCTTATGTTTTGTTTAATAATATCTGGAAAATGTGAAGAAGAAGAAAAAAATCCACTCAGTTTGTGACTTTTTGACTTACAGGGTGTTCCAGTCAGGCTTGAAGTGGGGCCACGTGATATGAAGAATCATCAGTTTGTAGCTGTTAGAAGGGACACAGGAGAAAAGTTGTCCTTTTCTGAAAATGAAGCAGTGGACCAACTCAGCCGTGTTCTGGAAGAAATCCATCTTAATCTTTATAACAGGTTAGACTTGGGGATAGGGAAAAGGGAGTGTGATAGAATGGAGAAGATGAACACCTTCTGCAGTCCTGTCCCATGATTTCAGATACATATCAACTAAGCTTACAGTAATAAATGAAAGATAAGAACTAAACAAGGGCATCTGAATTCCAAGAAGATTAACTAGTGGAAAACAGCTAGGCCACCTCTGAAATTTACATAGTCCAGAGAAGAAGTAGAACGTCGTTCGGTTTACCATACAGCTGGAGATCCTACTCTTGGATAAGTGCCATCATGATGAGGATACACTCTGGGTCACAGATGAACAGCCTTCTGCAAGTCCCAAGTCCAGAGAGCAGGACATGCCCTGAAGGATATGCGTGCTTGGGAGGCTCATTAATTTAAAAAATTAAGGAATTTTAGCCCTTAGTTGTTCAATGCTTTGTATAACAATCTTACCTGATAGCAGACTGACAGCCACATTAATCTTTTTAGGACAGATATAATATGTATGTATGTATGTATGTATGTATGTATGTATGTATGTATGTATGTATTAAAATACCCAATCAGCAGTCTAGCAGCTGTAATCTGTACTGGTTGTATTAAGTAGTGAGTGAGATTTGGTTACACTTTTATATGGGGCTTTCAAGTGAATTTAATATGTGGAAAAAGTTAAATGCAAATTCAAGAAAATTTGAATATGAGGGAATGATAAGAGATTGACCTTTTTAAACAGCCTGATTCAGTACACTTACGCAACTGTACTGAATCAAGTTGTTTAAAACATTAAAAAGGTTCATTACAGATCATCCTCGACTTATAACCACAATTAGGAGTGGAATTGCAGTCATAAGTTGTTGTGGTCATGTCAAAGCACCCATGTGACTGGATCTTTGTTTGACCATTTTTACAGCAGTCATTAAGCAAACCACACAGTGCTAAGTTCAAAATCCCTACATAGTACTAAGTTCAAAATCACATGACTATGTGTGGTGATTAAATGAATCCGTTTTGTCCCAGCAAAAAAAATTAACAAATTGCAATTACATGACTGTAGGATGCTGCAACTGATCATAAATGCGAGCACCTGTTTTGAGGCTGTCATAACTTTGAACGATCATTAAGTGACTAGTCATATCTGTAACTGAACTGAACGATTTCTTTATCTTAGAGCTGCTGAAGATCTTAAGAGTCATATGGTGGTAGCCAATTCTATGGAAGAGTTTCAGAAAGAGCTTGATTCTGGAAAGGTAAATAATTTGCCATTGGTTACGAGTCCCTTCCTGTGCATTCTTAAATCCCAGTAAATGCAGTAAAACATGCATTCATGGACTTTTTTTTTTTAAGAAAGTAACTGCTAGGATTCTGAAAGCTTTCTTGATCCTGGAACTTCAGAATATTCTGGAGAATTCTTAAATGCTCCATTTCCCTCAAACTGCGAAGCTTTCCCCAAAATATGCTGTTGTGGAATGCAGCTTGCTTATTTAAACAGTGAGAACCGGAGTGGTGCAAAACTGTTTTAAGGATGGCTTGGTCCTGAAATAGAACTTGCAATGCCATGTCTAGTACATCTCAAAATTACTTCAAGTTGGGAGGATTTACTTCTGGGAATCATAAAACATGCCCTGGAACATCACTATGCAGAAGGAAATTTGGCATGTCTGGAGAGAAACTCAGCATTTTGGAGTTTCCAGAACGTTTCAGTCCCAGGGCAACAAGCCTTATGCATCCCTAATAAGGATCATTTGATCACATAAACTAGCTGAAGAATTAAAGACAATGCTTTCAATTATAAATGTAGATGAATGAATAATGTACTGTACATGCAAGCAATGCAGCCAACAAATTGTTTGTTTAGTTATTTTAAAACATGTTTATTAGCTTTAATGAATACAGTAGCTACAGTTAGCCATTCTGGGTGTTTTGTTTCAAGTGAGTTCTTGTTGAGCATTTTCCTCACCAGACCGCTAATTCAGGAATACAGGACATCTCAAATGATATGGAGATGTTTTTCTTCTGTCAGAGTGGCAATGGAGGTGAAGTATGGCAAATAGTTATCAGAAAGATAACACAGGAATAGCAACTACTTTCATCCTATCTCTTTTCAAAGCATAAGATAAATGAGGTCACCCCACCATCGGAACACTTGCTGTCTTGCTTTATCAGCAGAAAAAAAACAGCAAGTTGGATGTCTGATCAGACCCTGTAATGGGAATAATTGTAAAATAATTTAAAATGATATAATTAATGCATTCAGTTCATAGGACACACTATTTGCGTCAAGACACTGTTTCTATCTGATTTAAATAAAGATCACCAAGTACATGCTAAGATGTCAAAAGACAAGGGGTTATTGGAACTGATATGAGAGAGCAATAAAATACTTTTCGCTGCAATAAAATATTGTTGCTGGTTTACAGAAAGCAAAGTTTACTCCTTGGTTTACAGTAGGTTTATTCTAAGGCACCACTTACCTATTTGGCACAACATGTGAAATGTAACTTTCTTTAGAATAAAGAATATACTTGACAGAGAGAGGCAGGTAGGTAGGTGTGTAAATATGCATTCTTTCAATTTATAAGGCAATGTCAATTAGAATTCATTAGATATAATATAGATTTGGGAGGAAGTGCTGAAGAAGTGCATGGAAGAATGGATAGTTTGATCCACTAGTTCAGGGGGCTCCAACCCCTGGTCTGTGGACCAGCACCGGGCTGCGGCATGCGAGAAAATGGGTGTGTGAAGCTCCATCCGTGGGATCCAGGCAGCATGTGAAATTATGTACCTTCCAGTCCTTTGAAAAATGTCTCTCCTTTTGGTCCCTAGTGCCCAAAAGGTTGGAGCCCTTCCACTAGCTCTGTTCTCTTCCACTGATAGATGTGAATAGAACTTTTGTGAACTTTGAGTTTGAATTAATTTCTATTTGTATCAGTTTAAGATTTATATAAATCGGAATGAGTCTTAGTCACAAAATGCAACTGAATTATTAGAGATTACAGGTAGTCCTCGACTTACAATAGTTCATTTAGTTTGAAGTTACAACAACATTGAAAAAAGTGACTTATGACTGTTTTCCACACTTACGACTGTTGCACTATCCCCAATGGTCCCATGATCAAAATTCAGATGTTTGGCAACTGATTCATATCTATGACAGTTGCAGTGTCCTGGGATCATGTGATCACCTTTTGCTGCCTTCTGACAAGTAAAATCAATGGAAAAGCCAGATTCACTTAACAACCGTATTACTATCTTAACAACTGCAATGACTTGCTTAATAACTATGGCAAGAAAGGTTGTAAAATGGGGCAAAATTCATTTAACAAATGTCTTGCTTAGCAACATAAATTTTGGGCTAATACATTGACCACAATGTATATCAGAATGCTGAAAATTATTGTAAGTATTTGCAAAGAAGGTTTTTTTTTCATCATTAAATAGAAATTATGTTGCCCTATCACATCTGAAAAATGCACTGCAAATTTTGAAATTTTATTAGAATAGTATGGATATCAAATTTTTGAAAACAAAATCAGAAATTAAAGCAGGAATTTTGCCTTTTATCTTCCATTGTTTTGTTAAAATAAGGATGATCTCCACATTTGTCTCTTTACAATGTTTAGTTCTTTTTATTATAAAGATTAGATTTCCCCAAAAAAATTCTGTGGTTCAATTTGTTGTTTTATGTGATTTTGCTAATAAGAGATGCCTTTATGCTTTCATTAAATGTGCATGTTAAAGTCTTATAAGGCTTAAAGAAAACACTGAATAAATCTTAGCAGTTGTCTATGTACTGAATATACAAAGACAGTTTATAAGCAAGTAGAGTCAGTGTGATTACTTTTAAGATAGCTGGAGTTACTTTAGCTCTTTGGTATTGCAAATCTAAATAGAGAGCCCTAAAGCAATGGATATTATTACAATTTAATAAAATTCTTATTTAAAAAGTAACTCTTGTTACATGATCTCTAAAATATGTGCATGTTCCCTTATTTCAGATAGTGCAGATTCCTTTCTGTGGAGAAATAGAATGTGAGGATTGGATCAAAAAAGCAACTGCCAGGTAAGAAGAGAGAGAGAGAGAGAGGTGTTATGTAGATGAGTAAAAGAGAAATAAATTTTAGAATGGATATTTTTCAGTTACAATATATTTTATGTGTTACGGTTTGAAAACTAGAAAGAATTTTTTTGTAAAAACTTGCATGTATGACTAATGTAAAGAATTAACTTATGAAAAATACATCTGTATGAAACAATGGTGACATGGTGTATGTGTTGGTGAACAAAAGCAATGCCCTGCTGGATTGGATCCCTGATCCATCTAGTCCAGCACTCTGTTCTCATAGTGGCCAACAAACTGCACAAAGAAGCCCAGAAGTCTTCCAGCAGACGGCTCTCGGAGGCAGTCTCACATCCTTCAAGGCTAATAGAACCTAATTAATTCATTTGCTTAAAGATATTTTAACTTTTGTAAGGTAAGCACTAACTAGGTCATACCTGACAACTTCTAACTGACAAGTATAAGCTGTTCCAAATTAATAAGCTGAGAATTGTACAAAAAAAACCCCTGCTTTCTGTTTCAGAGATCAAGATCTTGAACCTGGCGCTCCATCCATGGGAGCAAAAAGTCTCTGCATCCCCTTTAAACCACTTTGTGAGCTGCAGAATGGAGCAAGATGTGTCTGTGACAAGAACCCTGCAAAGTTTTACACTCTCTTTGGGCGCAGTTATTAAATTACTGTTGGAAATGATAGTTTCCTTATATTTCAACTCAACTTTTTAAATTAAAGACAGATGTTTCCTGATACTATCCAGGTTTTTGTTGTTACTTTTTAAAATAGCAACTAACAAAGCCATAGAGAGTCATATCCTTTCAGTTCAACTTGCAGTATTGCATAAACCTTTCTGTATACAGTATCTCTATAATAAATAAGTATTGTCATCTATTACTTGCCTTATTTTTGTATTAATGAAAAGAAAACGTATCTGTCTAATGGGTAATCATAGAGTCATAGAAGTGGGAAAGTGTTTAGAGAAGATATAATAGCATCAGTGTAAGATCCACAAGGGGGGACGAGCGGTCTGCCACCTCCAAGTGGTGTCCCCTGGATGCGCGAACCCGCTAAACGCTGACCGTAACTGAGAGCAGACCCTCCGACGACAGGCCCACGCGACAGGCCGGCTGGAGTACTCAAATGCCGCATCAACATGGAGGAAACGTCCACTACTGAACACACGGCCAATGCTACCGCGTGGGAACCGACGGGCGCAGGAGACCATTGGCCTGCGTCAAAAATCAACGAAATGGTCCACGCGGGAAAGCACGGCGCACTTGCACCGTGTGAGAAAGCTATGACGGCCGCGTCCGGGTCTGACGCGCACGGAGACTACCCGATCCGTGTGAAAATCGCAAGCGGGAACAGAGGATTGCCAGACGCTCAAGGTGGCCACCTGGAACGTGGATTCGCTGACTGGACGCTCGACCGAGATCGTCAGGGCCATGCGGGACAGGAAGCTGGACATCTGCTGCCTCCAGGAAACTCGCTGGAAGGGCAGCAAGGCTACGACTATAGACGGCTATAAGATCATATACACCAGCTGTAAGGAAAACCGCGGCGGTGTAGCTGTGGTTGTCAGTCCCAGCTGGCAAAGCTCCGTTGCAGAAGTTAAGCGCCTCACAGAACGACTGATGATAATCATCGTAGCGACCGAGAGGCAGCGCCTACACATCTTGTCCGCCTACGCCCCTCAGACCGGATGTCACGAGGAGGAGAAGGATACCTTCTGGGAACTGCTCGACATCCAACTCAGGCAGATCCCATATGAAGACGACATCATCATCTCTGGCGACCTGAATGGTCATGTAGGGCGGGACAAAAACGGACACCAGTGCCACGGTGGGCACGGCACAGGCGATATGAATGAGAATGGCCAGAGGATCCTGGACTTTGCCGACTCCCATGATATGACCATCACGAACACCTGCTTCATTAGGCGAGAACCCCAACTCCTCACCTACCATAGCAGAAATGGGAACCACCACACACAGATCGACGCCAAGGTGTACCCGTACGAATCGAGCAGTCAGCACAGGCCGCTGATGGCGAAGATCAGGATCAGCAAGCCCAAGACCAAGATTGACAAAAAGAATGCAGACCAGCCACGAATCAAGTGGTGGAACCAGAAGAAGATGGCGGGACCCCTCATCAAACCGGAGCAGTTCCTGCAGATGGTCGACGGGCCACAGGAAGCGTGGTCCATGCTGAAGAGCACTGTTCACACTGCCGGCTGCCAACAGCTTGGTTGTACCAAGCCAGGACGGAGACGCATCGAACGAGATACATGGCTCTGGACACCGGAAGTACAAGATGCGCGTGCACCTGAAGAAACGGCTCTACAAGGCCTTTCTTCAGGACAAGACCAGCGAGAAGCTCTGCGAGTACAAGGCAGCCAAAAAGGCAGCCAAGAAAGCAGTAGCGACAGCCAGAAGCTCCCACTACGACGACATCTACGAGAAGCTGAACACGCGAGAAGGCGAGAATGAGATCTACCGCCTAGCCAAAAGCAGACACAGGAAGACCCTGGACATTGACCAGTTTCATGGGATCAACGTAAAGGGGGAAATTTGATCGTCAACCCCAGAGACGCTGCCGAGAGGTGGCGGCAATACTTCGAGAAGATCTCCACCGAGGAGTTCCCACACCCACGAACCCCGCGAGGTGACCCCGTCGAAGGCCCAGTCTCAGGCATTCACGCCAGCGAGGTCACCGACGCCATCAAGGCCATGAAAACGGTAAGGCAACAGGACCAGACGACATCCCTGCCGACTTCTGGAAAAAGGCACTACCGGGCTCGGCATTGTGGCTGTGCGAGCTGTTCAACAACATCGTCTCCACGGGAATAGTGCCACACGACTGGTACCGCAGCACCACTGTTCCGATCTGGAAGGGAAAGGGCAGCCCAGCGGACTGCTCCAACTACAGACCGGTCAGGTTACTGTCACACACTATGAAGATCTTCGAACGCGTCCTCGATAAGCGCATTTGGGACATCGTCGACATCAGCGCCAACCAGGCCGGATTCATCAAGAACTGTGGCACCACCGATGCCATCTTCGGTGTGCGGATGCTGATGGAGGCTCACAGAGAGAAGAAAATCCCGCTCCACACCGCCTTCTTGGACTTGGAAAAGGCCTTCGACCGAGTCCCGCACGATCTCATCTGGTACGCACTGCGAGATCACGGCGTGCCCGAGCTACTCGCACAATGGGTCCAACTCCTATACAGATGTCACAAAAGCCGTGTAAAAGCGGCAGCTGGGATATCAGAGGAGTTCAATATCACCGTCGGCGTACACCAGGGCTCTGCTCTCTCACCACTGCTGTTCATTCTGGTGATGGACACAATTACACACGACCTGCACACGCCCGCCCCATGGACGCTGCTCTACGCCGATGATGTGTTCCTGGCCAACCTGCGCAAGGCTGAACTCGAGCACCTAGTCCAACAGTGGCACGACCGCCTCGAGCAGTTCGGGCCCGGTTGAACCTAAAGAAGTCCGAATACCTGACCACTGACAACGAAACGACAGGCTCCATCCACGTGAACGGGCAGGAGCTACCGCGCGCCTCCACCTTCAAGTACCTGGGAACTACTCTTGGGGAAGAAGGCCTACTACAAACTGAGGTGGCAGCCAGGATCAACGCAGCGTGGGGCAAATGGAAGTCCGTCACGGGCGTCCTCTGTGACAAGAAGATGCCGATGCGCCTGAAGGCGAAAATCTATAACTCTGTGGTGCGCCCGTGGCCATATACGGCGCAGAGTGCTGGCCGACGACCAAAGAAGTCGAAAGCAGACTCCAGACAATGGAGATGCGAATGCTCCGATGGTCGGTAGGCCTCACCCTACTCGATCGCGCCAGGAATGAAGAAGTGCGCAGACGGTTCAACGTCGTGCCCATCCCCACGGTCATGAGGCAGTCCCGGCTACGATGGTTCGGCCATGTGAGTCGCGCCAAGGAAGAATCCATCATCAAATCTACGATGAAGGTGATTGTCGGAGGAGCGAGACCGCGTGGTAGACCTAAGCAACGCTGGATGGACACGATCAAGGCCGATCTAGAGACCGCGAAGGCAGACCCGACATACGTGGCAGACAGAGAGGCGTGGAAGCAGTACTCAAGGACATTAGCGGACCTCGCCAGAGCGCGAGACAAACGCTGAAGAAAAAGAAGAAGAAGAAGTAAGATCCACAAGGGCTAAGTACTTGCAAGTCTGTCTATGTTCAATTATCTCTGCCTGACCCACAAGATCTGACACGCTCTTCTATATTAGAGTCTTCTGGTGAGATCCAGAAGACGTGTCCTCTATATCATGAGATCTATCCTCTGGAACACCGTACTTCTAGATTCAGTGGATCTCACTGATTACTCTTCTGTAAGAGCTTGAGGACTTGGCTTTTCCATTGGGCATGGGCAGGGTGTTGGATAAATCATTTATTAAGAATTGAGTGATTATGAGCTGCTATTGGCTATGTTTTTTAAAATCTTGTTATGTTAATCCTATGTTATATATCGAGAATTACAATTGGGAATTAGGGAGGTACATACAAGGTTTTTTTTTCATTTTCTTTAAATTAAAAAATAAAATAAGGCCTCTATAGAGTATTTGGGAGGAACAGAAATTTTCTTGCAAAAAAAGAGAGACACTTAACTTTGCTAGTTTCCCAGTTTCTTTTAATTACAAGACCCTAAAAGAAAAGAAAAAACTAAATCAAATGGGACTTGGAAGGCACCACTGTAGTTATGTCCAGACTGATAGGCTCCATGGAGACCCAAGCATGAAGTTTTCCAGAGATGCAAGAGAAAGCTATTTGCTCTGTTTGTTGTCATTCCATCCAGACTTTTGCGAGCACCAAGTAAAGCATTGGCAATAGCACTCTATCCACCGCGGTCTTTCTGGACCTGCTGAATTCAGAGTATTAATAATGGCTAGCAGTGAAGGATACTGTAAGCTATAATTCAGCATCCTATCTGACAGGATGGGAAATAGAACATTCATTTTTTGCTTTGAAATAGGTCCACACTAGGTTGCATTTGTACAAAATCTGACTACTGGATTAAACTATTTTCTGGGTTTGCTGAATCAATTAAATCATAAATCAATCAATCTGTGTTTGCAGAACATGATAAATCCTAAACATACCCCAAACTTGCCTAATATGAAAACAATAAATAAAATTAGCAGTAGATCCTTAACTGTTCATTTTTTAAAAATACGGTGGCGACAGTGTGTAGTGTAGCTTGAAGTAGGGGCTGTGGTGGCATAGTGGTTAGAATGCAATGTTGCAGGCTAACTGCCCACAACCTGGAGTTCAATCCCAACTAGCTCAAGGTTGACTCACCTTCCATCCTTCCAAGGTCAGTAAAATGATCCAGATTGTTGGGGGCAATATGCTGACATTGTGAATTGCTCAAGAATGTGTATAAAGCATTATGAAGCTATTTACAAATCTAAATGCTATTGCTACTGAAGTGTATTTTGTGCAGTTGATGGTCAGATTTGAAAATTTGATAAGTGGACAGGTTCGTGAGTGGAGTTGATAAGGGTAGTTTGAGAGTTAAAGAGACAGAAATAAGGTGGAATACTACTAACCACATTACTATGAGAGACTGAAAAAAGGGGGGGGAAAACCACAAAAAACTGCAAGAGGGGCGGTGAGGAAGAAAAGAGAGGCAGGCATTAGGGAGGAAAAGAAACCCCCTCCCATACCAGAAGGAGAAATTAAGGGGAGAGGTCAAAATGGGAAGGCCCCCCCCCCCCACGCCCACCTGTTGTCTGCTCTGTCTGGAGCCTCTGACAGTTTAAAAAAACCTGCAGCAGCAGCAGCTTCCTTTTTTTCCCTCCCATCCCCTCCGTTGCCTCTGCTCATGGATTCCGGCCTGCCGCCCCACGCCACTCAGCACCTCATCCTGCCTGCCTGATACTGAACGGGCAGTTGGCCTGTCGCACACCCCCACATGCCAGAAGACTTACACCTGTTCTGACCCACGCCCTTTTCCGACAAATCAAACACAATTCAAAAGGAACAAAAACCTTGTAATGCTTTTACAAAATAATTAGCTGTGATAAGCACAAGCCTTGCCAAAGTGCAAGGCTTGCCCAAAGATAACCGACAAGAAATAATTTGCAATACAAAAATGTTCAAATACAAACTCAGGATATGGAATGTCCACGAGGCTAGAGTTTCAAAACATCTTTGCCTTTTGCAAAGATGGTTAGTTTCACAGCTGGCTTTTATCTTCTTGAGGGAGGGGCCATTACCTTGCAGCCTTACTCCTGAGTTGCCCGTGCTGTTGTAACCGCTCTTCCCTATGAGCAATCCTGCGTGCACGTGCATTTGGCACGGGCTCCTCGGGAACCTCCTCATCACTGCTGCCAGCCCCCATAATCTCTGAAGGCAGCAGTCCACTCCCTAATGGTCCTGGCCCCTCATCTGAGTCCTCGCTCTCCTCAGCCATCGGCACTTGCTGCCGGCTAACCACAACAACACCACTGTAGGTCTGCCGTAGCCCCACACACCAGAAGCCTCACGCCATAGTGACCCCCCATAGCCCCACAGCCCCTGTGATCGGAAATCACACGCTGCCCCTAGAGCACCATGGTTTCTGCCTGCCACCCGATTGGGTGGTGGCTAATTGTCCCGTGTGGCCCAAAGCCTGGGACAAATATGAATTGAGCTGGGCTGGGCTGAAGGGTGCGGGGCAGAGGGCTGGAGGCCCAGTGGAGGAGGAAAACCGGAGGCTGGAGGTGAAGGAGGTGCAGCTAGAGTGGGAGTCTAAAGGACCCATTCTGATTCCAGAGATCGGTGCTGTAACTCATACAACACTTTTTTTTAAAAGCTCTTCTCCAAATCTGGGGATGAATCTTTTCCAATATTTTACACAATTAGCTTCAAAAGGAGTGATTGAGTCATATCAATCACTCAGTTAAATAGTTACTTGTGCCAAATTCTAAACATTTAGTAAGAGTTTATGCTATCATGAGGATCTGGGCCAAGAAATGTTCATCCAGGAATAAAAGAATAGCCTATTTAAACAATATTTAAAATATATTGTTTTGTGAAAATTCAGCTTAATAATTAATGTGCGTTAAAAGAAACCCTGCAATATGTTTCTAATTTTCAGCCCACTCAGGCACTGACTTCATCTTTTATAAAAAAGAATTAGGAAGACCTAGTTCTTAATCATCATCATAAAGACTCTAACCTTTACAACTTTAGGCTTGTTTTCATAAAAGTACTAAATAGCTGATTGTGTCCATTACCTTAAATGACCAATTTGTCTCAAGCATATTGACGTTTTGATTGCCAAAATAAACAAAAAACCTGCCAAACTCTACAGATAATAAAACCAGACTCGGAATGGCATTCTGCCGTTGAATATATAGACTTGTTCTGATTTATAAGCTTCATTTAAAGAAAAGGTTCAACATTTAAATTGTTTAAAAAATATTTATATTTCTATCTTTTGTGAGAACACTTATTATGTTAAATTTGCATTGCGAATGGTTACATTCTAGAAAACCAGGAAAGTAGAGATCCAATAATTATGAGATATAATGATATAATGATTTTCTGTTAGTATTTTCTGTACTAATAAAGGAGAATATTTGTAGCTCAGATTTGACATGTGGGGTTTTGACGCTCACGAAGCTTGCTTGTTTTCTTGCAGATGTTTCATTACCCAAACTAGGTAACAGTATCAGTGCACTGATGATGTCCCTAATTTTATTAGTTGTATCTACTAGTAGTTCCTTACTCTTCTGAAGCTAAGGAGCTGGGGTGAAAAATGCGTATCTTAGTACAACAAGGTTTTCATGAATCTGGATATAGTGTTTTTGTATGCAAAGCAGCAGAGTGTGCCATTTGTACAGCACGTTCTAAATAAAGGTCAAAGCATTTTCTTTAAAGCAATGTAACCAGTAAAGTTCAGTTGGTTGGTGCAAATAGTTGAAGCCTCCTCTGAGATAATTCCTAGAAGCTGACTAAGCACAGATTATGATATAATGTTGAAACTGGACCCAGCTACACATTGTAAGTGCTATCTCCCTGGCAACTCTTACTCAGTGTGCATTATTTATATTATTAGATTATGGAATATCCACACACACACTCTCTCTCCCTTACTTCCTATTTCTTTTTCTTTCTTTCTTGATTGGGACCATTCCTCGGAACCATGACATTTGAACCCTGGGCCCTATCTAACAAAATAAAATTCGGTGGTGAGAAAACTAAGTTTTTACACTTAGGCAAGGAAAACCAAATGCACAGGCATAAAATAAGTGGTACCCGGCTCAATAGCAGTAACTGTGAGAGAGATCTAGGAATCTTAGTGGACAACAACTTAAGTATGAACCAACACTATGCTGCAGTTGCTAAAAAAGCTAATCTAGTGCAAGGCTGCATTAAAAGAGAAACAGAATCCAGATCATCTGAAGTTTTAGTAACACTTTGTAATGCCTTGGTAAGACTGTGCTTGGAATATTGCATCCAGTTCTGGTGACCACACTATAGAAAAGATGTTGAGATTAGAAAGAGTGCAGAGAAGAGCAACAAAGATGAGTCGGGAACTAGAGGCTAAAATATATGAAGAATGGTTACAGGAATTGGATATAACTAGGATGACATGATAACAGTATTTCAATATTTAAGGGGTTGCCAGAAAGAAGAGAGGGTCAAGCTATTCTCCAAAGCATCTGAAGGCAGGACAAGGAGCAATGAATGGAAACTAATCAAGGAGAGAAGCAACCTAGAAGTAACAAGAAATTTCCTGACAGAACAATGAAGTAGTGGAATGGCTTGCCTTCAGAAGTTGTGGGTGCTCAATCACTGGAGGTTTTTAAGAAGAAATTTGACAGCCATTTATCTGAAACAGTATAGGACTGTGATGGTGAACCTATGGCATGTGTGCCGGAAAGTGGCACACAGAGCCATTTCTGCTGGCACGTGAGCTGTCAGGTCCATTGCGCATGCACACATGCCTCCTGCCAGCCAGCAGATTGTTGGGTATCTGCCGTACATGCACAAAGGGTGGAGCACGCACGGGAGGTGTGCGCGGAGACATGCAGTGTGTGGGGGTCATGCGCGCATGCGCAGAGGCACACAGAATGCAGGGGGGTCACAAGTGCATGCGCAGGGGGCAGGGGGTTGCATGCACATTGCATTATGGGTGCAGGCACACATGCGCACACCCAGCTGCACACATGCACTTTCGGCACGTGATGACTAAAAGGTCAGTCATCACTGGTGTAGGATCTCCTGCTTGGGGTTTGAATTAGAAGACCTCCAAGGTCCCTTCCAATTTTGTTATTCTGTTATTCAGCCAGTGTGGACAGTGTAAGATAATGAGAGGGATATTCCAAAGTATCTGGAGGGACCTGCATTGGAATGTTTTTTGTTTGTTTTTGAAGCAAAACTTCAAAAAGGAAGATTTCCCCATTTTTGTTTCAGGTCAGTTGGGATATTTTACATATGTACCAGTGAATTGGCTCTGTTTATAACCTTTTCCCATGACCAACATGGCTTTCTTATTTTATTTCCACAACATTCCTATAAAGTAGACCAGGATACGAAAAAAATGAAACCGGATCTTACCCATACAAATGACACCTTATTGGCTTTTATCCAAGACTAATTTGTATTCTCAACCTTGTAAATGGTGTAATAGAAACAAAAATGCACGTCCAAATTTAATTCAGAAAAAATGGCGATACAGTTCTGAGAAGTTTGAGAAATATGGACTTAGGGTATGTTACTGATGTAAAGATCTTTGACCTTTTACCTACACCAAGCAAGTAATGCAGACTTTAGTTGGGGAGAGAGAAAACGCTTTCATTTATGCCTTGTAGTTGTTTGGCATTGAATCTCTTGGGAGGAGGAATCTGCAGTAAAACATCTCCCTTCCTTGTTATCTGTCTATCCATCTATTTGAAGAAGAAAAAAGAGAGGAAAAACAACAATACAAGATTATATGTCTAATGAAACCAAAGACCTATTCTTGTTTATTCTTAATCTTATTTAAAAGACTAGATCCAGTGAAATAAACAAAAATCTCCATAGTTTTGTACCTTGGCTATTATGAAGAATAAACAACCAGCGTGTCACTATAGAGGAGGCAGATAGCATTATGTTTTACGCATTTTTATTAATGGTCTGTACAAGATAACCTCTTGCTAAATTGCCCTTGAAACAGGATTTATTGTTTTACTGCGTCTTATAAAAATTAACATCTAAACACATCCAGCAGGAGATCATAAAAAGAAGAGAATTGCTGAAATCTTTGCTAGTGCTATTAAGGTGCTTGCCCTAGATGCAGAGAGCCCACAGAGCATTGAAGCCATGGGACGCTACACGGGAAGAAGCAGTCGACTTCTTTTTATGTCCTTTGTCACCTTTCTACTTTTTTTGGTAGAAATGGCAGTAGCATATGTGGGCAATTCTCTTGCGCTAGCTTCTGATGGCTTTGCAGTCCTGTCCCACCTGATATCCACGATTATTGGCTTGCTTGGGGTCCGTTTCAGTCGCATACGATGGCATAAGAGCAACACATATGGCTTTCTGCGGGCTGATGTTGTAGGAGCCTTTGGCAATTCTGTCTTTGCCACTGCCTTGATGTTCAGCATTCTCATTGAAGCCGTGAAGAGGTTTCTCAATCCAGAAAAGACAGAACAAGCTCTGTCCGTTCTCATTGTTGGAATCGTAGGTCTGCTCTTCAACGTGGTCAGTTATGTCGTCTTTATGGACTGTTGTTACTGTCGTGGTTCTGTAGACCAAGATATGGAAACAGGTAAGCAACACCATAACCAATACTTAGAAGCAAAGATTGATATTTGCCTTCATTCATCAAAGATTGATAGTTGATTTCTGAAACTCAAAATGAATTTCTGTCAAGAGAAATGCAATAAATGCAGTAAATCTGTATTTAGTTTTATAGTTTGGTATAGTTTTAAATATGATATGTTTGTTATAATTGTATCTACTTCCACTTAAAATCTCAAACTATATACTAAGGATATGTAACTCTTCTGCAGTTGAAGGCTGCATTTGCCTTTTGAGCATGCTATAGGAATGTACAACCAAAATGGATATCACCTGGACAAATTATGTTTGATTTTATGTAAGTTTAGTAAACTGTTTAGGTTTTTAATTCTACCTCTTTTTGGTCATATTAAAAATTATACAATAATTTTTGGGCAAGATTCAGTAGGTCAGTCACATGCAAGGTTGTGTTGGATTAACATTTGGGTCAATAGATTAAGGTTCATGATTGTAAGCATCTTTCAAATTAACGAGAACCAGTTTGGTGTAGTGGTTAAGACATCAGGCTAGAGACCATTAGTTCTAGTCCCACCTTATGCACAAAGTCAGATGAATAACCTTGGGCCATCCACTTTCTCTCAGCCCTAGGAAGGAGGCAATGGCAACCCACTTCTGAAAAATGCTTGTCAAGAAAATTGCAGGTATTTTTCCAGGCAGTATCTGAGAATCATACACAATTGAAAAAGAAGAAAAATTCTGAAGTGATTAATAATTTTTCAATTATCTACCTTTATAAGCATAAGGTATGGATGGCAGCTAACAAATTATATATAGGAATAAACTCTGATATAAGACAATTATATGAAGCATGAACTTCATTAATGAGATAGTTCGAATTGATAAATCTGGGATGAATCTATCTAAGCTGGCTTCAGATCCTACTGTGCAACACATACAGTGATATATTTTCATTATCCTTACTGAAAAAAAGGTGTAAATTATGTTGGAATATCTCCTATGCCTCGTGTGAGATCCAATGCTAATATCTAAGAACCTGTACTAAATTGTTAAAACTTAATTATTAGGAAAGATGAAGTTCTATAGTTACTTTATGGATCTAGTACTCAAAAGAAAAAGCATGGCATCTATTTTACCAACACAAAACTTACCAATTGCATTCTGAAACAATAATACTGTTGTGTCCAGCAGTGCAATGAGGTCAATCAGACCCATTCACAGAATATTAAAACATTCTTTACTTCCTTCTTTTTTAGATTACTTTCCTAATGATAGTCCGGTGATGATTCCTATTCCAACTATATGTAAGTTTTCAAAACATTTTAATTCATTTATAGGAAACATATTAAAAATAGCTATTGCTCTAGGAATGTGTGTATGAGAGCATGACCGTGATTCATTAAATGCTATCCTTTGCTTTTTTTAGAGGATGGGAAAGGAAAACAAATATCACTGTTTCTAGAAACTAAATTACTTACCTTGCAACTTGTAGGAGGATATTACAGGTTTGGGAGAAATTTCCTTCAGAAATGTTGAAATCCAATTCCTTTTTTAAAAATCAACATCTCCTGAAGTTAGCAAGAGCTGTTACATCAAATTTCACTCATATTTTTATATAATATGCATTTCGTATAAAACAATACTTTTCTCCCAAGTCCTCAACATCCTTCAAATAAGGTGCTGGGCTTGGAAAGGAGTTATATATATAAAGCTATATAAAAAAACATAGTTATACAACTAAGATTCTACACCTGGAAAGAAGCTAAACCAGTGGATAAGTCTACTTCAAGCCTATATACTGCCACAAAGACATACATTTTTGTTTTTAACTATTATTGTGAATCATTCTACTGCAGACAAGACAGGTTTCAAAGCTGTTAAGCAAACGAAAACTAAATAGAATTAAATAGTTGGACATTGTAAATTGAATCTCATGGGGGAATAAATAATTTCTGAGTGCTAATTTGTTATTAACTAAATTGATTGATTTAATTAATTAATTAAATTAATTAAATTAATTAAGAGTTAATGTTATTAACTCTGGTAATATCACACTACTAACTAGAGCATACAAAACATTTGCTAGACCAATACTTGAATACAGCTCATCAGTCTGGAACCCACATTACGTATCTGATATCAGCACAGTTGAGAAAGTCCAGAAATATTTCACAAGAAGAGTTCTCCATTCCTCTACTCATTGTAAAATACCTTTTGCCACCAGACCTGAAATTCTAGAACTAGAAAACCCTGAATTACGCCGTCTTTGGTATGATCTAAGTATGGTATATAAAATCATACATTGCAATGACTTACCTGTCAATGAATACTTCAGCTTCAACCATAACAACACAAGAGCACACAATAGATACAAACTCAAGGTTAACCGCACCAAACTTGATTACAGGAAATACGACTTCAGCAACAGAGTGGTCAATGTCTGGAATATTCTACCTGACTCTGTGGTTTCTTCCCCAAACCCCAAAAACTTTAACCTTAGACTGTCTATTATTGACCTCACCCCTTTCCTAAGAGGTCTGTATGGGGCGTGCATAAGCGCACCAAAGTGCCTACTGTCCCTGTCCTATTGTTTCTTTTATTTTTCTTATATGTACCCATTTCATGTATTCATAACTATGTATATACTTATACCTATTATCTTGTAAGCGATTGACAAATCAAAATAAATAAATAAATAAATAAATAAATATGTTCTCTAGATTTATTCTGTTCAATGTTTCTAAGTAGAAGGTGGTGGATTCATCTCATAGAACTTTAATATCTGTAGAACAGATGCTTATCAGAGGTTCCTCATTGAAAAATCTTATATGAAGCAGTATCAAAAGCTTCTTTGAAAACAGAATTAGCTCTCCACATGTCATGCTTTGTTAGAAATATATCCCACATTTCCTCTTGAAGGTCGAGGCAATTCTTTCTAATTTCCCTTGTAGGTTGGGCAAAGAATGATTGGCTCAAAGTCACCCAATAGGCTTTAAAGATTGAGGGTGAATCTGAATCTAGATTTCCATTGGTTAAAGGTCTAACACTTTAACCAATGAGTCACAGTGCATGTCATTCCCAAATATATGACACAATTGCACCAGCTTTCTTACCCATTCTGGTCCTTGCCCACTAAAAAAATTAAATCAAAAGATTCCCTGGTGGCTAAAAATTTGGACACCCCTGATGTACGTATTTAGAAGAGAAATTTTATTTCTTCAATCATTATTGTGGAAAAAGCTCGCTTCAAAATTGGATCAGTTACCTGGTTCAGGGGTCTTGAAGTATTAGCATTACTTAGATAATACATAGGCCTCTTGCAGATCAGGAGCTGAGGAAGCAGATGTTAATATGCAATAAACTTTTTGCACTCACTGACTTTTTGTACTCCCTGACTTGTCTGCACCCTGTGACATTAGCGACAATTCTGCAATCTGGTGAGGTCCAAGGACACATGATATCCCTTTCTAGCAGTTAATGATTTGGTGATTGTATAGATGTCCATTAGACAAGACATGCAAGTTAACTACAAAGAATAACTATGTAAATGGCCTGTTCTTTCACTCACAAAAAAACAGGCCATTTTACATAGTTATTCTTTGGGACCAAGGTTCACATATTTTGGGCCTACAGGAAAAATATTTCAAATGTCAAAGATGTTTTCAACCACACAGTTCCCTTTCCTGGAAAGCAGGATTTGATGTACCATTCAAATCAGAGGTGGTATTCAGCAGGTTCTGACCAGTTCTGGAGAACCAGTAGCGGAAATTTTGAGTTGTTCGGAGAACCAGCAAATATTACTTCTGACTGGAGATTTTGCAGTATCCTTCCCCTGCCAAGACCACCAAGCCGCGCCCACAGAACCGGTAGTAAAAAAAATTGAATCTCACCACTGATTCAAATGCTGGTAATTACTTTTATAGTCCCTTATCAGGAAAGAACATTTTTCTTTCTTTCTGTAGAGGGTTTAATAAAAGACCATAGCCAATGACAAAGCTCTTCTTTTTTTCTGATTTGGGTCCTACATTATATTAAATTATAATATGGTTTACTTGGCCATGGGTTTTTGTTGTCTTAATACAACCCTCATATTTTCAATAATCCTCAGTTAAACAAACTACAGTTTGGTGCGATATGTGAATCCAGTCAAATAGGAAAAAGTATATCTCTGCCTTCTGAATGGCATTTTCTGGCTACTTCTATTCTTGCTAGATAGCTGCTAGAAAAGAGACAGATTACTCTAGATACTTTTTCAGAAATCTTTTAAAATCAGACCAATCTGATATTAGACGAAGGCTCCGCAGTGTTTTACATAGTGCAACCTATTTGACTCCTGTAACAACTTACACATGTATATCATAGGTTTTCTTCTGAATGCTTCCATCATCTGCTGGAGCATGGATAAAACTAGAGAAAATGCTTCCACATTATTCTATCTCTGAGGGAGATGGGCAGTTCAGAAATGGAAATATAAATAAAATAAAAAAATATTGCATCTCTACTTGGTGAAATTGCATCTTTTTCATGTGCAGACACACCTTGATGTAACAGGGAAAAAAATATTTGGTTTCTACTAAGGTTTTAGTCCATTTGTAGGCTGTAGGAACCTGAAGTACAGTAAGAGTAGTAGTAGTTGACTGAAGGATTCAGAAAAAGAAATGTCCACTGCGTTTTATCAACTGAAGTTTCTGCTTGATTGTAGTCTTTTCTCAACACTAAATAGAAAGTGCAAGAGCGCCCTCTAGTTTTACAAAATCATAGAGTTGAACAAGGTTGTTTAGGCCAGTGGTTCTTAACCTGGGTGATATTGGCCCCCAGGGGGTGATTTCATTTTTCAGGGGGGGCGATGGAATGAAAAGGGGCGATGCAGGGGTGAAGGAATGGAAGGGGGGGCGATATGGGGGCAATGGAGCAAGAAGTTTTGGGGACACTTTTGAGACTTTTTTCGTACAGTGAACCACTGTATATCTGTTGTACAAAAACATCAGATCGCTCCGTTAGTGGATTGAACTGTGTTTTAAAATGTTCCTCCAGCTAGCTTCAGTACAGAACACCATACATATGTGAATACACATCGCTCATCTTCATGCGCGTTGCGCAGCAGCCTCTATCACTCTTACCCATTAAATTTGTCACTGATTTTTGCTTTCCTTCTGTAAAACTTTTCTTTGTATCTTTTTAACCCTTTTTACAGTGTGCATGAATATATATTTTCCTCCAATCTTAATTTAGTTTCAGAGTTTTCGTCTTGAAATTCTTAGTTCCTACATTGTGGTTTGTTCTTATGCCCTTTTTATATTTCTTTTTGCGTCTTAAAATTCAGTTGTAATTAAACCATTAAATGTTACTGTTTTTGGGGGGGCATTTCATTTTCTTGCAATTGAATTTTGTTTTCAGTGGTCATTGCATTTAAGTGTCTGGAATAAATAAGATAATAATGAAATACACGTATCACGAAATTTGGGAGTAAAGTGATGGGTGGCATCAGAATTTTTCACAGTTGAGATATGGGAAAAAGACTGGAAATAAATTATTTGCATCTATATGTCCTGATGACAATTTTAAAGAAAACAAAAATGTGTTTGCATAAATTGAAGAATTATTTCCCTGTGTTGTGATTGAGAGGTTATGTTGGGAGAGGGGGGCGATGATAACTTCCTCAATGGCTCAAGGCGGCGACTCTTTCAAAAAGGTTAAGAACCACGGGTTTAGGCTATCAGCTGGAACTCCAATGCAGGAATCCAAATGAAAGTTTCCATATTTATTTACTAGTATTAAATGTATATGCTGCCCATGTCACTATTGAAGTCATTCTGGACAGCTTACAGAATGATAAAAAGATGATATGCAACAATTAAAATTAAGAAAGATCATTAATTAGAGGCTAAAACCCAAGAGGACAAGTGACAGGAGCGTGAGGATCTTCTCTCTACCCCATCAGCCACCGGTAGTAGAGAATATTCCGAATTTTAACTGGCGGGGTCCAATTCTTTGACAGACCAAAGTAGGCCTTTTCTGCTGGATGGGCCAATCCCACTGGGGCAAGATGGCTCCTCAGATACCCTGGCCCTCTTCCTTGATCCTGCCATTCAGAATTCTCTGATGGGATCGGTAGCATGCTTTCCTTACCTGAACAAGTGGGATGGGCTGATGTGATGGGGTGAAGCCAGTTCCGTAGGTACTTATAAAGCCCTACCTATTCCATGTAGGGCTTTATAGGTAATGTCCAACAAGTTGTCTTGGATCTGGAAGCAAACTGGCGCAAGTGCAGTTTTCAGACATATGTGTCCTTCTTTGGGCACCCAGTATAGCTCATGCAGCCATATTCCGCACCAGCTGAAGCTTCCGGATACTTTTCAAGGGTAGCCCCAAGTAGAGTATGTTGCAATAGTCCAACTGGGAGATGACCAGGGCATGAGTGACTGATATGAAATTAGGAAAAGGCCCTCCTGGCCATGGATGCACCTGCTTTTTGAGCAGGAACTGAGTCCAAAAGGATCCTCAAATTAAACAATGGGTCTGTCTGGGGTAGTGCATCCAGAACAAAAGATGAACTCCCGGACACAGAAGGATCTACCCATAACTACTCCATCTTACTAGAGTTCAATTGAAGTATGTTATTCCTCTTCCAGAAAACCGAGGCATTGCAAAAGATGTCCACCATATCCCTCACTTCACCCGGGATGGAGGTCTGTAACTGGGTAACATCAGTATATTGGTGATACCACATCCTGTGGTGACAGATGATCTCACCCAGCAGATTCATATAGATGGCAACCCTGTGGCTGGACCTCTCACTCCCTATTAACAGTGATTGGCACCTTGGAGGAAGGTGAACCAACATAAAACTGTGTCACCCATCCTTACCTTCCCAAATCAGCCCAAAGGGATACCATGCTTGATAGTATTGAAATCCATTGAGAAGTCAAGGAGAGGAAGGATGGATGCATCACCTCCATCCTGCTTCCACCAGAGATCAACCATGAATGTGAACAATGCATTTGGTCCCATATCTGGACCTGAAACCTGATTGAAAAAGGTCTAGATAATCTGTTTCCTCCAGGGTCCTCTGGAGTTGCAATGACACCACTTTCCTTTCCTTTTTACCTATCATGAAGAAAGAGTCAGTTTGAATTCTATAGAATAGAATAGAATAGAATAGAATAGAATAGAATAGAATAGAATAGAATAGAATAGAATAGAATAGAATAAAATACCTTTATTGTCATTGCATTCTACAAATACAATGAAATTTGAAAGCTACTCCAGCATAGTGCCCCAAACATCAGAATCACACATCAGAATCACACTACAAAGTATTTAAAAATTAAAATAACTGAATAACAATAACAATAACAATAACAATAACAATAACAATAACAATAACAATAATAATAATAATAATAATAATAATAATAATAATAATAATAATAATAATAAACCTAGTCTAAAACCTATCTAAAATATATAGTAAGTTAGATAGTTTAAAAATGCCACAATATACATAGGGCTAAATCACAAATGCATTGTTTGATTCAAGACAATTATTGCCTTAGAAAAGAAACTGTTTCTCAGTCTATTAGTCCTCATTTTAACACACCTATAATGCCTCCCTGATGGTAACAGTTCAAAATATGAATATCCAGGATGAGAACGGTCTGTGGAGATTTTTAGTGCTCTAGAGAGGAGTCTGGTCTTCGCAATCTCTTCCAAAAAAGAAAGAGAGCAACCGATGATTTTTTGTGCTGTGTTTATAATTCTCTGGAGCATCTTCTTATCCACTACAGCAGTGGCCCCCAACCTTTTTTGTGCCGCGGCCTGGTACCAGCATCACAAAATCAGCCGCGACCCGTTACCGGCATCAGCACGGCAAGGCGAGCCGAGCGGCCGGCCAGCCAGCCGTCCCCCGCTTCTCCCCGCCACCTTCAACTCCTCCTTTGTACCTGTGTCGATGGGCTTCGCGACGGCTTCGGGACGGTCGCTCGGCTCGCCTTGCCATGCGTGCTGAAAGAATCCTCGCACCTTAGTTTTGTTCGAAGCTGCCCCCCCACCTCGATGAAACTAAGGCACAAGGATTCTTTCAGCACCCAAGCGCTGCTTTCTACCCGGAAAAGCTCGCCGGAAGCACTTTTTCATCAAAACAAGATGGCGGCGCCCAGCAAACCGGCGGCCCGGTAGAAATTGTTCCACGGACCGGTCCCGGTCCGGGGACCGGTGGTTGGGGACCCCTGCACTACAGAGCATTCAGCATACCACACCATTACACAGTATGCCAAATGCTGTCAATGGTAGAATGGTAAAAAGTAACCAGCAACTTCTCACTCAGACCATTCTTTTTCAGCAGCCTCAGAAAGTGCAGGTGCTGTTGGTCCTTCTTTGCAGTGGCCATAGTGTTGACCAACCAAGTAAGGTTGTCAGAAATATGAGTTCCTAGAAATTTAAAACTATGAACTCTTTCCACACAATCTCCATTGATATATAGTGGGAGGGCTCTGCTTTGCATTGTCTGAAGTCTATAATCAATTCTTTGGTCTTTTTGATGTTCAGGGCGAGGTTATGACTCTTGCACCACAAGACCAGTCTGAGAACCTCTGACCTTTAGGCCGTCTCGATTTCTCCTGATATGAGTCCCACCAACGTGGCGCCGTCTGCAAATTTTATTATATAGTGGGACAAGAGGGAGTGCAGTCGTAGGTGTAGAATGAATAGAAAAGGGGGCTCAGCACACAACTCTGTGGAGAGCCAGTGCTGAAGCAAGAGTGGAGGAAAAATAGCTGCCAATCCTAACAGTTTGGGGTCTGTTAGTAGGAAAGTCCTTTATCCAACAGCAGATGTGAGAGGAGAGGCCCATTTCTAGCAACTTCTTAAGAAAAAAACAAAGGGTTTTTTTTGGCTACAAATACACTAATGCTTGAACAATGGGAAAACAGATGGATGACTGGTTTCAAATTTACACTTAAGTATAATCTGAAAGAAAATGTTTACAAGGTGATTTATTGTTGGCATTTAACACCTGATAAACTGTCAAAGGTGTACAGTATAAAACTGCCTCAAATGTACACTGAAAATGTTACTGTAAAGAAGGAATTTCTTATCATCTTGATTGGATTTGTGTCAAAGAAATATTGGGGCCTGACTCTATTTTAATGCAGAATATTCTTAAAATGAATATAAAATTTAAACTAGAAATCCCAAAGGTGCTTTTTCAAGAGGCAACTGGACTTTATGGTTTTTCTTTGAAGACATTTCACTTCTCATCCAAGAAGCTTCTCCAGAGTTGAAACAGCTTCTTGGATGAGAAGTAAAACGTTTTTTAAAAGACCAAAAAACCCTCAAACAAACCCAAACCCAAAAACAAAATAACCCCCAGAAAGTCCTGTTGCCTCTTGAAAAGCACATGACCTATAGATGACTGAGAATCTCCACAGACATTTAAAAACTAGAAGCTTTCCTTTTAAAATTATTGGATAAGGAGCAGTGAAAAAAAGGAACTTCGTTATCATATATGTTAACTACATCTGAGCATTCCAGATGCACAAAAATGAAAAAAAAAAAAGTCAATCTCCACAATGAGATGGAAAAAGGGATGGACCGAGCAGAGGAGAACTGTCAAAATGAACTGTTACAATCAGCCAAAAAAAAATACATCTCATTTTGTTTCTACCGGGGAAACTGTGTCTGGATTTTCTGCATAACATAAAACATGAAATTTTGTTCTGCCCATTAGATTAATTTGTTACTCTAGAAATCTATTTACTAAATATGGCCAGACCACACCTGCAAATTACTCCGCTACCCGGCAATATGGGCGTTCCCCGCGTCGTTATAAAGCAAAAGGCAGAGTCACCATCGCCCGGTCACTTGTCCCCAGTACCCTCCGCTCTCAGGAGAGGAAGGAGGGAGGCAGCTCACAGCTCGGGACGGGACGGGTCCTGGAAGAAACTTAAGGCGGGAGAGAAGAGCGGCGGTTCCAGCTCTCCTCATGGGGCGCTACACGGGCAAAACGTGCCGGCTGATCTTAATGCTAGTCATGACAGCGAGCTTCTTCGTGGCCGAACTGGTGTCGGGCTACGTGGGCAACTCCATCGCGCTGGTCTCCGACTCCTTCAGCATGCTCTCCGGCGTGCTCGCTCTGTGCGTGGGCCTCGTCACAGGACGCATGTCTTACCAACGCCGACGCTGTCCCGGCGCCTCTTACGGCTCCGGACGGGCCGAGGTGGTGGGCGCCCTCTGCAACGCCGTCTTCCTGGCCGCCCTCTATTTCACCATCCTGATGGAAGCGGTGCATCGCCTGGCGAGGCCGGAATCCATCAGGAACGCCACGCTTATCCTCGTGGTAGGCGCGATCGGCCTGGCCGTCAATCTCGTGGGACTCCTCGTCTTCCAGGACTGGACCTGCTGCTGCGGTCGAGGGTCGCCGCCCCCGCCCTTTTTGAGCCCCGAAGACGAGAGCCCAACCCGAACCGTCGCTAGCAGCTCGGTCGCCTTAGAGGGGATGGTGGAAATGAGCGGCAACGCCGCTGAGCCCATCCCGAAAGCAGGTGCCACCCGGTTGCCTCCCTGCTCGCCGTTCACAGCATCTTCCTTCCTTCCTTCCTCCTCCCTCCCTTCCCTTTCATCTGCCTTTTTCCTTTTTCTCTAGTTCTCCCCACCACTTTGCCTTTTAAGGATTTCTTGGCTCATAATTTTTATCCTTCCTTTTCTTATTTCCCATTTTCTTTTGAAAAGTGTTGTGTTGCATGTGCTTCTTTCTGCTAATTCTTATTCATTCTTTTCAGATTGTTCCATTTGCCTGTTGGCTGTGAGTTCGATCCTAGGTAGAGGCTAATAGTTGGAATAGACTCTCCTGCGCTAGCAGGGGGTTGGACTAGATGACCTCCAAGGTCCCTTCCAACTCTGTTATTCTATCTTCTGTGATCTGTTCTTATTTATACCTCTCATTCCTACTCTTTTACATTACATGATATTACATTACGCATTACATTGCATGTCCAGTATAATAATGTATTGGCAGAGTACTTGTATAATAATTTATTATTGAATAAAGTCAGAGAAATAATTGTATTTGTAACATTAAAGTAGATAAACAAAAGCAATCTTTGTGTCAATTAGTGTTTGTTTTGACAGTCTTTTGATACTATAAATTATTTTTTTCTAAACTACAATAGTAGAGAAGAGATTTCAGAATTAATTAGATATCAGGTTGTATAAGGTGGTCTTTATGAATATTAAACAAATCCATTCAATTTTGCCCCATTGCTTGCTTGGCTTGTAATTATACTACACTTTGCATGTAGAGTGTATGCAAGCGTGAGTCATAAGTAACTTGCTGGTTCTGAATGATTAAGATAAGTTGGTTTTGAAAAGTTTTGTATCTTTCTCTGTATAGAGCTTATACACAGCATTTCTTCTTTGAATGCAGGTGATTCTACGGATACCCAGAAAAACCCCAAAGAGGATCAGAAACAGAAAACAGAAAAAAAGTCTGAAGCCTTGAACATCAGAGGTACTGTATTAGAGTTGAAAGATTTTTCCAGAGTAAGGCAGCCATAATTAGAGATGAAGTGTTCTTATTTATAGTTCTATAAGTGTTCTTATTTATAGTTTGGTATAAGTTTATACCAAATTTTGGAATCTTAATGTATTCCAATGTAGTTATCCAGTTTTTTTCTGTTTACCTAAAGTTTTCCTTATGCTTTGTTTCAGGTGTTCTTTTGCATGTGATGGGAGATGCTCTTGGCTCAGTTATTGTTGTGATTGCTGCTTCCATATTCTATATACTTCCTCTGGATGAGAACACACCTTGTAACTGGCAGTGTTACATTGATCCGAGCCTAACCATTGTTATGGTCTTTATCATACTGTCTTCAGCCTTTCCACTTATCAAGGAGACGGCAACCATTTTGTTGCAAATGGTCCCCAAAAATGTGAATATGCAAATATTGGGTAAGTTACTTTAAGGACTGTTATGACCCTTAAAAGCTGGTGCTGTTTCTGGATTATACATTCACGGCAGCATTACATGCTCAAGGCTCACACGGTGGTATTTCCTAGCAACATGACTCAAGTCTTAGAGGATTAATAAAGGCACATACAGTATTTTGAGAACAGCCCACAATAATGAAGCAGAAACTCTTATACATACTTGTAGCCATTTGTAGTCCATAACTGCTAATATAAATAGATTGGTTTATTGTTTTGCATTGTGGATTACAATCTCATACACACACACACACGTGTATGTGTGTGTTATGGTTGATTTTGTTTTTGAATTCACTCCTCTGAATCTGGAAATTTGGAATGAGAAATTTGGAATTTGCTTGCTGAATCAATCCACATTTTGTATGAAATATATCAACATGTGCATTCTTCAGTTTTTTAAAGGATATACTCCAAAGCAGCACTGAAATAAAAAATTTCAAACATACTACATACTACAAACATACTACATATTGATACTGTTTTTTCCCCAGTTTTACTGGGTCATATGATCTTATGACAGTTCATCCAGTTCCCATTCAGCTCCCAGAATTCTCAAACCACCTGCAGGATATATCAGCCCTACATACAGCCTGGAAAAGTTATGATCAGGTTCTTATTCTGTGCATTTGAAGAGGCATTCTTTGTGTTTGTAGATGCAGTTAAATATTAAATGGAATACTGTAGAACCTGGATAAAAATCTGATTTTCACCTTGTTTGTATTTCTTCTTCTTCCTAGCAAACAAATTATTGGCGGTGCCAGGCGTTAGCAGCATTCATGAGCTGCATGTCTGGGAATTTATCAAGGGGAAGAACATTGCCACACTCCATGTCAAGTGTCACTCTACTTCTGACTACCCTGTTGCTTCCTACAAAATCAGGGAGGTGTTCCATGAAGAAGGGATCCATTCGGTGACCATCCAGCCAGAGTACCTAGAACACAATTGTCCCAAGGTCCTGTGCAGTACACCATGTATCTCCAGATCCTGTGATCCTCAGTTGTGCTGCAACCAGCAGGATGCTCTTCTTTCTCAGATGAATGGTTACAGTGAAACAATAGGCAGTTTTTCTCCATCACTGAAGAAGGTCTTCCAAAAAAAAGATGCCATAGAAATTCCTGTTGAACCCACGTGGGCTGAAGACATGGCCAAAAAGAACAGTTGCTCCAAGGACAGTTATAAAGAAAAAAATGAAAGCATTCCACAAATAAATAGCACTCGATTTTAGACTTTAGGGTAAATATATTCTAAATTCTTTTGTCTCAAAAAGAAAGTTGCGGAGTTTCTTTATACAAAGCTTCCTTTGGTTGAAAAAGAAGTAGCTGCTGGCGAGTGTTTGCCATGTTTCTGGGAGGCAGCAGTTGAAAGTTGAATATCAAGTTGAATACCAACTAAAACAGAGGCCATTGGTTTCTTCTAAGGTCTAGCTGAAATGGGCAGCCATTTTCTTAAGGTTGGGCAAATAAGCAATGCCAACCCTATGTGCTACCCTGCTCTGCAAAGAGAAAAGGATAAAGCATTTATTCAATGAGTAGAGGTGTTTTCTGTTCAGATCACTTTCAAGCCTTCTCTTAACTGTTAGTGTATGCATCTTTCAGATGCAAATAGAAATCTCAAGAAGGTTGGTTTAATGTTAAATGTATTAATTAGGATGCAGATTGCAAGCCTTACTCCTTTATGATTGTCCTAGCTTATGGCATATCTTTATTTTTCACTGAACTTTGTTTTTCTGTTTACTTGAGGTAGATGAAAAGGAGAAAAGTGAGGAAATAGGCCCCATGGGTGTAGGGAATAAATGAGTTAAATAAGCAAAAGAACCAATTAACTCATTTTACTTTTATGCTTCACAAATGAAGAACTATATTCTTGCTGAAATATGAGTAGAGATATTCAAAATATTTTATTTTCTCCCCTTACATTTTCCTCATATTCCAGTAATTATAAAATGTTGGAATATTTTTTAGAAAACATTTGAAATAATTTATTGGATTATATGCCATGAGAGATAAAATGTGAGTTTTTCAATGTGCGCTTGTGCCATTTGTATTAAATTAGCAAAGAAGTAAAGCTGCGAGAAGTAAGGAATTTCATTTGCCTTAGGCAGAGTAGAACATATCTCTGAGTTTGTTTTAATAGAGTAATCCTATGGGTACACTGAGTATTACCGATACTGTTTTTCTCTCTTCTTTTGTAATATGGTGCTATTGACTGTATTTTTAAAAAAAATTATGGGACTTTCTTCAAGCCATTTTTTAAAGAATTTTAGATCTTTGACTTGCTGGCCTGTTTTAATCCTCAATCCAAATAAATATACATAACTATAAACCCATTGAATACCTCTTTTAAGTACTGCCCTTACAGCCATGTAAACAGTTGAGGGAGGCTGAATGATGGTTGTCCTTCTGCTATCTTGAATTTCTTTCATGTTTTCTTTAGGTTTTCGTTGTTACTTATGTCTGATGTTTTTCGTATTGTGATATGATTTGAATTATTTTGCTTGTAAGCTGTCCAGAGCCAGTTTTTTGTGAGATGGGTGGATATATAAATTTGCTAAATAAATATAGTATAAATATAAAATTGCTAAAAAATATCTTACATAATTATTTTAGAAATTTCAGTATGCAGCTAAAATTCAGATCATAGCGTCTGGCTATCAGACGGTTTAGTCCTGGTGAAAGAGATGGGGATGGAAGAAAAGACTAATCCATATAGCTGCCTGCACTGAATGTAATTCATCCCTACCCAATCAGTACACTGGTCTTCTGTCTTATTATGCGCAGAAAAATGTAACCCTACTAAACAGATTCTGTGTATGATATCAAAGCTGTATTTTATTTTATTTTGTGTTTCGTTGAATGTTATTAATTTCACACTGGGCTTTTTGCAGGTTGAAGATTAGGAATTTAGACCCCCAAAAAGTTCAGAGCAAGTTTTAATAAAACTACTGGCAATGAACATTGGGTATCACCCAGGAAATTAATGCTGCTGTTTGAAATTAATACTGCAATTAATTTAATGGAAAACAAATAATTGTAATTACTGCCTGTGTACTGTATTTTTCTTTCATTTCAGTTAATGTTTGTTGTATTTGCACTTTGTAGCATAAACTGGGATTATGAGGACTCAGATTGTTGAGGGCAGTATGCTGACTCTGTAAACCACTTAGAGAGGGCTTTAAAGCACTATGAAGTGGTAAATAAGTCTAAATGCTATTGCTATTAGTATGTGTTCAGTAGTAATACTGTTTTCAATATTTTGTCTGTCTGTATGCATGCCTATTTATATTGCCTTAATATAAATAGAAATTTTCTTCTTCTAAAACCTACAATACTTTTTAATACCATTGCACAAAATATCTCCAAATGGGCAATAATGCTTTTTTGGGGTGATTGTCTTTGTTATTTTTAATTCCAAAAGTGTATATAATAAAACAAAGAGGTGTTAAGTTGTTTTCATACATACAGATAGTGCTCTTTCTGTACTTTAAAGAAGTATCCATCGCTTATTTGGACTTTTTGAACTGTAATTCTTAATCAGAACATGGAAGATGAGGATAAACAACAGGACTTATAGAAATATACAAATAAAAAGGGGCACAACAATAACCGATTTCAAATTCTGTATCCATGAAAAAAAGCCATTGCATTTACAAACTCCTCACAATAAAATACACAAATTTACTACCAATTTCTGTGTTTGAGTTTGATCCATGCAAGATGAGACCAAACTGAAATGTAGTCGGGTGCACCCACCAGAGAAAAATCCATCTTTTGATTTTTACTGTAGCTTTGATCTGATTTTTCTCAACCACTTTACTCTGTGAGTAAATTTGGCTCTAGTGCATCATCATGCCGTTCCATGTATGCTGCTTTCTCAATATAAGTACCCTTAGAACTTAATGTTCGTTTTCTGCAAAATTATTGATCTACACATCTGGCATTTCTATGGCTTTATTGTGCTGATTAGTTTTACAGCTGCCATTTTATTTAGGCGAGACTTGTCACAAGGTTTATTGATTTATTTATTGGCAATGCCCTGATATTGTTCAGCAATTAAAACTACTGAAATTTGGATATGGCTCCATTCTTTCACTAACTGAATCATGCATGTTGTATAATTTAAGATTTTTCTCTCTGCTTTTTAGTGGTGTTCTGGATGGCCTTGATACATCTATCATATCAGGAGAGGTACAGGATTTGATTCTTGTGTGAAATTGGAAGATCAAAAACATTTTTTTTTAACTAGAATATTACAAAGACTCTTGCAAATGTAATGGCTTTTATGAATGTTTAGTATGTTTCATTATCAGATTATGGCTTTTGAATATAACATTTATGAACTGTATATGATGAAGTATCATCTATGCATCAACTTTGAATGCATCAACTTCACGGAATGAAAGTTTATGTTATGACTTCCTCTGAAGTCACTGTTACCTTCCATCAGGACAGCACAAAACCCTTTGAAACTGAAATTTGTTTGGAAGTTTGAAACTTTAATTCTGACAACAATTTTTATGGGTTTTCAAGTATCAGCTATAATATGCACAATTGTTCTTATGTTTGGGCACTTTATTTGTTGAAAGTGACATAAAAGTGCTAAATATATAACACTAATGTTTTAAAAGTTTTATATAAATAAAATGTTTTTATGTACACAACTAGTTTTGGTATCTATTAAATAAATAATTTTTAGAAATATCAAGCACTATTTCCTTCTTTATATTTTGTCCTTTCATAACTGGAAACATACTTTTTGAAGAGTATTTTAGAAGAATATGGACACCATTTTACATGAAATAAAAAGAGCTTTGTACCCTAGTGTGTTTATCACATTTCGGGCAAAATGACCCCTATTCCCTCATAAATATACTTTAGCACAGGGGTCTCAAACACAATTTACCTGGGGGCCGCTGGAGGCAGAGGCTGGGTGAGGCTGGGCCGCACATAGAAGTGTTTAGCCAGCTAGCGATGCATGGAGAACGCACTAATATTATTCTTTCATATGGTGGGGGCCACAGGATATCGTCCTGTGGGCCGCAATTGGCCTGCGGGCCGCGAGAATGAGACCTCTGCTTTAGCACCTTCCCATTTGAAAAAAAAGTCCACTAAGACCTGAGAAGTTAGATATTCCAAAGCTTTGAGTAACTGTTGATTTTTCCTTTGGAAAAAATACACCATTTTGTTCAGGGTTTTCTAAATAACTGGTATTTTGTAGCATAAGAATCTTACATGATTGAATGGAAGAAAGTGCAGACATAATATTCCAGAGTAGGTTAGGATCATTCAGCCTGCTCTGCTGTTCTGTATTGTCTTCCCCATCTTCCTCTCTGAACTACTGGAAGTTCAGCTATTGACTGAAAACTTGCATCTCCTGAGGCCAGGTTCTGGACCTGTTGTGGAAAGACTTGGGTGCTGGATAGTGAAGATGGCTAGTCTAGTGAAGAGAAGGACCAGGGGAGACATGATAGCAGTCTTCCAATATTTGAGGGGCTGCCACAGCGAGAAAGGAATCAAGCTATTTTCCAAAGCACTTGAAGGCCAGACAAGGAATAATGGCTGGAAATGGAACAAGGAGAGATTCAACCTGGAAATAAGGAGAAATTTTCTGACAGTGACAACTATCCACCAGTGGAACAGAAATTGCTTTCGGAAGTTGTGGGAGCGCCATCACTGGAGGCTTTCAAGAAGAGACTGGACTGCCATCTGTCAAAAGTGGTGTAGGGTCTGCTTGGGTGGGGGATTGGACTAGATGACCTACAAAGTCCCTTCCACCTCTATTAATCTATATCTGTATCTGGATTTTGGCTTTGCTTCAGCTGAGCTGCTTTTCACCCAGAAAGTGTCTCTGAACAAAACAATAGGCATGCCTATGAGAAGACAGATGTAGCTTTTGGGGCTTATATATTATTCTGCCTCTTACACACACAAACCTTCCCATGCTACCCTCATCATAACACTAATGTGTTGAGGTAACAAATGGACAATTAAATGAATTATGTGGGGTGCCACAGGGTTCAGCGCTTTGTCTTCTGTTTTTTTTTTTAACATCTGGCAAGACTAAGTGGCTAAGTGACTTAGCCATTACCTGGCAAGACTAAGACGAAGACTAAGTGGCTTTCAGTTTCAGGACTATATTATCTTTGGTGATGGATGATGGTTAGTGTTGCACTGTCCCAGACAGACCAGTGCACAACCTGGGGGCTCCTCCTAGACTCCTGTTCACCGAGCAGATGGCAGTTGTGACTAGGAGTGCCTTTGCATAGCTTTACCTTGTATTCAGTTGCACTTGTTCCTAGATTATAGTCATTTGTGTCCTGGTCACTTCCAGATTGGATTATGACAATATACTTTACATGGGGCTCTCCTTTAAGAATATTTGGAAGCCTTGGCTAGTACAGAATGCAGTGACTTGGACAGTTATATACGCTCTTAGAACAGCACATGTTACATTTCTGCTATGTGAGCCGTGTTGTCTACCAGTTTGCTTCCAGGTACAATTTAAGGGTCTGGTGTTAAGCCATTCATGACACTGGAGTGGGCTACTTAAGGGACTCCATCGCCATGATTACATCAAAATGCCCCATCTGGAAGAGAAGGCATGCTGCAGACACCATTTTTTAGGGACCTATATTTGATGAAAATCCTAGGAGACCTGGATTTTCTGCCGTGGCACCTGCCTTATGGAACATTCTTCTCTTCAAAATTAAATCAGCTCTTTTGATATTCTGACTGGTTTCCTATCCTTGGTTGGAAAACAGACTATTTTTGATATTGTAAGTTGAAACAACCCTCTTCAGTCTGTATCCCACGTTATTTGAGGAATTTGAGCTGCTCTTGAATCTATAAGTATATCATATTAATAAAGGTGAACTGTATTTCCCATCTAATTAACAGAACAAAACATTCAGATTATTCAGGTTCAGTATGATGGTTTCTTGGGTAGGCTTCAACTTTAGTGCCAGTAATATCATTTCATGTAGTAAAAGTTTTCTAGATTATACAGCTTTGAACTCATTACCGCATGATGTGCAATATAACTATAACTTTGTTTGCCAAGATTTGTGAAGGTAGGACATAGTGGGGGAAAATGTCTCACTCATCAGTCTTTGCATTTTAAAGGGAAAAAAGTGCATTGATATTTTACTTAATTCAAATTGCATGCACCCCAAAGGAAGAAATAAACACAATTCTTTAAATGGTTGATAAGAAGATGAAAATTGCATAATTTACAACAAAGGCAAACACTTTTTCAGGGGCTGAATTGACACTTTCATAAACAGAGGGTACAGTTGAGAAAACTGGTGCAATTGTTTCACTGAAATAAGTGGGGCTGGCACATCTGGTCATTTGAGTGGGGGGAATTAGATTTTCTAATGATTTAATCTCAAATCAAGATCTACAGATTTGTTTGTTTTTTGTTATTCCGAAACACAATAGGAAATATATATGTTTTGGTAGAGTTTGTCACTGAAATTGACCAGTACCATTAAAAAAAATAATTTAGAGTATTGGATTGCCAACTCCATCCAGACATGCCAATGTTGATGTCTAGGCCACTTTGTCCCTTTCATTCAGTTAGTTCCTTGTCTCTATACAATAACTTGTTGCAAAGGAATCAGCTGATTATGCTAAAATACAGAAATAGAATTAGGAATGAAGTCCTACTTTTTTCTCTTCTTTACAAATAATCCTGTGTCTACTATTAAAGGCATGAAGTACAACTGAAAAACAAAATTTATTGATTGTTAACTGGTCATGACAGAACACTTATTGTTCCCATTAAAGAAAATACAACTTTTGCATGGTGGCATTGTAGTTGAAAAAATAGAAAGAGCTATCATATATGCCTACTGAAGTACCAGTTTTCATCAGCTTCCTTTCTACTTCAGCCCTCCATGTCATATCTCATTCTCTTTCCTGAAGGTCTCAATTCGGGAATAGATTTGAAAGTTTTAGTAAAACTTCAGTAGGCAGGATAGAGGATTGTTTGAAACTGGAAATCTTGATTTGTGACAATGGAAGTAATTTGCACGGAGACTGAGCAACATGGATACGGTGCACTAAATTGAGAACCAGTTACTGAGCAGAAGGACTTCAGATGAACACATTATCATATTCTCTTCTATCAGGTTGCTAATCAAGTAACCATTTCTTCTTCATTTTCTCCTTCGCAACAACCAGATCTTTGTACGATATCCTTTCATCTAGACCAGGTGTGTCCAACTTTTCACCTTCCCTGGGCCACATTAGAAGATGAAAATTTGGTTTGGGCTGCACATAAAATAAAATAAAATAAAATAAAATAAAATTATTTTTATTAATTATTTATTAAAAATTATTTATTTTTTATTTTATAATTTTCCGGCCAAATTTTGCGGGGGGGGGGGGGAAGAAAGCTCGCCCGCCTTGAGCCTACCTCTCCTCCTGCAAATGCAGCAGCGGCAGCGGGGACAGAAGCAGCAGCGGCAGTGGCGGCAGCGGCGGAGGGGGCAGAAGCAGCAGCGGCGGCAGCGGTGGTGGGGGCAGAAGCAGCAGTGGCGGCGGCGGCAGTGGCGGCGGGGGCAGAAGCAGCAGCGGCGGTGGCGGCAACAGCAGGAGGTGGCGGGGCGGGACTTTTGGGCTGCGGCTGCCCGTCTTTTCTGTTGCTCGCCTCACCCCGCCTCGCGCCTGCCTCTCCTCCTCCTCCTCGCTGGATCTTTCATGAAGGTTGGGGTGGCCGTTGGGCCACGTTACGAGGCGACCTGATCCGCATGCGGCCCGTGGGCCGCGGGTTGGACAAGCCTGATCTATGTAACTGAGACTCCAAAGCCATTCAGTCTTTTTACCCTTAATAGGGTTTCTGGGGAAAGAAATGAAAGGAGGGGGAAAATACAGCAGTGTTTCAAATGGAAGCAACTAGGTGTCTGCAGGGTAAGTTAAAAAAATTCAAGATGACAGTCTCAATCATGTGTTGGGCAACCATAAGCTATTCAAAGCCTTGACCCTTTTTTCATATGTCATGATGAGTTAAAAGATGAAGCTTCAGTTGCATGGTTTTGGCCATCATCCAGACATTTTTGTCCATCCCCCACCTTGTTGGCAAACTGGCAATGTTGCCTAGATAATCATAATTTTCCATGAGAGAAAATTACCTGGATATACCTTTGCCTGGATATACCGTATTTGCCGGCGTATAAGATGACTTTTTTGCCCTGAAAAACATGCCTCCAATTGGGGGGGGTCGTCTTATATGCCGGGTCGTCTTATACGCTGGCAAATAGTAATTGGGAAGCACTGCGGCTGCCCGTGGCTGAGGCACTTTTGCGCACCGTGGAAAGCGAATCCCGTGAAGCCGAAAGGAGCAGCCAGCCTTCTCCCAGCTCCCAAGGAAGCGAGGCTCGCACCGCCCGAGCTCCGCTGAGGTATCCGGCTGGGGCTGTCAGGAGTTGTTACCGCTGGCGTGGCTCGCGCGGCTCCAGTCCGCGTTGCCTCGGGAAGGAAAGGCAAAACCAGGAGCCGCTGCTGCCATTGCAAAGCGCCGCCGCGGCTCTTCCTTTTGCCTTTCCTTCCGAGGCAACGCGGGACTGGAGCAGCGTGAGCCGCGCCAGCGGTAACAACTCCTGACAGCCCCAGCCGGATACCTCAGCGGAGCCCGGGAGGTGCGAGCCTCGCTTCCTTGGGAGCTGGGAGAAGGCTGGCTGCTCCTTTCGGCTTCACGGATTCGTTTCCATGGTGCACAAAAGTGCCTCAAAAAAAAAAAAAGTGCAAAAGTGGAAGGCGTGCGGAAGAGGGGGCGAGTATATAACAAACTATATTTTGAGTGGAAATGTTGGGGGGTCGTCTTATACGCCGGGTCGTCTTATACGCCGGCATATACGGTACCTTGTTTTAAAGAAGATAGATAAAAGGCACAGTGAATCACCCAATAGAAATATAAAGAAATATGGCATACCATATTGGATTTCAAAGTATAAGTAGGTGCTTTTTGGTTATATGGAATAGAATCTTTGCTTTGTTCACAAATATTATTTTCTCCATTTCTGCAGTCATCTGTTACTTCTGTTTCAGACATTTCAGCACAAATTGGAGGAGCAATCAATCCCAAAGCATATGTGACTACAAAGCAAGCAAATGTGTCATAAACAAAGCCAAACACATTTACCACTGAGGTAAAATGTCATTTGAGAAAGCAGGGAGGGATCTCACAGACTAGAAAGATGGAACAAAATGACCTTTATCTCCTCATAAACTTATCTGAGCACCTTCGCATTTGAGGAAATAGGTTCCAAAGACTCTGAGAACTGAGATTTTCTAAAGCTTTGAATAACTGTTGATTTTTCCTTATGAGAAAAAACAACAAATAATTTGTTCAGAGTTTTTTTTTTAAAATATCATTTTAAATAGCTGGGATCTTGTAGGAGACATAGTTTTCCAGGATAGACCAAGATGCTGCTCCATACCATTTCTTCGCTCCTCCTCCTTTTTGACTTCTTGTGTTCAGCTCTTGGTTGAGAATCAAGATTGCGGGAACTGGTCTAATGAAGAGAAGGATAAGGGGTGATATGATAACTGTCTTCCAACGTTTAAGGGTAAGGTTGTCAGAAAGAAGAGGAGGTTAATCTATTCTCCAAAGCACCTGAACGCAGGACAAGTAGTAACAGATAGGAATTTATCAAAGAGAGATCTAATATAGAACTAAGGAGATTTTCCTGAAAATAAGAACAATGAATGGCTGGGTGCTCCATCATTGGAGGTTTTTAAGAAGAGATTGGACAACCAGTTGCCTGGGATGGTATAGGATCTCCTGATTGAGCAGGGAGTTGGGTTAGAAGACAGAGGTCAATTCCAAATCTCTTATTCTGTTAAACTGCATCTCCTAAGACCAAAAACTGGAACCTTTTATGGAAGATTTTTCGTGTTTGGCAGCTTTGGCTTTGACTGAGATGCTTTTCACCCAGAAAGTGCCTCTTCCTGGAGCAAAGGAATGGGCATGCCTGTGAAAGGACAGGTGAAACAGTTAGTGGTAAATTGCCTCACTGTTAACACTTTGAGGTAACAAGTGGACAATTCAAGGAAATGTCTTTGCTTCAGTTCATTTTTTTTCAAAGTTTTTTTTTAATGAAATCAAACTATTAAATATATTGTGCAAGATAGCCCACGATATATGTTCTCTGTTTCCCTAGCACAGGGGTGTCAAACTGGGGGCCCACGGGCTAGATGTGTCACATGCAGGCCACGCTCACCCCAGCTCAGCGAAGGGAAAAAACATTGTGAAATGTCATGTGATGGCAAGGTGACGCCACGAGTTTGACACTCGTGCCCTAGAATAGAGGTCTCCAACTTTGGCAACTTTAAGACTTGTAGACTTCAACTCCCAGAATTCCTCAGCAAAGCTGGCTGAGAAATTCTGGGAGTTGAAGTCCACAAGTCTTAAAGTGGCCCTGCCCTAGAAGATGTGCATAAAGCAACTCAAGAGGTGATCGCCTGGATAGCTGAATTAGACATCCTGTTATTAGGCCACTGCCATACTCCCCCCTAGAAGTTTTACTTATAATTACACAGATTGTGCATATATATGTTTACTTCTCTTCTGTCAAGTTCTCATCATATGCTAAATAATAATATGAAACCAAGGATGGCTTCATTTCCCCCCGCCCCTGTTTTGTATTCAGTGTTTATTCTTTCCAAAATCCCTACGGGGGCAGTTTAAGGGCTTTCAGAAAGTATCTCCCGTTATTTTATTTTCTGTTATAATTTATTTACATTCTTCCAGGAACAAAGTACAAACATATCTATTTGATGACAGGTTTCCCCCATGGGATCTTTCTGAATGTTAGTTTGCAGCGCTGATTATTTTCAATAGTGGTTTGACTGAGGAACAGAGACAGTAGAAGTGTTTTTGTGTGTGTGTGTGTGTGTGTGTTGAAGATGCTATAGGAAAGAAAATAACATTCAATTCACATGTTCTGTTTTTGATAATATCATTGCTATTTTATCTATGTAAGTAACCCTCCTGGAAAACCACCCTCACTATAAAAGTGAGACATAAATATATTTACAGACCAAACTACTCAAAATGCCTTAATTTTTGAAAAATTCTAGTCCTATACCATAGCAATTTCAGTATGCTGATTATATCAGTATCATAGGTAAGGTGGAGCAATATTGTCTGATGTCCTTGATGCTGTTTTGGAAAAAAAGAGAGATCTTAAAGACAATCAGCTCAAAGGTAACAAAGTTTTTTCTACTATTGAAGCATTTACCTTTGATATAAGTTGTGCGTCAGAACTGAGATACAGAAAAAAAATTTCTCTGGAAAGGCAATTAAAAGTTTGATAATCTCAACCAAGAGGTAGTTAGATCTTTGTTCTTTTACTTTTTTCCTGATCAGGAAGCATGCATGTTTTTTTAAGAAAACACTGAAGGGTGGAGGATTTAAAGAAGAAAATGATTCATCCAGATCTCACCTCACAGATGTTTCTGAGAATGGCATTTGGCTGCTAATTCATTAAGACTGAGGGAAATTGATATTGAGAAACAGTAAACACGGCTCTTCATATGCAGTAATTGGGGTGTTCAAACTTCAGATGGCAAGATATTTGAATATATTTTTATAGAAAAAAATTGTACCCATGTAGATCTGTGCTCTTTAATTTCCACCCCTCAGAAGTCATAGAAGGCAGATATAAAGTGTTGTGTCGGCGCTAAGCAGGCTTGGGAGTCAGTGACTAATTTTCAGCTCTTTATTAGTCCCAAGATCGACTCGACTCGGCTAGAGTATGTGGCGGCTTATATAGGACTTTGCCGGCCAAGCCGCAGCCAATGACACCGCCTTGAATCTCCCGCGATCGGTTTCCTCCAATCGCGGGGGATTCACAGCGGGCCAATCAGTGCGGCTTGCTCGACCAATCGGATCGCCGTGCGTCTTAGCCAATCAGAATGGTTATTTACAAGAATGCTAATGTACAATACAGAACATAAAGAAATAATACCTTGTTAGAAAAGATTTTCTCTTGTGGAGGGGATGTAATTGAAACACTAGTTCATATTCCTGGGCTCTTTCTTTTAGAAGAATTTTCATATTATATCCAGAAATTTGTAAAATCCTTGCTTGCTCAGATTGTGTTAGGTTTTATTTTTTTGCCAAATTCTGCCTGGCTCTTCTTGGGTCTGCTAAGGAAGCATCATGAACTAATTAATTCACTAACTACCTAACATGATTGTGAGATGGGCAGTTATATAAATTGAATGAATGAACGAACTATACTATTTAGGGAAAAATGAGTTGTAGTTAAGAAGAAAAGTATCCTGAAGGATTATGCTTATTAATATGAACTAGACCAGGGGTCTCCAACCTTAGCAACTTTAAGCCTGGTGGACCAACTCCTAGAATTCCCCAGCCAGCAAAGCTGACTGAACTGGACAATCCATGCCCTATTGGCTCAACATTTTAGGCTCTTCTTCCTCTTCCTTCCTAGAATTCCTGCTGGTTTCCCCATTTCCCTATTCCTGCTGATTTTCCCATGTATGGTTTTTGGGAAGCTTGCAAGAGAAAGTCAGCAGGGAAGCCATCAGGAAGTTGTAAGTCTAAGGCCAGCAGGCAGGTAAGGGGCTGCTGCCTGATGGAGAAGGAAGTAAGGGCTGGATCATGAAGGATATGCAAGGGTGCATGAAGGTGCTGTATGAGTTGGGAAGAGTGCATGGGTTGCACAAGAGAGGCTGAAGTGGTCAAGAAAGGCACATGGATGGGCAGTGTGGTGCATAGGGTTGGTCGAGAAGGGAAGGTAGTGTGGTATTAGAGGTGCCATGGGTCAAGTATGGTGCATGATGGTTTCCAGGGTATATAAAAGTGTCATGTAGGTCAGAAATAGCACATGGGACAGCGTGTATTGGGAAGGGTGCATCGGGGAGGCAGCATGGGTCAGGGATGACACATGGAGGTGCATGATAGGTGCCATGTAGGCTGAGAAGGATATGCAAGGGTTGCTGCATGAGTTGGGATGTGCAGGAAGGGTATGTAGGATGCTGTGTGAGTCACGGAGGGTACATGGCGGGTGCTGCAGTTTGGAAAAGATGTGTGGGGATACATGAGAGATGCCGCATGGGTTGGGGAAGGTGTGCAGAGGGCCATAGATGGGGAAAGAAATGAAGGAGTGTGTGAGTGGCCAAGAAAATGTCACAGAATGTTGAAAATGAGGATCATGTTCCAGCAGCTGCCCGGCAAATACTGAAGTAGCCACAGCTATCTAAAATGTCATTCCCTCAGGAGTAATGGATCCTGACGTTCTGTAAGTTAATCAATTTGAAGTACTTTTTTGACAAAATTTTGCCCTATGATCTCCTGGTTTGCTCAGTTAAAAGTTACAGACATGGGAGTTTTAGTACCCTGTTTCTCCAACAATATGGCCTCCCCCAATAGGAAGTCCCAGCATGTTTTGTAGGTGTGAAATGAAATTAAGCCCCTCCCCCCAAATTAAGGCCTATATTAAAACGTGAAATGGGGGGAATGGTGGGGGGCTTGCCGTTAGGAAGTACTTTTGTTGCACACCTGGATATGGTGCTGCCTGCGTTGACCCTGATACGAAGTGCCCCACCAACGCCGAGGTCAACATCCAAGCCGTTGCTGCCCGTCCGCCCAAAGATGCAAGGGGGAATTAAGTCACCCTGAAAAGACAGCCTAGCCATTTTTCGGGCTCAAAAAATAAGACCCGGCCTTATTATATGAGAAACACGGTAGTATAAATATTATATTATTTAATTAAAAGTGCACTTTCAGGTCCAAAACAGGATGCTGTCATTGCCTTCTTTTTACAACATTTTTTCAGATAGAGCTTAACAACTGCTGAAGAATTCATGCCCATCTTTACCTGCATCGTTTTGGCGATTCAGTCCATTTTCATCCAGTGGGCTGTTTTACTTTATGCTTGGTGAAACAGGGAATGTTGCATTCATGAGGGACAGCATGAAGCAACTGAAGTAACCTAGTTATTGAGGAAGAGCAGATACTTGGGGACGGGGGAGAGCCATATTCAAAGCTATAAATATTGTGTGGTCTGGTTTGACAGGATGGAAGGTTCCTGCTCTTGATTTACAAGGTATGTCCTAAGGTATCTTTCTCTCTAAGGACTGCCAATCATTACTGCAGAATGTCAGCAAGAAATCTGGATAAGTATCTACTTTTAAGCTACAATAAGGCAAAGGCTGATTTTTTAAATAACAAAGTTCATTTCCTTGTAAGTCCATGCAGCACTTTTCATGGCCATTGACTCAAATTGCTAGTCCATATATTTGTAGTTATCAGAAGAGGGCAGGATGAATGAACTAAATTGCTCTGATATCAGTCTTCCTTAGAAACTACTTCATACACCTGCAGTGTAAACTCCTATATGCATCTCTAATGAGATGATCAACAAGACTTTGGAACTGCTCTTTGTATATAATAATCAGAAAACTCTACAAGAAGCATTTTATTTATGCTTTATCACATTTGCATAACTCACTTCCTGATTCTGCAAACTAGCCAACAATTATATATGCATTTTCTTGGAACAGAAAATCAATAGTTAATAGCTATCTGTTCCAAAGGCCGCTGAATTTCTAGTTGGTATTGTTAGATGGAACTTCATTTACATATCATTCCATCTTATGTGAGCCAGATAAGAATTCCTTGAAAGGAGAATGATATAGAATTTTCTTTAGAAATTAACTATTTTGAGACCACCCATTACTTGAGCTTTATCTGGTTAGAAAATATTTGCAACAGAATTACAGTTATCAATAATCAGATTAGAGTTAATAAACACTATGAGTTTTCATATAGACAGACTTAATTTACTAGGCTAACCAATAAATTCAAGAGGTTTTTTTAAAATTCAGCTTAAATGATTCCGCTGTCCAATCAGTGATTAGATCAAATTTTATATTTAACTATAATACAAGACCGAACTTGGATGCCAGGTACAAGAAAATGAGTATAAATTTATTCCATGCTATCTCTAAACAAGAATCTGAACTACTAATGGTCAAGGCAAATTGATGGTAGAGTCAACGGAATTCAAGGAGGGCTGAACTTAGATCTCTTGTGAGTGTGAAGGTGATGCATTTGACCCTTTCCTTGGGCTCAGTCTGGTCATCTACATGGGGGGCATCTCCTACATCAGGTTCACGGCTATAATTAGTAGAAAGAAGAAAAGGGACTCTGAAAGCATCCAATTCAGCTTATCTCATTTTGAACAAGAAATATAAGATTTAGTGGGACTTGGGAACAACAAGGTTTGCCCTCAGCTCTGAAAGCTTCTGGGGTGCTTTGTGTTACTCACGCTCTGAGCCCAACTAATAAAAGAAGAGGATCAAAAAATGGGAAGCTTTCAGGGGTTTACAGTGGAAAGGTAGGATAGAAATGTGATGGCATAAATGAAAGAATTAAATAAGTAAATAAGTGTCCATCTGTATCGTCTGGTGAAGTAAAAATGCATAAACGTCACCATCTAAAGAGGTCATCCCCACACAGAAAGATCATTCAACTGAGACTTCTATCAAACTATTTAGGGTAGAGCACATTTTCTCATGTTGGCAACTAAGATGTGGGAGCTTCAACACATCAGAAGTGTCAATTGGGAAAGTCTGGTAGTTTAAAATCTCAAACCTTAAAGCTGCCAAGTTTGAGAAACATGGTATAGAAGGAATGTAGCTTTCTACACTTCATATTCAGGTAGGAGAGGTGAAATAGTTGCTCAGCCCAAGTAAAAACCACGAGGAGACCCAAGAACAGTGCTGCTTGACCTTACTGTCTTTAAAAAGGGGTAATGAAAGTTTTGGACTGGTTCTCAAAATTCTGTTTCTGTAGCCTAGAACAACAAAGTAGCATTCCTGGAATAATTCACCTAAATGCATTATTATTTTGCATTCCCATGTGCTTCTCATCTCCACACTCTCTTAGTTACCCCTTCATTCTAAATTCGAAACTGTTCACTCTCACAGAGACCAAAATGCAGTAAGATTGAATTAATTTTGCAAGTTCTTTTCCAGGTGTAGGAGGGTTGAGGATTTTAGATTGTGTATTTTTAATATTGTTAGCTGCCCGTGGTCACCAGGTGTGAATTGGGTGCAGTGGTGGGATTCAATTTTTTTTTACTACTGGTTCTGTGGGCGTGGCTTGGTGGGCATGACAGGGGAAGGATACTGTGAGATCTTCAGTCAGAGGTGGTATTGGCCGGTTCTCCGAACTACTCAAAATTTCCGCTACTGGTTCTCTAGAACTGGTCAGAACCTGCTGAATACCACCTCTGGTTGGGTGGCCATATAAATTAAAAAAATAAATATCCTAACCAGGTAGAAAGGTTCCAGTAGCCCCACCATCCCCAAACTGATATTTTCTACTTGCATTGGCTTGTGCTGTGATGGGGGTTTCGGAAAGTTTTGGTCCACAAACATTGGTGTAACACTATACTGTAAGAGACAGCACACAGAGAGATTTAGATTTATTTTCAGTAGTTCAGTCTGAACTTTTCTCCCACTTCACAATCCAGAAAGTGAGGGCATGAATTGACCTAAACAATTTCAGTCCATATGCACCAATACTTTGATAAAGAAATAAGCTCAATGTAAATTCCAATTACTTGTGAAAAAGGTGAGTGGTTGTTAAGGTATTCCCCGTTTGGAGAATGAGTGCTCTCAGGGAAGTGTAGTGAGAATGATGTTGAATAACACACAACCAGCATACAGATACACTGAATAGTAAAATGTAGGTTTTACTTCCAGTAAACGGTTAATCAAAGTCCAACAAACAGTCCAAGTTATACATGGTTAAAGCAGTCAGTTTTCAGTCCAGGGATAATCCAAATAACAAAGTCCAATATCATAAACAGTTCAGTAAACAGACTCACAGCAATCTAAGAAGAATGATGATCAGCAACAGTCAATAGGGAAAAAATACAAATCAACCAACATCGAAGATCTGAACATCTAGCAACTAGGAAAACTGGGTTTCTGGCTCCCTCTTATGGCCATTTGAGGAACCACACCCAATTACAATTACATCATTCCCTTAAAGCAGGGGTGGGCAAACTTTTTGGCTCGGGGGCCGCATTGACTTTTAAAATTTGACAGACGGGCCGGGTCAGCACAAGATTTTTTGGGAATCGCCCCCCACCCCTTCCCCCCTCTTCTCCTCCTTCCCTCCCCTCGGAGGCCCCTGAGTCAGGAGTTGCTACCGCCGGCACGGCTCCGCGCGGCTCCAGTCCCGCGTTGCCTCGGGAAGGGAAAGGCAAAAAGGAAGAGCCGCGGCAGTGCTTTGCAACGGGAGCAGCGGCACGGAGGCTCAGGCTCAGCGGCTCCTGGTTTTGCCTTTTCCTTCCCAAGGCAACGCAGGACTGGAGCCGCACGGAGCTGTGCCAGCGGTAGCAACTCCTGACAGCCCCAGCTGGACACCTGAGCGGAGCCCGGGCGAAACTGCCTGTTGCTGCTGCCGGAGCACTGCCGGGTCGCCTCCTCCAAGCAGCCCGCCCGCCCGCTGGGCTTCCCCTCTGCCGCGCGGTTCGGGACCAGGCGCGGCGCCCGCGAGTTAAAGGAAGCCGAAAGTTGCTGGGAAGTTGCTCGGGTGCTGGGAGCAGGCTTTTAAAGTGCCGCCCGAGCAAAGTTTAAGCAGCCCGCCCGCCCGCCGGCGGAAACCTTCCTGCTCCTCGGCGGGAAGACGCTCCAGCCTGCAAACTTTGCCTTTGCAAAGCCCTGGAAAATGGAGCAACTTCCCAGCAACTTTCGGCTTCGTTTTAACTCGCGGGCGCTCGCGCCTGGCAGAGGGAAGCCGGAGCCTCCTCCAAGCAGCCTGCCCACCTGCCCGCCGGGCTTCCCTTCCGCCACGCGGCTCGGGGCCTGGCGCGGCGCCCGCGAGTTAAAGGAAGCCGAAAGTTGCTGGGAAGTTGCTCGGGTGCTGGGAGCAGGCTTTTAAAGTGCTGCCCGAGCAGGACCGCCGAGCCGGGAAGCGGGCACCAAGGCAGGGCAAAGCTCCACCAGCAGCGGCCTAGCTTTAGGTGGCTCCAAGCAGCCCGCCCCCCCGCCGGGTGGAACCCTTCCCGCTCCTCGGCGGAAGACACTCCAGCCTGCAAGCTTTGCCTTTGCAAAGTTTAAGCCTGGAAGCCCGGAAAAAAGGGGGATCGGTGGGGACTCACCTTCGGAGAGGTCGCACTTCGAAGGTGATTTCGAACTCCCAGCCGAGGCCTTTGCAAATTTCTTTTCTTTCCTACCCCTAGATCGCTCCGCACTGTTTTGCAGCTTTGGGGGCCACGCGGCACAGGGCAATTACGCCACGCCCAGCGATTTTTTTCAGGGGCGGGCGGATTGGACAGACCAATGGCAGCAATTTTTTTTCAGGGCGGGCCGCATTGGACAGACCAACGGGCCGGATGTGGCCAGCGGGCCGTAGGTTGCCCACCCCTGCCTTAAAGAGACAGTATTAAATGTCTATCCTGATTTATATATTTCCAACCCAATTGTTAGGTGACTTACATTCCTAACAGTGGTTGGGCCTAGTTTTTGTAAAGCTCCTGTAATATTCATCTAATAAAAAGTCAGACAAGTGAGCCTCATCCCTATATAGAAGAAGAAAGAAAGTTCACCTATGTTACAGACTATCATGAAGTCCTTTACCAAACATACTTCTGTCCCAGGCATTTTCCTCCTGGAAGCCCACCTTTAAGCCACATGTTCACACATCTGCATTTCATTACAAACCATTGCCAGCTGTTAAAACATCTTCTTTTTATTACTGCAAGGAAGCTTCAAAGGCATGAGTCAATAGGCATCTATCTAAAGAGTATTACTGAAAAGGCAAGTTTGTAAGAACTGCCCCATGCTCTAACCACAGAGTCCTGCAAATATTCATGATAATCATTTTATAACAAGAACCAAATGCATTTTATAAAATAGGTATCTTATTCAACCCCTTCATGTGTTTACAGGGTTTTATTTTTTAAATGAAATAAAATATTATAGCCATTCCAAACTCTGATATACATGGCCAGTTTATGCAATAAGTTTTTACTGCCAGCCAGCCTTCAAAAGAAAACCTCTGTAATCCTTATATCTATGAAGTTCTAATAAACACACCCCATGTGGCAAAATAAGAGATACGTGGCCCAAAATTTCTCATGAGGTTAACTCTGTATCACCACTGAAGGGATTTGGTGACAAGAATGCAAATACAGATTGTTGCATTTATTTTAGATTCTGCTAAATTTGAAATGCTTGTTATTGTTGCTGTAGCCATTCTTTTCTCTATTACTGTCTGCAATCACTTTGACACCCTCACGCCCTACCAATCCAGCCTGAATCCCTTCATGGTATCTTCTTTGGAGATTTAACTGAAATGTGGGAAGGCAGAAAGACTACAGATTGAGGCAAGCGTAAAATGCAGGTAAGTATTTTATAATATATCTGAATCTGCCCTGAGGTTGAGAAGATGGCTTCCTTGAGACTTCCCTAGCAGGGACTTATGGACAAATTAGGGAGAGTGGAATAAAGTGATTCCCCCCCCACCCCCCAAATAGAACTTCTGAGAAAAAACATTCAAAATACACAAGATAAAATACCAAAGGTTTTTTTTTTTAAAAAAAAATGAATGGATAATTTGAAATTTTTGTGTGAATAAAAATATGAAATTAGAAGATCAAATAGAACGGATGGAGAAAACTGATTTTAAGATTGAGAAAAAAATACTTGGGTATTGCTATGACAAATATAAATTGTATGTTATTTCAAAATAATTCTGTTAAGACATGGAATGAACTTAAGAAGGACATGATAAGGGATAATGCATTTTTTATCTATTATATATCTTTACCAAAGAAAGGCAGAAGCCATTCTTTCTCACACACACACACACACACACACTGGGAGAAGGAGGGAATATAAAGTGTTAAAAATAACCCTAACTTTAACCCTTAAATATAAAGCATTACACGATACAAAAGAAAGAGAAGGACTTGGTTTACTTGATTAGAAATTGCATTTCACTTCTTGTTGAAAAGAAAATGATGGATAAAAGAATGGATGTTGCTGAGAAACAAGAGACCATTAAAGTTAGAAGATCACAACTTGAAGTTTGACTGGCATGGATATTTATGGTACAATAAAGTTAAAATTAATGTGAATTTTAAAATTTATCTTATGAGATGTCCCATATTAAGAATATGGAACAGATATAAAATCAGGTTATTCCCAAAAACATATCCGGATTTCAGCTCAAGAAGCATTCTTATAGAAAAGAAACAGCAGACAAAGCTAATGTTTGATGCACTGAGAATTGTTGGAAAACCATCCAGGGCAGTGGCGGGATTCAGCCAGTTCGCACCACTTCGGGAAAACCAGTTGTTAACTTTCTGAGCAGTTTGGTGAACTGGTTGTTGGAAGAAATCATTAGGGCAGAGAACCGGTTGTTAAATTATTTGAATCCCACCACTGATCCAGGGGAACTTAAGATTATATCAAGAGTAAAACATAAAGATATAGTTGCCAATGATTTTTCCTGTTGTAGTTATCAGAAAGATTTAAAATGAGCAAAAAGACATGGCATGGAGCAAAATAAGACAGAATTTGAAGTACAAGTACCGAGGATAAACATGTAATTGCTAAAACATATAAAGTTTTGTTGAAATTTGAAACAGTGGAAGAACGGGTCAAAGATTTAAGATGGGCTAAGTATTTTTGTTACAATACGCAGAAGGATTGATGGGAAAATATATGGTTAAAGGGGTTGAAATTTATATTATGTTATGATTTTGGAGAGATTTTTTAATGAAATGATGTATTATTGGTACATGATGCCAGGGAAATTATCTATAATGTATATTTCAAATATATATCACTTCAAATGTATGTTAGAAATGTGAACGTGATTGGACATTCAAATATATACATTGATATAGAGGATTTTAAAAGTTAATATTCAACTGATGTGCAGAGTTTTCCTTTTAGGATTGATGGATACACTATTAGAAAAGTATCATGGGAAATTATTTTAATATATGATTACTGTGGGGAGATTATTATAATCCACAAAATGGAAAGATTCAGCACTATCCACTATAGAGGAATGGTTGGTGAAATTGACAAGAAATTAACTTGTGATTTATGGTTTTGATCATTAGATAGGATTACAGGCTACTCTGATAGCTTTTATTTGCACTATGTGACAAATAAGATAAATTTATTTCTCTAAAAGTAGCAAAATTTGCCTACCATATGTGTAAGCTTTGCCCACAAATAGTTGCTAATAGTTCGTTATTAGAGGATAGCTTCGCTTTAATTTTATTGATAGCATTTTATTGATCAATGATGAAAACATAGTTCTGTTTGTCTGACAGCATAGATTATAGAAAGAAAAGAATTGTATTATAGCTTTAGAGGTTAAAATATAACCTGCTTATAATACGACTGATGTGAAGGGTATTAAAAACCTGTTCTCTATGCCTTTATCTTTCTCAATATCTTGTTCTTTTATTCTACTTTACTTTCTTATTGAATTTTTAGCTTTTTCTCTTTTTTTCTTGTTCTCATTTTCTATTCTAATGTAATTTGTTATAATTCTTACTATATATATAGAGACCGATCAATCAATCCCAAATAGGCTTTTTCATATTCCTAGCAGCCAGCATGATTTTCTTGCCCCCTTTTTTGCATATTCATTTTTTAAAATAAACCTCTAATTTTAAACAAATTAGACTAACTTACTATTTGTGTTAAAGTAACTATAACCCTATGGTTCTATAAACAGTATTGTGTGGGTGTACAAACTTTAGACCATACCAAGTTTTTGAACGAATGATATGAATCTTTTGGTATCCTGGAGTGACACTTGTTCCTAATGTTAAGTGGGCACGTGGATATCTCTTTTCTGGGTTTGTGGAGTAGCTTGTAGTTATACACTGCCAGGAAGACTGTCCATCTTAACATCCTCGGTGGTAGAATGTTTGGTGTGGGTTTGTCTCCTGAAAGAATACCCAGCAGTGGCTTGTGGTCAGTTATTGTATATGGAAATTGAGCTTATACACCTAAGAATATAAAGAGCCAGCCTGAAGCCATTTTGTGTTCATTATCTGAACTCTTTAGAGATCAGAACATTTATGTAATGTGTTTACTGCTACAAGTTATGCAGAATTGCAAAATATCCTACCCTTGGCTTAGTTTGAGATTCATAAGAGGTCGCCCTGACAATGGAAGTTATTAATGATCTATTGTGTAATCTTTTAAGTGAAACATAGGAGATCTGATGATGTCCATGCATGCATGGGAGGAGTTACGAAAAAACACCCAGGACTACCCATGTCTTTCTTATGAGAAACTCTATAACTTCTATGTATGGAAAACAGGAAGTATTATGTAATCTGTTAGATGTGATAAACCTATATAAGGCTGTAAGTATTGAAAGGGAGTGTCTCCTTTCTCCTAAAACTGTTGTTTTGGAGTTAGGGGTCCGGTACTGCAATACCTTATATAATAAAGCATCCTATGGGCTCAGATTATCATAGTCTGTTGTTTTATTTTTGATATATTCTCATATCGGTTATCAGTTTGAAGGGTCTGCTGTACAGGTACTCATGGAAGCGTTTCACTCCGGCTATGGCAGCCAGGGCTTCCTTGTCAATTTGGCCATAATTCCTTTCTGCCTTTGACAAAGTCTTTGAGTAATAGGCTATGGGGGCTTCCTTTCTGTTGGGCAGCTTATGGCTCAGCACTCCTCTGATGCCGTATGGCGATGCGTCGCAGGTTAGGGATAGCAGCAGCATTTCGCTATACTGTATGAGCACCGTTTCCGATGTTAAAATGTCTTTTATTTTGCTGAATGCTGCGGCTTCACGGGGCCCCCAAGTCCAAAAAATGTTTTTATTGAGCAGCCTGTGGAGGGGCTTCGCTATTGTTGCTTTCTGTGGCAGAAATATATTATAAAAATTAAGTAAGCCCAAGAATGCTTGCAGTTCTGTTTTATTCTGCGGCTTTGATGGCTCTCAGCTTGCTGCTGGTGGGTTGTATGCCTGACCCATCTATTAGGAAACCCAAGAATTCCACTTGCAGTACCGCAATATGGCATTTGTCCTTTTTTAATTTAAGCCCCAGCTCTTGAAAATGCTCCAACACAATCCTCACTCTTTGCATTAACTGTGTCCGATCTTCAGCAGAAATTATCACGTCGTTGAAGTAAGGGACAACCCCTGGATTATTGTGCAGCAGTCTTTCCATAATACTTTGGAACAGACTGGGGGCTACGCTGACTCCAAATTGGAGCCTGTTGCATTTAAATGCACCTTGATGTGTCACAATAGTCTGGGCTTCCATGGTTGCCTCATCCACAGGCAATTTCTGGTAAGCCTGGGCCAAGTCCAATTTAGCAAAAAAAATTCTGTGGGCCAGGGAATGCAAAAGGTGCTGAAGTACCAGCACTGGATATGCGCTTTGCTGCAGTGTGAGATTCAATGTGCTCTTATAGTCAGCACAGATCCTGACTGACCCAGGGCTTTACTGGGATCACTATGGGGGTCTCCCATCTCGCATGGTCAACTGGCTTGAGGATCCCTTGAGCAACTAGCTTGTCTAGCTTCTCTTCAACCTTGGGCCACAGAGCAAAAGGGACTCTCTGAGACTTCAGTCAGACAGGGGCTATGTTGGGGTCTAGGTTAAAACTTATTGTCATCGCCTTGTACTTGCCCAATTCGCTACATCTCAGAATTCCCTTTCCAGGGTGTCCAGGTCATTTCTGAGGGCTGTCACCATTGTGTGGATGCTGGTGAGGCTATCTTGTTTTTTGAATTTTGCGCCTGGGTGTTTCTTGCTGCCTTTGTATTGGCTGTGGTGCCTGGCAGATGAATAGGCTCTTCTGTTTTGTCTGTCTGGCTCTACAGACTTCTGCAATGTGGCCTTTCCTCTCGCATTGCTGGCAAATGGTTTCCTTAAAGCAGCAGGAAGCTGACCGGGGGTAATTTCCTCTACAGCCTCCACATGGCTTGGCTCCTTTGTACACCCCAGGTTTGCTGGGTTTCACTTGGTGCATGTCTTCTTCTTCCTCTCTGCTGCTCTCTGAGCTGGGTGGGTCTTGAGTTGATCTCCTCTCAGCATGGGTGGTGTGCACCTTGTTGTTTCCTTTGATTCGGGCCACGGAGCTATCGGAGGTTTCTGTGTCTCTGGCTTTCTCTAAAGCCTCGTTGAATGAGACTTCTCTTGTGAGCAATCTCTTCTGTAAGGTTAAGTCCCTCAAACTTAGGACCAGCCAGTCCCTGATCATGTCTTCAGCATTGCCAAACTAACAGTTTTTAGAAAGTCTCCTTAGGGCAGCCATAAACTTGTTGATGCTCTCCCCCTCTCATTGGCTCTGGATATAGAAGTCATGCTAGTTTGCCAAGTATGATGGGGTTGGATCAAAGTGTCCTTTCAATGCCTGCTGTAGTTCATCCCAGGAGACGTTCTTGAGCTCATCTGCGATGAGGGCTTCTGCCAGCTCATACAGCTCTGAATCGCAGTAGGTTAAGAATAAAGCCTTCTTCTTCATGTCAAATGCTGTCTGCAGTCCATTTACTTCCAGGTTCAACTTGAACCTTCCCATATACGAAGATCATTTTTCTTTCATTGGCTTGAATGGGATGGATAGTGGTCGATGGTCCATCATGATCTCTGGTAGGGCTGGAAATGGTTGAGTCCCAATGGTCAGCTGAAGATGGTTGCGATGCCACAAGCTCCTTTATCTTCCTCAGTATCCCACCTTCATCGCCAGTGCTAAGTGGGTGCACAAAAAGGAAGGAGCAGGACCATAGGAGTTGTGGAAAACAGTTTGTTTTATAGTGCAGGAAAAAAGCGGCAAGCCGCAGCAGGCGCCGGCTTTTATAGCCGGTGCTGTCCAACATTTCAGCCTCTGGCGGAGCTTCATTATTCCTGCCAGAATGTGATAAATTCAAAGGCAAAGTACTGATTTAAACAAATCACCTTTCCTCTTCCTCTTGCCAAATGCCCAAAGAAATAGCTAGGCCATGTAACAGTTTCAGGCCTCTTCTCCTCTGCATGCTTTAATTTCAATCTTCCCCAGTTGATGCTTGGGGCAATTTTCTCCCTGGTGAAAGTCTGCCACCATTTCTTTCTTGCTGTTGGTCAAGGGTCACTAATTCCTAATTCCTTGATTAGTTCTTGAAGGACTAGGGGGAGACATGATAGCAATGTTCCAATATTTGAGGGGCTCCTACAAAGACAAGGGGGGGGTGTCAAACCAGAGGTAGTATTCAGCAGGTTCTGACCAGTTCTGGATAACCAGTAGTGGAAATTTTGAGTAGTTTGGAGATCCAGCAAATACCACCTCTGACTGGCCCCACCCCATCTATCTATTCTCTGCCTCCTGATCAGCTAGGTCTTCTTTTGTTGCCCTGCACAGGACAATGGAAAGCAAGTTAGTGGGGTGGGGAGGGAATGGGATTTTGTAGTAACCTTCCCCCAGGAATAGGGAGGGAATGGCGATTTTACAGTATCCTTTCCCTGCCACGCCCACCAAGCCATGCCCACAGAACCAGCAGTAAATTTTTTTGAATCCCATCACTGGGTCAAACTATTTTCCAAAGCACCAAAAGGGAAGCTGAGAAACAATAGATGGAAACTAACGTAGAAGTAAAGCAACCTAGAACTAAGGAGAAATTTGCTAACAGTGAGAGCAATCAATCTAATGGAACAGCTTGCCTTCAGAAATTGTGCATGCTTCTTCACTGGAGGCTTTAAAAAAGAAAATGGACATTCATTTATCTGAAATGGTATAGGAAAGATCTCCTGCTTGAGCAGTGGGTTGGACTAGAAGACCTCCAAAATCCCTTCTAACTCTATTATTCTATGTTCTATGATTTCTTGATTCCTTTGTCCCTCTGGACTGAAACCTAAGCTGAATAGAATACCGTCTTCGATCTTTGCTTACTCAAAGTAAGTTTTCCTTTCTGACATTTTAAAATTAGTCTTGATATTTTGGATCATTTATTGTGGCATCCCTAGTCATGTTAGGAGATGGGTATTGATAGTATTTTGACTAGTTTCTTTCAAAGATAAGGATTAGAAGCTGCTTTTAGGGAAAAAAAAGAGAGAGAGTATAATAGTGATATAAATTTCTAACCAGGTAAGCTGTTTAAGAAGGGGGAAATGTGCCAGGGGAGAAGTATTACAGTTTCAATAACCCTTCTTTAGGGATAGGATAGGCAAAAAATACAGAGGAAGAGGAAGTGTTCTACGTTTGTGTCAAGTGAGGGATATATATATATATTTTAGTGTTAAATAGGTCTGAAGTGGTGCAGAATATGATTCACACACAATAAAGATTCTCAAAAACTAGTAAGATGAAGGAAGTATATTTTTGTAAATGTACTTGGAAATATAAATTCTAGAGATTAAAAATCAAAACCATTTCTATTTTGAGATGCAGAGGTTCCTTGGCTAATAAACTTTATTCAGTTGCTCTGAATAAATGATAGTTTAAGCAGTTTCATGTCAAATAACTATTATCCACTAGATGGCAGGATTTCATAGATGTTTTCCTTTGAGGTCCTTTGCAGACCAAAACCTAACTTCTGAAAAAGTGTCAAAACACCAGTTCCTTGGTTTTTCCTTGTTTACTTATAAGCCACAGTTGAAGATATCACCTTCATCAAACTTTTGCTTCCTTAAAACTCCTGCATGGCAGCAAATGATCTGCTGATCCAGTTATTAGAACATTTATGTGTCATTTGGATATGCTATTTAAAGGGCCCCAGAAAACCAGCTATAACATCAGAAACATAACATTTTCACTAAGATATGAAAGTCAAATAAGAAAGATATGACACCAATTGCACCAATAATGCAATTGTATGCATGGCAACTGAGAATGCATATATGCAAATACTTGATTCCTAGCTAGTGCCCATGGGATTACAGCCTCAGCCTGTAGATGCTATATCAAAAAGCAGAGCGCTAAGAACATTGTCTTGGAGTGGCACATTTCCATCTTTCCCCAGCCCAGGATGATTCAGATGCATCACACTAGAACTTCCATCATTCTCATTTGGATGGATGGATGAGAGTGGACACTGAATTACAGAATAACAGAGTTGGAAGGAAGGGATCTTGGAGGTCTTCTAGTCCAACCTCCTGCTCAAGCAGGAGATTCCATACCATTCCAGACAAATGGCTGTCCAATCTCTTCTGAAAAGACCTCCAATGATGAAGCACCCACAACTTTTAGAGGCGCGACATCCCACTGATGCATATCATCAATCTTAACAATCATCAAATAGGCATACATTTGTGATTATTTAGACATTTTGGTAGATGGGGACCCACAAGAGAGGGTCAAAAAATGACAGCATGGGAGCTGGGACCATGCAATTTCAAGCCCATTCCTTTCGCACACGTGTTGATGCCATGGGTATGTACCTAAGGCAGGAGGTGCATGAAGTTGAGTGTAACATAAACATTAAATTATTAGCTATTACTAATTAGATTGCCACAGAACCTTTGTGTTTCAAGAATAAGCACTTTATAGTACATCAATATTTCACTTTGACTTCTTTAATTACACTACTGGAATTTCCCATGAATTCTGAGCTTCACAGAGATAAATTAAGAATTCATACATGTAATAATTCTGTAGTGTGTGCAAGAGGTCTTCTTTTTTGAAAAAAAATTAAAGCTTGATAGGAGGTATTCCATGGTGTATTATGAATGTTAAGAGTAGAGCTCCAGAGTTTTCTTTACAATAGAATACCTTTTTATTGTCATTGCATTCCACGAATACAATGAAATTTGAAAGCTACTCCAGCACAGTGCCCCAAACACCACATCACAATCATACTAGAGTATTTAACAACAACATACTAGAGTATTTAACAACAACAACAACAACAACAACAACAACAACAATAATAATAATAATAATAATAATAATAATAATAATAATAATAATAATAAATCACAAATGCACTGTTTGATTCAAGACAATTACTGCCTTAGAAAAGAAACTGTTTCTCAATCTATTAGTCCTTATTTTAAGACACCTTAAACGCCTCCCTGATTACCATCAGTTCGAAATATGAATATCCAGGATGAGAACGGTCTGTGGAGATTTTTAGTGTTCTAGAGAGGAATCTGGTCTTCGCAATCTCTTCCAAAGAAGAAAGAGATCAATCGATGATTTTTTTGTGCTGTGTTTATAACTCTCTGGAGCATCTTCTTATCCACTGCAGAGCAACCAGCATACATTTTATGCCAAAATGCTCTCAATGGTAGAACAGTAAAAAGTAACCAGCAACTTCTCACCCAGACCACTCTTTTTTAGTAACCTCAGAAAGTGCAGGCACTGTTGGGCCTTCTTTGCTGTGGCCATAGTGTGGACCGACAAAGTAAGGTTGTCAGAAATATGAGTTCCTAGAAATCCATTGATATATAATGGGAGAGGCTTACCTGATCTGATTCCTGGAATTAACCTTTTATTTCAAACTAGGATCTTTATATCTTGAATAAAAACTACAAACATAAAACTTTTTATTAAAGGTATTTTAATAAATTTATATACGAATTTTAACAAATCAAATGTGGGGGAAAATTGTATGGGATTTATTTGGTTTGCATGCACTAGGTGGCACAAATGCTAAAAAAGTCAGTTCACTTCAGTGGCTTCCTACAGATACTATAAGTATGCCAAAGGTGAACTAATTTATTTCAGTTATTTCAAAGCTCTATTGTGGAGGAAAAACTTTAAATGCTTCTGATATACATATCCACTTGCAGATAAATTGTTTCCCCAGATTTCTTTCCCTCATATTTTATAAACTGGTGATGATCTACAGACGAGATTGATATCTTATGGCAAGTTTGAGAAAGTTTCTGCAGCTGTTGCATGTTGGGTCATCTGCTGAACTGATGAACGTTTGTCCCCAGACACATTCAATTTAACCCACTAATGGGCATCTTTTGCTGCTGATAGTCAAGTGTGAAGTCTTTTGACTCTTTTTAAAAAAAATAGTAATAGTAGATAAGATGTCTGAACCACAAAGTAATGCAGGGAAAAGAAATTAATTCAGGATAATACTGTAATTGCTGCAGGATGAGACCTCTGCAGAGGTGGTATTCAGCAGGTTCTGACCAGTTCTGGAGAACAGGTAGAGGAAATTTTGAGTAGTTCAGAAAACCGGCAAATACCACCTCTGACTGGAGATTTTACAGTATCCTTCCCCTGCCATACCCACCACGCCACGCCCACAGAACCAGTAGTAAAAAAAATTGAATCCCATCACTGAACCTCTGTTACCATTTGCTAAATGACAACAAACTGCAGGCCAAGCCAGCATGTTATTTGGTGTGGAATTGTGCTAAGTTTAGCAATACAATATCTGGAAGATTCAGTAATTGACTTGTGCCACACCAGATCCAATCTGATGTAGTTCTTTGACTTGTTTCATTCAGCAAGACCCTCCAAAGAAGCAACTTGGGGATATATTTAAGTTTTAGATGAATACTCAAGGACAACATATAGACCATGTCCTCCTCTAGTATTTCCAGCAACAACCCTTTAATATAGGGCTGAAACAGAAAAATTGCCCCAACGAATTTTCCTGGCTAACAGTGGGCTAGAACCAAGGTCTTACTGGTCCCAGTCCAACAAATCAACTACTGCACCATGTTGCCCTTCTTTAATGGTTGGAAGATATAGGAGATGCTGTTCTGGATATCTTCCCCTTATGACTGTATAGATTAAAACCAGCAGTTTGGATAGCATTTTGAAACAGAGCTTTTATATTTATAGTTTTTAAATTTTGTTAATTTTAACCATAGTTTTATTTAAGATTGTTCCTGATTGTTGGTAATCCACCCTGGGTACTTCTGAGAGGAAGAAAAGTACAAAAATAGCAGCAACAGCAGCAACTGAGAATCTGGCTAAACAGTTTTTCAGATTAATGTAGTACTTCAAACAGCAACTTGACCAGAGATGAAGTGGGCTGTAAGGAGTCAACAAGTGTAATCAACCCTGGTCAATGACAGCACTATCAAATCAACTTGAACTTATTTGCCTCAAGCATAGGAAGCAGCTGTGATTCATTTTTTAAACCTCTAAATGTATTGTGCTTTTAAAAACATTTCCACGGAAGTTCTGAATATATCTTAAAACAATAAGAACCCTGTTGAATTAAATCAAGACTCTACCATGGCCAGCTCTCTGCCTGAAAAGCATTAGGATTCCCTCGTATTTTTTTTTCATAGCCATTGGTTCACAGAAATATGCTGCTTCTAATAGACAGCAGTTTTACTTACAGGAAGAGGTTAAATCTTCACAGACTGGATGAACTTGTCTTTGGTTGGATCCTATTTTCAAATCACTTAAGTAAATAGATATCACAGAACCATTTGGATGCATATGCATATTCTATAAATTTATTATGTGTTGCATGGGGAAAGTACTTTCAATCTGAAGTCTTAGGCTACAAATGCCACATCCTTGTTCATTGTCCCTGTTGCCTGGAGTTGATGATAATTACAGTCCAACAACAACTGGTAATTCCACTTAATTTAAATCTGGGTTCTCCTGTCCATTGTCTTATCAATGAGTTTGATTTCATTCAAACTATTGTTTGGAGAAACAGGAAATACTTATTTAGAATAATGGGAGCATTCTGAACTGTTGTTTGGTATCATCATAGTATTGTCCAATAGTTCTCCAAAATGCACAACAAATGAGTACTTGCCCTTAAAAAGGGAAAACTGTCATGTTTACTTGGTCCTTGAATTACTGGATTTGAGAGAATCCAATCCACCAAGTATGCCCACAGCACAATTCCTGTATGCTTCCTGCCAAGGTAGAACAGAAACAGTGCTTGGTAAATTGCTCCTGTGTTAATCTGGTGCTGTTTTACTTCCCTTTTCATAGTTGTGCCATCTGGTCCTCTGACAAAATACTGCAAATTAACTGGTCTACCAGCGGGGCTGAAATATGTCCTTTCAATTGAATTGTAGCAATGATCAGTGCAGAGGAAGATTTATATTACAAGCATGATAGATTTCTTTTTTTAAAAAAGAGTTTTTATTTTTTTAAAACAAACATACACATACAAAACATAAAAACATAAAACCATCTTCCATTTTGTATACATACAGTGTGTTAGTTGGTTACGAATCTTTTGTGCTATCCTTTTGTAGTCATTATTCACAGTTTATATCAATTTTCACATATATGCTTATATATTTATCAGTTATCAATCATCCATGACTAAACTATTTATTCCATCATTTTATATGAGATATTCCAAATTTTATCTTAATATTTATGTTATACTTTCAACCAATGGTTATATATGTCTATATTATGTTTTATATCAGTCTATTAAATTTCTATCACAGAATTATCTAGTCTATTACATTACCATGTCTTTTTATCCAACCACTGATAAAACAAATCCCATATCATATAAAATTGTTTATCTTCTTGTTCTCTAATTTCAAATGTCAATTTATTTATTTCAGCACAGTCCATAATTAAGCATGATAGATTTCTTGACTACTACTTTTGAAAGTGGTCCTATGGATTATATGTCTTGAGAGCAATCTAAAACTGATTTCAAAAAAGTTGAGCAGAGACTATGGGGAGACACTTCCTCTAGGCCAGTCCAGCCTAGGGAATCCTGTAGTAGCCAATGATTTTCAATACTGTCCCTCTTCTCTTCCTGCCAGCCATCAAATAAGTGCCCTCAGGCTTCAGAGTGTCTTTGCATCCTTTTTCCCATGGCATGGGGCCAAGAAAGAGGATAATAGGCTTACCCTTGATAGGAGTTTGAGGACAAAAAAAGGTCAGCCATTCTTCTTCCACAAAAGAGAGAGAATCTATCAGCTGCCATGCCATGAACCTAAGGTGTCAGCAGCTAAAAATATGTCTGAAATCGATCATCATAAACACAACACAGCTACACTCAAAAATATGTGGGGGCAAGTCTGTGTGAGAGAGGAAATGATCTGGTTCTTCCTTCAACTATGAATTGAGGGTGTCATCTTTCAGCTTCCTCTTCTTGATAAACAGTCTTCAGGTTCTTGCCAAAACCATTAATCAGGAAGCTGTCTCCAATGCACAGGCATCATGATGGTGGGGTTCCCACTAGGAATTCCAGATGGGGAGCGGGGAGTGATAAACTAGGTGCTGTGAGAGAGCTCTTGTGTCACCCCAACTGTGGAATATAGGTTAAAATATTGGCTTGGCTGACATGTGAATTTAAAGCTAACTCCCGCTTCAAGTTCCCTGGGAAGGCATCACATGGAAAAGGGAGCAACAATGATTAGTCTCATGGTCGAATGCATTCCAGTCTTCTGAGCCAGGAGATTTCCTTGCAGATGGGAGTTAAATTCATGAAGGTTTTGCATCCTGGGCATGAGGTAACTGGAGGGCTCTGCATTTGATTTGTTTGTTCATACTCATATTTATCTGAAAGGAAGGTGGCCCTAAATTTAAGGTCAGTTGTATGCAGCATCCTATGCTGCCCGGCCTGTTTCTTATATTCTTCTTATATGGTGGGTTTTTAAACATTTATTGTTTGTTTTTTATGCTATATGCTGCCCAGAATCATTATTGGATTGAGCAGCCAAGCAAACAAGCAAACAAGCAAGGAAGCAAACAATGTCAATTTCAGAAATGTCAGTCTCAGTTGCAATGTGGGTGTGCTCAATCTAGACTATGGCCATTGCATTACGGTTCCTTCGCTTTTCGTTCTTCCCATCCCTGCCAATTCTGCCTACTCCCTAGTACCTGTGCTTTCCTTGTACTCTTCCGGATATCTGTGCAACACAAACATCATATTCTATGACATAACTTCTTTGATGCTAAAGCAGATACTGTCTCCTCCTCCCTTTTGATACAGTACCATCATAATTCTGATGCTACAATATTCAGTGTAATAGGGAAAAGGTTGTTCTTGCACGTGTGCATTTGTCTACAGACTACAGTTTCATGGAAATGCTCTATTATTATTATTACCTTTTATTGTCAGAGTACAACATGTATACAATGAGATTGACTAGATTGTAGCCAGAAAAAAACTGTTATTTTAGGTTTATAGAAAAATTCTTACTCTTCAAATTAAAGGTACCAAAAAAAGAGAGAATAAAGTGAAAAGAAACTTTGCAGTATATTTTCTGTGATCAAATCAAGATCGAAGATCTACTTCTGAAACTAACATATGAACTAACATGGTGCTACTCCTAGAGCTCAATTTTTTTTTTACAAAAAATTCAATATTTACATACATGGTGTGTTGTGAATTAATTTTGTGAGTTTGCTTGCAAGCAAAATTTATGTGACAGGTAGATGATGGCAGAAAGACAGATCTCTGAGTGAATCTGTGATTCTGTGAGCAACTTAATCTGCCTGCCTGCTTTGCCTGGTTTTGGGTTTTTTAAATAAAAAATTCAATATTTACATAAATATTTATAATATTTACATACAAGCCATGCGCAGCCAGTCACATGACCACCAAGCCACACCCACAAATTAGGCCATGCCCAGAGAACCAGTTGTTAAGAAATTTGAATCCTCCCCTGCCTCTGTGTGTTTGTGTGTGTGTGTGAGAGAGAGGGGGGGGGAGGGAAAGAGAGAGGTTAGATCAGATCTCTCTCTCTCTCTCTCCCACCAATGTCAGCAAGCCATAATCAATCAAATCCCTGGGATTTAAAATTATGAGTTTGGTGGTCCCTGAGGTCCAAAAGGTTGGCGACCCCTGTTCTAGTGTAGATTGGTAAACATTTTTATTTATTTATTTCCCAATTACGTCTGAGAGAAAGTGATTGGCCCAAATTTACCAAGCTAGCTTTCATGTCTACGTGAGGACTAAAAACTGGGTCTCTGAGTTTCTAGGCACGGATAAATAGATGGTTAGATGATGGTGATAGATAAATAATGATAGATAGATAAATGATAGATAGATAGATATATGATAGATGACAGACAGACAGATAAATATATAGATAGATAATGAAAGTTATCTTGATGTAGTACAGTGTGCGACATCTTGCAAATCAAAACCAGAAGCTAGAAATATGGTACAAAATATGTAGCTGACTCTGCTAAAAATGTTCCCAAACACCATTTCCTTTGAACATTGAAGTTTTTCCTATCTGGATCACTCTTATTTCAAGTTTGCTTAGAACATTTAATAGTAGTTGATGTTTCACTTAATATGTCATGCTGATCTTCAGAGAAAATGTAACCTTGGCTAACTCCTCAGCTGCACTGGGAAACAGATGCTCCTAATTGTATGGTTATTGGGTTAAACAGCTAGTATAAAAGAAAGCGATGCTCAAATTTGAACATTTTCCATGCAAAGTACTCTGTAATATTTATGAATCACATTTATCTTACTTTATCTTCCCATATATAAAAGGATCAGAAGGAAACACCCTTAGAGAGGCACATTTTCAATATAATTTATTAGATAATCAAATCTCATCATTTTTGCAGCAATGCCATTTGTGTGTTTATTTAAATAATTTGTATGCCTGTCCATCTTGCAAATGTAACTCTGGGTGGTTCACAGAAAATTAAAAACCAAAAGGAACACCCACCTACAATTATTAAAAACAATTAGAATAACATTCCAATACAATATTCAATGTACCAGATATCCAAGAAAATATTTCCATTCTTGTGAATCTAATGGCAGACAAAGAGCAAACCAACCAACTGAGCTCACCTAACAATTCAACCCCAATACAACAGAAGGGACACCCAAAGCTTATGGAGGGCAAAGGAATGTAATATTTGAGTAAGAAATATCATCCATTGAGGCAAAAGGAAAAAGTTGAGGATCTGTTGGCCAGGAGACAAAGAGCTTTGAAAACAAGAAAAGACTAAAGTTAGCATGTGTGGCAAACTATAAAATGGTTAATCTGAACCAGATTCTCTCTGTACAGTGTGTCCAATGTTTCCTGGATTTAATCCAGATACTTCAAAATGGTGTTATCAGTGAATTGTGGCCTCAGAGGAACAATGCTTGAAGGAAATGTCAGCTTCAAATCACAATTTCTTTTCACTATTGTGAAAAAAAAAGAGAAGTCGAGTTAGCAGGAACTATGCCCACCCACGGTTTACATGTAGCTCTAAATGGTTGTCTTGGCTAGTGTTTGAGGTTAAATCCCAAAGAGAATACTAAAATAGCTCAGTCATCCTATCTTGTAAAAGGGAGCTCAAAGGTTCTGATGGCATTTCAACACATTTTAGAACAGTTAAAGAAGATATTGCTACTTTTTAACTGTCCTGTAAACTTTGTACACAATTTGTGCATGCAGCTCTGACAGATTCTTAAATGGTGATGGAAAATGTCATTTTCTAAATCATGATGGATCCAGGCTACATCAGGTTTCCAGCCTGGATTAGTAGATAAATACATTCTTATTGTTTTGCTATTTAGATATATCAGCTTTGCTAGATGGAAAAGGATGCATTTGAAAGAGACCCCTATTTAGATTTCTTGTTAAAATTCTAAGCCTCTTGGTTGTTTTGACAAGTTGAATACCTTTTAATAGTGATATGAAGGGAAAAAATCATTTTTAAATATTCTCACTTAGTATAATGGGAAACAGATTGCCTTTGAGTTCTTTTTCAGAGGAAAAGAAAACTTCACTAAAATTTTCATGGATGCGCTAGGAGATAGAAGATTTGAATCATAGAGTTGGAAGAGGCCATTTAGGCCATTAAGTCCACCATTCTTCTTAGATGGCCTAACAAATCTAATCAGTGGTGGGCTGCAAATTTTTTAACAACTGGTTCTCTGACTGGGTAGGTGTGGCCAGTTGGTCATGTGATTGGGTGGGTGATGTCACTCATCACACCCAGCTACTCACCTCAAAGGAACAAGTAGGATTCAGCCGGTTGGGGCTAATCCCATCACTAGCTGGCCCCGCCCTGCCCATTTTTTGGCCTGTTTTTCAGCTGTTTTCAGGCCAATTTTGGCTGGAAAAATGGCTTGAAAACAGCCTAAAAATGGCCTGAAAATAGCTTGAAAAACAGGCCATTTTTCAGGGCTGTTTTCAGGCCATTTCCCCCGTGAAAACCAGCCCCAAAACAGCCTGAAAATGGCCTGAAAACAGCCTGAAAACAGCCTGAAAAACAGGTTTTTTGGGGGGCCATTTTCAAGCCAATTTTGGCTGGAAAGCCTGAAAACAACCGGAAAAATGGCCAGTTTTTCAGGCTGCTTTCAGGCTGTTTTGGGGTCCTTTTTCAGGCCATTTTTCACCCCCCCAAAAGAGGTCTAAAACAGCCCCAAAAACAGATGGGGCTGGGGCCAGACAGTGGTCCAATTTGCCAGTTCTCCAAACCGTGCAAAATCGGAACAAGGGGTTTGGGTGAAACCACCCAAACCTGCAGCAGCCCACCTCTGCATCTAATGAAGAGAAACTGGCAACTAGAATGACCTCTGCCTGTCTGCCTGTCTCTTTCTCTCTGTTCGAATCTTACCATGCTCGAGGTTAACTCAACCTTTCATCCTTCCAAGGTGGGTAAAATGAGAACCCATATTGTTGGGGGCAATAGGCTAACTCTGCAAACTGTTTAACTGCGCTCTGTATTACCCCCTTCCCATTTCCCAGAGGAGCAACAAAAATGATTAGGCTAAAACATATGAAGAATGGTTTCAGGAGTGGGCATGGACAATCTAGTGAAAAGAAGGACTAGGGGTGACATGATAGCAGTGCTCTAATATTTGAGGGGCTGTCACAAAGAAGAGAGGGTCAACCTATCTTCCAAAGCACCAGAAGGCAAGATCAGAAGCAATTGTTGGAAACTAACCAAGAGAAGCAATCTAGAAGTAGGGAGACAGTGAGAATAAAAAACCAACAGAACAGCTTGCCTTCAGAAGTTGTGGGTGCTTCATTACTGGAGGCTTTTAAAAAGAAAGAAAATGGATAGCTATTTGTCTGAACTGGTATAGGGTCTTCTGCTTGAGGAAGGGGTTGGATTAGAAGACCTCCAAGGTCCCTTCCAACTCTGTTATTCTGTTAACAGGTAGTCCTCGACTTGCCACCACAATTGAGCCCAACATTTCTGTTGTTAACTGAGACATATGTTGTGAGTTTTGCCTCATTTTACAACCTTTCTTGCCTCAGTTGTTAAATGAATCACTGCCATTGATAAGTTAATAACCCAGTTGTTAAGTGAATCTGGCTTCCCCATTAATTTTTCTTGTCAGAAGGTCGCAAAAGATGATCACGTGATCCTGGGACACTACAACCGTCATAAATATGGGTCAGCTGCCAGGCATTTGAATTTTGATCACATAGTCATGGGGATGCTGCAAAGGTTATAACTGTGAAAAATGGCCATAAGTCACATTTTTCAGTGCCATTGTAACTCTGAACAATCACTAAATGGGCTCTTGTGAGTAGAGGACTATCTATATTCTGTTATTTTGCTTTCATATAAATTCTGTCAAATATGGTAGGCTGAATGACTGATCAAGGTAATTCAAACACCTTTATCTTGAAAATTAGAATTTGAATCTTGCTTGCTAGTTGCTTCTGTCATAGTATGATGGCTTTAACTGATCCATCCTCTGTGTTGTTCAGGTTGTGCGCTGAAAAATCAGCAGGCAATTGACAGCACTCAAAGCTAGCATGGCCAGTAGAAAATATACAGTACTTTGACCTGTCTGGAGAATATCAGGTTAGGAAACGGCCCTCTAATAATTCTACTGGATTTGTACTTCTCTGGCAATGGCTTCAAAACGATATGGCACCACAAGCCTTTTGTTTCTGTAAGGGATTTTTTCCCTTATATATCCTTTTGTTTCGTTGCCAGCATAAACTCCTTTGAGGGCTTAGTAAATTCTCTAAGTCAGGGGTGTCAAACTCAATTTCATTGAGGGGCGCATCAGGGTTGTGTCTGACCTCAAGGGGGGGACATGGCCAGCTTGACGTCACTTGGCAGAGGCACTGTGGGCTGGTCCTTCACTGTTTTCAGGGCAGTCCTGTGGGCCAGATCTAAGCACACCGCAGGCCTTGAGTTTGACACCCCTGCTCTAACTGAGGCAACTGGGTGGAACATAGCAAGATCTAGCCTAGCACAGACACGTGGCTAATTTAGGAACAAAGGAACGAAGGGTCCATTACAGGAGCAAGAACATTTATTTTTATATTCTAACCACTATAAGCTCACCCTATAATAATTCCTAATTCTGTTTTCTCGATGGAAAAGGCTCCCCAAAGCAGAAGAAAGGGGAGGTATCTCTTAGGATTTTGAACTTTGCCTGGAACTGTCCTTCCATCTGCATTTTTTCACTCCCCTTCTCTTGCAGAAATATAACCTGCCAGGAAGTACCTAATGTTGCCATCTTTCAACTGGCAGTTTCACCACCCAATCATCCCAGAGGGTGATTCTCCGCAGGACTTGATCTTTTTAGAACTACCCCCACCCCACTTCCGCAAAGCCCAGCATTCTCACTCCTTGAAATTCATCCAAGCAAGTAGAGCACCTCTAATTGAATAAACCCTGCATCTTTGCAATTGATTCATCTAATGCCAAGACCCATGTTTATTATAACATTCCTCACTTAAGGTAGAAAAATGAAAGCAAAAATATTCTGGATCATATTGATGTTTTCTTTCTTTCTTCAAAAGAGGAAGAATCCTGTTGCTATGAAGTTAGATGACAGCTGAGATGGATGAAAGAGGATAATCATTGTCTCCTGTATCTTGGCATTTCTTCGGAGTTGCATATGTTTCAAAGCAATGGGAAAGGGTTAGGTTTGGGACAGCTGATCCTTTTAAGAAAGCTGAAGGCTCTGAATCACGAATCATGCTCATATTTGTTCCTTTTGCATTTTTTCTTATCTCATCAGGCATTATGCAGTGAGGTGGCTACTTAGGCTGCCAAATGCTGGAGAGCAAGAAATGTTTGAATAGGGAACAGCCCTGTCATACTTTTAAGCTGTTATATTTTATACTTCTAGTACCCTGAAATATGGCCTGGTGTCACCTTTTCAACGATGGCTTGTCTAATTATATGGTGTGACCTTGCTATTGAAAAACAACAACAAAACGTTTGATTTTTTACAAGTAGTCCTTGCCTTAAAACAGTTCACTTAGTGACTGTTCAACATTACATCAGTTGAAAAATAGACTTATGACCATTTTTCACACTTATGACCAGTGCAGCATCCCCATAGTTAGGTGATCAAAATTTGGGTGCTTGTCAACTGTTTCATATTTATGATGGTTGAAATGTGCCAGGATCATTTAATCCCCTTTTGCAACCTTCTGACAAACATAATTAATGGGGAAGCCAGATTCACTTAACAACCTTGTTATTAACTTAACTACTGCAGTGGTTCAGTTAATGGTGGCAAGAAATATCATTAAATGGGGTAAAAGTCACTTAACAACTGTTTCACTTAGAAACAGACATTTTGGGCTCAATTGTGGTCATAACCCAGGGGTGTCAAGCTCAAGGCCCAAGGCTGAATTCAAAGGGTGCTTAGATCCGGCTCATGGGCCCGCCCTGGAAACGTCAAAGGACTGGCCCGCGGGGCCTCTGCTAGCAAAAATGGAGCTTGGGAGGGCCGCATGCAACTCTCTCAGGTTCCATTTTTGCTGTCAGAGGGTGGCAGGAGGCTGTGTGGCTGAAAACAGAGCCTGGGAGGGCCGTGTGCGTCCCTCGAGCTCCATTTCCACTGGCAGAGGGGAGCAGGAGGCTGTCTCTGCCAACAATGGAGCTCAGGAACCCATTTTTGCTGGCAGAGCACTCAGGCAACCACAGATACCCCCAAAATGAGTGATGTCAAACTGGCCATGCCCACCCTGGCCATGCCCAACCCAGCCCCCCTCACCCGAGGTCAAACACAACTCTGATGCGGCCCTCAATGAAATCGAGTTCGACACCCCTGTCATAACCCAAGGACTACCTGCATAAGCTGTCTACTATCCAGCAGCAATGTTGCATTCCTTGCCCCAAAGTTCAATAATGGAGTAGGACAGGTAGTCCTAGTTTAGTGAGCACAGTTAGAAGCAACAACTCAGTTATGAAGCAAACAGAATGATACATGAAATGGTGACTCTACTTATCATCTTACTTCAGCTTTCCTTTGATTTACAGACATGTGAAGATGAGTCAATTACTTGTCTTTTTATCACTGTTGTAACTGCAAATGGTTGCTAAATAAAGCATCTGCTAAACCAGGACCACCTGTTAGGAGAATTGAGGACAGCTTAGGACTGATTCATACTTCTTGCTTGCCTTAAGGTTAGGACAATACACTCACCATTTTGAAGGGCATGAATGGATAGAATCATCCTCAGTCTACTCCAAAGCTATTGGGAAGGTAGCCTCTATCCAGGTATTCTTGATCTATGTCAACAATAATTTATGTCCTGCTGTTGGTGTGAGCTGGGCAGTCATTCTGCCTGCTGCATTTCATTCCATCTTATAAAAATGTCTTTGTTTCAATTGATTGGTATGTGCTCTGGCTGGCATGCCTCCCAGACCTCCCTGGCTAGTCCCTGCTTTCCTCCTTCAGTGACCATTTTATTCTGGGCTGCCTGCCATAAGAGGTTGGGTCTTTCTTTCTCAGCTTCACTAGTGGAATGGAAAAACACGAGTTCCTTCTTTTTCTTTTTATAGGCTCAGCAGAGGAAAGTGAAATTGTAGCTATTGTATTTATCGTTTTTTGTTTTAACTGCATACACTGAACTATTGTTTTCCCTGCTAAGTGACAGGAAAAATAATAAAACTTTCACTAACCCCTAACAATATTTGCAGGGGAATTAGGAGAACCCATCAGTTGGGAATGTGTTAACTCTGATCAGGATAGAAGATCTGGTCATCACTGTGGCCAAAGTGGAAAAGGGATGCTATTTAGAAAATGATTTCTTAAACCAGCTTCATTTTCAATCAGTTTATGCATGGGAGACAAACAGCTGAAGACAGCAGTGTGGAAAAGCATCCAATCACAGCAGGGATTCTTCAACCAATGCAGAAAATGATAGGGAGTCTAGTTACCCACTTAAGAATTCAGATATGACCACAGGACAAAATCTGTATGTGTCCTCTTTCCTTTATTACCCCAGATGAATCTCTCCCAGCACAATGCATAGATTTTCTAGTTCAGGCTCCAAGTTGCATTATTTGTACTTTCCTTTCCGCATAGGAAGAACACCTCAGTTGATATGAGTCTAAAAGAAGGTGAGCAGTTTACAGCGTATTGGCCATCTTTGCACTAGCCTCTTTCAACTATGGTCTTGAACCAATATCAGAATTGCATACTTTCTTCTAAATTTATTTTATAGATAAAATACATATATTTTAAAATATAATTTGCACCACTCCCAAATAATGAAAACTTCTTCCTTATATTATAGTGATCTCACCAGCCCTTTTCCTTGTAGTAGAATATCTTAGTCATCATGATGCAATTATTATGTTGTGTCCCTTTCGTATTCAATTGGAAAATGAGATTTTTAAACAATTAAAACTTTAAAATTAAGAACTGAGATCAGCAGTTGGTTTAATCCTAAATGAGAAAAGTGCTTCTGATGAGAACACACATATTTTATCTATCAACACCTTCTTAAAGAAGCAGTGTCTTTTCCTGTGCTCACAAGGTAGTTGTGCAGCAGGGTTGCCATCTGTCCGTTTTTCCGGCCAAATTTGAGAAATCTGGCCGTAGAGAAATCTGTTTGGCCGTGAAAAAAAATCATGTCTCCGGCCAAATACGGAAATTTGGCCGTATGAAAGTTGCTTGGCCGTGAAATCGAAATTTTGGCCGAATACTGGTTTTCAATACAATATAATCGCATGAAAATGACTGTCAGATCATCTGAAAACCTCTGAAAAATGACGCGATACACAGGCCGAAGCCTTCTGACTGTGAACAGCGCTGCGTAATATAAGCGGATGTTAACCCGGATGTAAACATCTCAGTATTGGATTGTTTTCTCGCCAGCCGGCGCGCGGCGTCACAGAAAATCCCGGATGTGCGACCGAGAGAATACGCCTGTGGTACATGTAAGCTAGCTAAAAGCATTGTGCGTGTACTCTGCATGATCTTATAGTTTGTTTGTTTTTTTACCTTTTTCTTTCTTCACATTGCTACATTAGAAGTACTCTTTGTTTTCATGTAATTATTGGGATAATTCCTCTCTTTTTGAAAAGATGGTTATTGAGCATTCAGTTTTCATAAGGATTCTATATATAATTGCTATTTTTGTGTCATTTTATTTGTTTAGTGATTATATTTTTTCAATCGGGGGGGGGAATCCCCCTAAAAACCCTCATGCCCTAGCTCCCCCCTCCTCAGGATCGCTGCATTTGGCCCTGAGCTTTCCAAACGGTAGTAGTGGTTATTTGAAGTGAGCTGCCTAGCCTGGATGTGAGTAAAGAAACGCAGAAATTCCCATGATGTCACGTCACGTTGTCGAATAAAAACTATTTTTTATGATTTGATTATTTAAAAACAGTTAAAAAACAAAAAACAATATATCCTCATGTTATATTGCATAAAAAAAATTTGGCCGGAAAATTTGGCCATGAGAAAAAATAATTTGGCCGAATTTGGCCGTATTTTGACTTGAGTTTGGCCGCAGAGCCAAGTTGTGATCTGGCAACCCTGTTGTGCAGTCCCAGGAAAAAAATGGTTTCAGTTAAAGAGACACTGCTATAACACTGCGTCCATTTTTTTAGGATCTCCTTCATTCAAACATGCATTTTTCTAAGATCATACATCAGATTAAAAAAATAAGAGCTCACTGATCAACATCTGGAATTTTATAATTAAAATAGCACACAAACTATTTGACAATGAATGAAATGCACTGAGAAACAGTACTGGCCCCTGCCCTGGCTGTGGCTCAAAAATTCTCTTTAGTCCATAATTAGTCCATTGATAATATCAAAGCAGATTCAGATTCTAAAATAGCAAAGTATAAATGCATAAAGACAAAAGAACTATCCATTCTCCTGTGAATACAGTATCTGTAAGAGGAGGGGAAAACCCAAAAGTTCACAGTTGAGTAATATTTTTCTGTAGATAATTCAATCAGGGGAAGTCTCAGTTTTCTGTATTCCATACACTAGATGAAACTCAACACCAGTTGCATTTTAACAAATGTTCAATTTACGGTTGCCAGCCTGAATCACGTGACAAACATCATGATCTTGCTGCCTCCCGTATTTCCCTGCTTTTTAAAATTAACATCTTGTCTAATGAAGAATTTCTGGAGGACTAAAACATTGCACATGCTTTTATATTGGCTGACCCCTAATAAGGATATTATTCAATTGAAGATTTGGAGCTGAAAGGTTCTGAATGACTTAAGAGAGCTAAGTTATTCTTTGTTTAAATGGGAAGTTTAAATGAAGTGTCCATCCATAGACCAAGTCACATACTGAGCTGCTAGAGTGATACATTGAAAATGCTTGAGAATTCATTGACTTTTATCCATCAACAAGTTATTCAAACAAAAATATAAGGAGTTTGATCATGAGCTTTTTGTACTCCAACTATGTTTGCATTCTTCAGTTTTTCTGTAAAATAAAATTGTACGCAATGTCATTATGTCAGCTGAAGCCTTTGCCAAATCCAGTTAAATTATTCAAAAAGTGAATTATATATTTTGTTTCATGGTGTAGATTTTATTGATAAATTTATACTTTCTATTGGCCATTCTTTTCCAGAATCAAAATATTCACTTTAGCATTCATAACAATGCTTCTCCCGTCCATCCTCACCATTTTTTGTAGGAGGTTATAATAATTTCAATCCCACACTGAACAACAACAACAAAAAATGCTGGCAATTTGTCAACCCATCTAGAAAAATCTTCACCTAGAATCTCTTCTTTGTAATGGAAAACATCTGTCTTCAGGGAACATTAACTGACATAAAAAAAAACCAGCACCAAAGTATGTAATTACAGACATCACCTTTGAATTAGCTTTGCCACATGGCATTCAAGATTCAGACCATACTGAACTCCAAGGAACTCTTCCATAGTGGCTAGTCTGCCAAAGAAACCATGATAGTTCTCTCATAGAGTTTCTGTATGTTGATTATGATGGTTCAATTAGGCAATTTTAAAGACAAATTTAAAAAGAGACTAGCAGGATTTAACCCTTTGTGTTCATTTCCATGCTTCCAATTGACACGTCAAATAAAGGTCTGTTCACAAGTAGCCCACTATGGAGATTCTCAGCCATCCAGGTCATGGTTGTCCCAAAGGTGCTTTTTCAGGAGGCAGCTGGATTTTGTTTTTCTTTGAAAATGTTTTGCTTCTTGGATGAGTTTGACACCCTTGATTTACATAAAGGTCCTAAGTTTAGTTCCTGAAGTAGCTACATTCTTTAAAAAAAAAATCCAAAAAATCCAATCAGGGAGTCACAGTAACTGGTGGGCATCATAATCCTTTACTCTTTGCACTGAAAATACTGATCTGCATGTGCCCCAATGAAATTATCATATACAGAGTGGGAGAACTCTAATTTTTCCTTTTAATTTCTACCAAGAATTTCCTTCTTCTTTACCAAGAATTTTCCTCTAAGGAGAGTAGGCTTAATGCAAAAGATATTCTCCAGCATTAGCAATGTTGCTACAGGAACAGTTCCACTTTCTGGCAATTCCTTCTATCTGGCTCTGAGCAGTTCTTCATTAACAAGTTATAAAGCCATTTGAGCATCTGGGTAGCAGTTTATTACTAATAAAGAATGACCTTATATCAGATGGCAATTATTGGGTGATGCTATAAATCTTTAGTGAGAAAATATTCTGTGTGCCTGGAGGCTGTAAGAGGAAATAAACACTGATTAAATTCCATCCAGAATGTCATGTTTAAGGTAGGCAATGTAGTGATTGACACAAAATCTTCCACTCAATTTCTATTCTTTTAGCAACAACAGTCCCACAAACATACACACACAAAACAAAATTTTCCCAACTTCCGGTCTGAGCTTCTTCAGAGACAGACCGAAATTTGCGATCGTGCGCAGTTTCGATCTGTGCTCGCCGCTGGAGTGCCCCGAGCCAGCTGGTTTCGGGCTAAGCCACCCCGTAGAGGTGGTGAAGAGGGGGGAGACTGCCAGCAGGGTCGAGGAAAGTCGCATCTCTCCTCCCCAGCTGGCCATTACTCCCTTTCCCGAAGGCGGTTGCAGTGGTGGTCAGAAATGGCCACCTCAAAAAAAGAACTTGACCAGAAAAGAATGTGCAGGAGGAAGATAAGAAGAGAAAGTTTTGGCTGACCATGATGAACTGAAAAAGCAACAATATAAGGTACCCTGGAATTTGAATGATAAAGAACAACATTGTTCCCAAAGAAGACTTTGAAGCGGCAAATGAGAGAGGGAAGGGAAAGGATTTGTTTTTTTTTCTTTACTTCCCTATATTGACAACTAAGAGATTTAAGCAAGAAACTGGCAAAAATCCACTTTGATATTAACAGGTATTTAAGCTGAAAATAAAATGTCAAAGGGATAATAAAGATTTCTGGATTCTCAAAAACTTTTAAAAGAAGGAAAAAACAAAACAAAAGGGGGGGGATCTTGAAAAATGGAGGAGACCACCTGGAAGTGAAAGGAATTAACAGTGAAACTTTAACAAGATTCCTAAAAGATACATTTTAACTGAAACTTTGTAACAAGATAAGAGAACTCCAGGAAGAGAAAGTGGAAAAAAGAAGCAAGAAGAAACAGCTTTGGATTATTTGGTGATTTTTGGATTTTTGGCTATTGGATCTAAAAAAAATTAATTGGGTGGTTGTTTAAAAGTTTTGAAAATGGTATCACTCTTGGAAGAATTGAGAATGGAACTTAAAAAACAGAAAGAAGATGCACAAGAAGGAAGAGGTTCTTTTGGCTTCATATTTCAATTTTTAGAAATGGAGATCCTGAACTATGAGAAACAACAAGAAATGCATGTAGAACAAGAAGGGTGGGACAAAGAAGAAGCCATCTTCAAGGACCAAGTATTTCTATGCGGGGAAAAGAAAGGAAAGGGGGAAAGATAGTGAAAAATTTAAGATTTGAAAAAACAACCCCAAAAAGAATAGTTTGAAAATTAATTACAATATTAGGAAGAAACAGAAGAGAGGATTACAGAAGAGAGAATCAGAATTAGAGAGAGAAGGGGTCAAAAAGGGAAGGGAGAAGAAGAGGGGGAAGAGGAAAAGAAAAGAAATTATAAAGGACAGAAACAGGACATAGAGAAACAGGGAAAACGTACAAGGATTAAGGGTATAAGCCTATTTAGAAGACACAGAGATAATGGGTGAAAACTTAATTGAAAGGGAAATTCTGCAAGGGTACATAAGATAGTATTGTTATATTAGAAATAGAAATGAACTTTGAAAATATGAAACAAGTGTGATTAAAATGATAGATAAAATACTCATTGTAATGGAATGTTTAATAAATAAATGAAAGAAAGAAAATGAGAGAATGAAATTAGGAAAGGAGGGGAACATTTTAATTATTATAAATGTGTTATAAAAATTTAAGTGAAGAGGAATATGAAAGAAACATGAAAAAATTATGGAAATATTATAAGTGTTCCTAGAAGTATGATACCTTATTGAAAAGAAATGTTAAAGATGTTAAAGATTATAACTAACATTAATGATAGAGCTGAATTGGAATAGAATAAGTGTTCTATTTATTATTGTTATATATATATTTTCTCTTTAAGAACTTAGTGCGTATTATAAGAATGTACCAAGCAGAATTCAACTGGAAGTTATGTGTTATATTGAATGTTATAATTGTAAAGGCATAAATTGAAGTTTAAAATAAGAGTTGAATGAATAAAAATTAAAAGATACAAAGGTGTCATACTCCAATTAGTAACTACAGGAAAAATTTTGTTTAATGAGAAAAGAAAATATGAAATTGAAACAGGACAGACAAAAGTATAAATATAATGACTAGAAAGATATTGAAACTTATAAAAAAGAAATATATATATATATATATATATATATATATATATATATATATATATATATATATATATATATATATATAAATAATTGAATTTAGGAAGGAATTATATAATTAAAAGTAAGATTGAGAAAACTAAGGGAAGGGAAAAATTATTGAGAAAATGTTAAAATAGCAATAAGATATGGAATAGAACACAAATATGAATATGAAATTGAATTTGTGTCTGTATGGAGAAGTGATAACCCGGGACCATGCTATTCTCAAAAAAAGAAATTTTACTTGTATTATGTTTTGTGAAAACCCAAATAATTTTTTTATAAAAAAAACAAAAAACAAAATTTTCCCAATGTCTTCACTTAGATTTACATGAGAAGTCAAACTGATTGCAGATGGCAGGAGAGATTAGATCCTTTTACTAAATAGGTAAGGACACAGTAGGTAAGAACACAAGAGTCTATTGATTGAAATTTTATTTTGGAAAATGTTAATTCTTTATGTTGTTTTCCTGCTTTTGGGTATCCTATATTTCATGTTCTTACTTCATTCACCTGTCATGAAAAAATTAGCAGACTTGCATTATTTTAAAAAAAGCATAAATTAGGCTAAATCCCCACTGCACTGATAAAACTTCTTCAGAGCGTCTGAATAAAAAATACATTCAGTGGTGGGATTCAACTAATTTAACAACTGGTTCTTTCTAATGATCGGGTGGGTGTGTCTGGGTGGGGTCATGTGACTGAATGAGCCAACTCAATGTCACTCACGGTAAGATGGGACAGCGCAGGTGGGATGGCCATGGCTAGGGCCTTAGACTTATCTTTGTGCAGCAACAGCAATGGTGATTCTCCAATGCCTTATCTCTTGTTGGGTCTTTCTGCCAGACAGTCAGGGTTTTTAAAAAGATTTTTGCAGCAGGAAATGGCAGGCAGCTACTTCTGGCCTGTGTTGGTGCAGCTGGGCATGACTTTGCCCTGAGACACTGGCCTGCTGCTGCCGCTGCCTCTTTACCAGCATGGACAGCCTGCAGCCGCTGCCTTTTTGCTGGCATGAAGGGTCTGCATCCGCTGCCTTTTTGCCAGTGTGAATAGCCTGCATCCACTGCTTCTTTATTGGTGTGAACAGCCTGCAGCTGCTACCACCTCAGTTCGGGCAGGCAAAGAGGCAGCAGCAGTTTGGGCCGGCAAAGAGGTGGCTGTGGCAGCAGGTCGTTCATGCTGACAAAGACGTGAAGGAAGGCTCACCAGGCAGGCAGGTAGCTGGCCTGCATGGAAGGCAGTGAAGAATGGCAAAGGAAGGCTCAGCAGGGAGCTGGGCCATGTGGGAGGCTGGGCAAAGCCAGATAAGTGGGCTGGGCCATAGGGGTCATGTGGTTGAGGCAAATGAGCTAGCAAATGAAGGAGCCAGAGAGCAACAGCTGCTATGTCATGGCCAAGGTGGGTGAGGAGAGATAAGAAGTGAATGGGAGGGATGGAGTAGAGTTGACGGAGTGGGTGGGGTCAGTCAGTGGTGCGATTAGCCGGTTCTCCGAACTACGCAAAAATTTAACATTTATCTTGAACTGGTCTGAACTGGCTGAATCTCACCTCTGAATACATCCCAGGTGAGAAGAATAAGTGTCAAACTAGATTAAGACTTTTGTTTCCTGAAGCAGAGCAAAGAATGACACAGTGAATCTAAGGTTGATTTTAGATGCAGCTTTTCTTGACCACTCTTTTGTTGTGTGTAAAGAATTTTATTCTGGAAGTGTGCAATGTTGCCTTTCAGACCAGGTTCATCCATGCCTTTTCCATTTTATATTATTTTCACACACACCAAAAAACCTAATGGGAAAGAAGAGATGGAATAATTAACAATACATTTTCATCAGTAGCAGAATGAGAATGGCTTTTGACTTGATCCTCATTTTCTTGTAAATTCCCCTTTTTAATAAAGCAGGAAGGACAAGCATCATATTATTGGCCTGAATCACAGCATTTTAGTTGAAACATAACTGACATATGTTTGCTTAAGAATTGACCTTCTGCTTTTAAAATATTGTAGTTTGCTTGTTTTTAAAAATGTTATCAGCTGATGTTTACCATAGTTAGAAGCTAGGTTATTTAAAAATAAAATAAAATAGTGAGATCTTGCTAACACTTGGAAAGGGGCCACCAGGAAGCTCTTGAGGGTGTAATCAGATAAGGGGAAAAATCAGATAAGGAAAAAAAATCAGAGGAAGCCATAGTATGACAATTAAATTATGCACTATGGACCAGTATACTTTTAATATTCTCTATATTGACCTCTTGGAATGTGCACTGTCATGATCAATGGTCATTAAAGGAGAGGTGACGTATTATTTAATCTGATTGAAAAAATGGGAACAAAGCAATTATTTCAGCACATTGTAATAAACACAATGTTTTTCTTCATCTAGTAAGATTCTGTACCCATTTCCATCAAATCAACAGTTTATGTTCTTCACTTCTGAACCATAGGCATTTCAGGAAGGCATCCAGTCTCAAAGAAAAGCCTGGAAGAATATCCAGAGTATATGTTGGATGACAAAGCTTTCATTGTGAAACTCCACTGTTTTTTGAAAGGCAGAAAGAAAATCGAGCTCACTTGCACACCTTCAGTTACAACACAAATTGAGTACCTAAATGCTGGATGGAGTTGGATAGGTGCCACGCTTGCTTTACATCCAAAGTCAGGCCATTGTTTCAACATATCCATGATTTCCAAAGGTTTCCAAAGGTTTTTGATAGAAATTAACACAAGAATGTGAATATAAATTCAAACTGTAGAGATATTACTGAGTAAACATACCCAGTAGCCATTTGGACATCCTTCAAAACTTATTTGGTTCAACATGAACATCAGCAGGAAAAGGAGTTGATAAAAAAGGTCAAGAATGTAAAGTAATGCCTCTACTAGTTTTACTTGAGTCCACTCCACTATTCCAGTTGTGTTTCTAATGATTAGAATTGTCCAGGTGTTAATTGCCTTGATGGTATTTCCTCCACTGACTTTGGACTTTCAGATGTTTTAGTTGGGCGAGATGCAATCTATAGATGAGGAACAATAAAGAACTTAAAGCACTTAAGAGTTATGCTTGAAAGTCTGTAAAGCCAAAATAAAAGTGCTGAATCTCTATGTCACCTTTGAATCTTTCCCAAGCAATTTAAAGGCATCTGATTCAATTCAGAGGGGAGATTCAATTACATTTAACTGAATCAGCTCTTTGAAGTTTCACACAATCATCTTAGCCCAAACAGTGCTTATTTCAAGATCAGAGCTGATCTTACCGTATTTTATTTTTGAAAACTGACTATATGTTCTGGTCAGGAGACATTCTTTTTCAGAGATGTATTTTATTTTCATAATCTTCTGGTTCCATATCCCCAAACAGAAATCCAAGCAAAAACATTAGTTCTTCATAACTAGCAGAGAGTTGAGAGTTGTAGACTTATAAAGCCATTCAGAAAAGTAAACAAAAACAACAACACCACATATACATCTCAGGAAACATGTACTTCTGACTTCTTGGTAGATTATGGTGAGATCAGTGATGGTATTCAGCCAGTTCGCACTGGTTTGGGTGAACCGGTAGAAAGGATTTGGCGTGGGTTGCCGAACTGATAGTAAGTTCTGGCTGGCCATGCCCCTGACCTGCTCACCAGCTCGCTGCTGGCTCGCTAGCCCCACCTGCCCAATGCTTGCTCAGCCTGCCCACCTGACACTCGCCCCTTAAGGTATTTCTTTTTCTCTCTCTCAACAACCAGCTGTTCACACGATCAGCTGTGCTGGGATTCCCCTAGCTTGTCTTACTGCTTTGCCCAGGAGGATTCCCTGAGGCCCTGAAAAGCAAAAAAATGGAGGGAGGGGCATACACCCCCTCCATTTTTTGCCTTCCTGAGCCCTAGGGGAGCCTTTTGGGAGCAAAAATGCCAGGAGGCTTGTCTGAGGCCCAGAAGGCCCCCAAAAATGGGTGTGGGGGGGGTGGTTGCAAAAAAGCAAAAAAAGCCATGTCCACCCAGTCACATGGCCACGCCTACCTAGCCATGCCCACCAAGCCATGCCCACAGAACTGGTAGTAAAAAGTTTTGAATCCCACCACTGGGTGAGATTTATGATGTAAAGTGGCAGTGAATAGAACAAATATGGAAAATCAAATCCCCTCAGCACTAATGACTCTTGGTTCAATTTGTATGATCAAGAAAACAGAGCAATGAATAAAAAAGTATTTCTTTAAAAAAAGCTCGGCTACAATTTGCCACTTGTTGAGAATGATGATTTCAGTAAACAGATATAAAGTTTCCAGATGATGAAATAAGTACAAAATATGTCAGTAAACAGACATGATAAAAGAGTTATCCATTGCACTGCAAAAAAAAGTACATGGTTGCTGTTTGAAAGTAGTTATCATAAATTTTCTAAGCTTTAAAAGAGTATAATTCAATGAGTATAAACTGAAGTTCAGACAACGATGACAATTTTTCTCCAGAACTTTGAAAAGAATAGAATTCTTTATTGGCCAAGTGTGATTGATCATACAAGGAATTTGTCTTGGTACAAATGCTCTCAGTATACATAAAAGAAAAGATATATTTGTCAAGAGTCAAGAATCATAAGCTACAACACTTAATGATAGTCATAGGGTACAATAAGCAATCAAATCATACTAGGAAACAATCAATATAGATCATAAGGATACAAGCGACAAAGTTACAGTCATACAATCACAAGTGGGAGGGGATGGGTGATAAGGAGTGATGAGAAGATTAATAGTAATAGTAATGCAGATTGAAGATTTTTAAATAATTGTTTGGGCTTTCTTTCTAGGTATATATCCTCAGTATAAATCCTATGAAAGCTGAAAATATTGCAATGGCTATTGAAAAATCTCTCTGATTAGGGACTCAGTATAGAGTTGTCACTTAGAATTTATTCATTATTTGAATATATGTTTTTGGTTTAGACTTAGGGAAAGATTGCTCCAACTATGCAAAATGCTATTTCAGTTACTGATGCATTTTAACTAATCCCAATTAGTTATCTTTTAATATTAATATCTTTTAAGGTTTTAGATGTCAAACTTGCAGCCCGCGGGCTGGATGCATTACATGCTGCCCCCGCCCAGTTTAGTGAAGGGAAATAAAGTCCCAATGCGTCACATGATGCCGCTGTGACGAAGTAAGTTTACATGCCTGTTTTAGAATGTATGCTGAGTTGGAAGTAAGAGGAACAAGAAATGGAAAATGTCTATTTCTGATTCCAAAATAAAATCAAGTAACTTTTTGTATATGGATCTATTGAAAAGATACCACATTTTGCTTAAAGAAGAGAGAGATTTACATCTCCAATGTCACCACAAGTTGTGAGTCTGGCCAGAGTTTAATTATTACCAAAGAAGCAGAAATATATACACAGATACACACAGTTGTGGGATAGATCATCCAGCTATGATGCTTTAATTAAACATGATGTTGTTTATTCATACTTGCTTGTTTCCTTTCTTTGATACACACCATTGGCCTGCAATTTTTATACAATATATATCCTGTCTTCAGAATAATTGGACAAAATGTTCCACCAGTTTAGAGGATAGCAGGAACTCTAGGTAGTGTGCATAGTTTATTTGGGTCAGGATTTCAAAACTATAGATGCCTCCAGGGTACTAATGTCACAGGAAGCTTGGTTATGGGAAACATCATTTTTAACAGTGGAAAGTTGTTGCTTTTTAAAAGATTTTACAGCTGTAGTCAACAAACATGGTATTAGTAAATAGTGGTTCATTTCAGCCCTGAATGTCATGGCTAAAATCAGCATTTCATCCCAGACCTAAAAAGGATAACAAGGTACTGTTCTTTTGATATTTCTGTGGATTTCACAAATTTTACATTTCAGAACAAAAAGTTTTGAAAAGAGAAATGGTGGAGTCTATCCTCGGGTGGATAGAAAAAAGAAGTGAAATCTTTAATTATAAGATCACCCTTTAGGGAGGACAGTCCTCCTTTTGTAAGTTCTGTCCTCCCTCAAAAAGTGTCCTCCTACATGTCCTCCTTTTTGATATTTGAAGACTAATCTGTAAATCTCCGTATTTGATCGATGCCGAGCCAATCCGTTGTGTGTGATGTGACGTATTTATATTTGACATGATGATTCGTCAAGGCTCGGTACAGTGTGGTGAGATGCAATTATGAGATGCATGCGCTCCACACAGGATAATTGTTTTGAGAGAGTGTGCCATGTGCAAGAGTGTGCTGCGCGCAAGAGTGCGCCACATGCAAGTGGCTTTGTTTTTTTCTTCTTCAATTTATTTGTGTCCTCCTTTTCATTGTAAAAAAGTTGGTCACCTTATTAATTAGCCTCTGACTATCAGTGGTAGATCAGCAACAAGTCAAACTTCCATGATTTAAATAAAAGGAAGAAGAAAAAAATAAAGACCTTTTCTGCTAAACTGTTTTAGTTTTCTGCCTTCAGGTCAGTTTGTGACTTCTGGTAACTGCTTGAACAAGTCCCTGTAGTTTTCTTGGCAAGATGTTCAGAAGCTGTTTACCATTGCCTCTTTCCTAGGGCTGAGAGAGAGTGACTGACCCAATGTTACTCAGTTTTTTTTGCGTGTGTGTCTAAGGCGGAACTAGAGCTCACAGTCTCCTGGTGCCTGATGCCTTCATGCCTTCATCAAATCAACTCTCTTTTCTTTTAAACTAGGCTGCTAAAAACCACCAGGAAGGGAAGAAATGAATGTATTTGTTTGTCAAAGATATTAGTGTTGTAAACATAGTTATATATTTTTCTGTAAAGCAAATAATAAATCACCTTAAACAGGTCTGCTGGATGGCTACCTTTGGACACAATAACAGCAGAAAAACAATTATGTTTTATTATTCCTCTTATCCTTATGGAATTCCTAATGGGGTCTCTTACTTGTGTTCAGCTGGATTCGCCTTTCTTCAATCGCATTTGAGTGTCTGTTCTGGTTTCACCACCCAGAGTGATTTGGAAAATCTATTTTTATAAATCTTGCTGTATGAACCATTTTTTTTCAACCAGAAGTAATGTTTCAGGTTCTATCTAAGGGGCTCAAATTATCTTGGTAGAAATGAGCCTCTTTAGACGCTTCATAAAATGAAAAGTTCTGATGGTTGAAAATATCAAGCTTTGGTTAAATAAGAAAAGTAAAACCTCTTTGAGGCAAGCCTTAAATCAAAACATCTATAAGACCTTTCTGCCAAAACAGCCTGTATTCTGGGAATGTGGTGAGTGGAATGGCAGGGGTTTGCTTTATGTATATTCAACTAACATTTGCAGCCACAGCTGACCTGCTAGTTGACCCTACAGCCAATATTTTGATTTGGTCCCACAAATGCTGCTTCCTCTTCCAGGGTGTTGTATTTCTTGAGAATCACATGTAAAAAAGGGAAACACAGCAGCAATGAATCTAATAATGTAGCTCAGAAAGTTGGCTTAAGGTTCTTTTGCCATAAAATAAAACATATGTGAGACAACCTCTAATCTGCAACTCTAGTAAAAGTCCTGTCTGTGGACTAAACAGTGTTTGCACAGTTAAGTAGAACCTTTGTGTGTTCTGTCCTCACAAACCTACTAGTAGCTAAGACATTCTAACAGACACATTGACCTACAACCACCCTACGAGCCCCTCAGAATTAAAATCAACCACTCAGCCAACCAGAGACAGCACTGATCCTCAACCAACCCATGCAAAGCCCCCAACCAGCATTTCACCTCCCAAAGACCCTCACCTGATATAACCTCCCCATCACAAGACCTATCACAAGACTCTGACCTGATGTGACCCCCCCCCCACCTGATGTGACCTCACTATCACAAGACCTACTTACCACATGAAGCCCACAGAACAATGACATCCCCTAAAGTCTGCTGAAGATGTTCTCTTGCCTGGTAATGAACTGTTCGGAAACCAACTGCCAGGCCCCCATAGATCCCTATCAGGATGCTGCTATTCCAGTGGAGGGAGGGCTTGATGACATTTTATGAGCTTTTCAAATCTCTGGCCTTCCCTTTACTTTGATGTATCTTCCTGGACTAGGGAGGAGGAAGGGATTGGCTTGGGGTCATCTGTTTTGTCTCAGTTCCAGGGGGAAACGAGCAAGCGGTGACTGAGAACAATTTCTTATCACCTTCTCAGCTCAAGGTTCCCACAACAACTTCACACCTGTGGATTGGCTCACCTCAGACTGGACAGAGGGGAGGGGTTCCTAACAATTTTGAGCAGGAACTTCAGAACCTGCCTATTCTTCTTGCTATCACTAACTCCCAATAAAAGTTCCTTTCGAAAAGCTGCCTGTTTCAAGAGTTCTGTTTTCTTGAGGGGATAGGAGAGGCAAGTCCACAAACTCAGAGAATGAATCTCCACCTTCATCCCACACTCCAGCTACAAATATTCACCACTATCGCAAACATTCCATGTCCTTCTAAATGTTCATATCTTATGATTCTGCTGTATAACAAAGGCCCTCTTGGAGAACAGTAAAACTTTGAACAGAACTGAGGTATGTGTTGTTAACTAGCATATTCCCTAGGCTTGCTAGCATTGTAAATCTGTAATTGGCAATAAAAGGCAGACCACACTCTTTCCCTTTTACTAATATTTATTTAAATCATACCATTAAAGTGTGCCGAGCTGTTTCTTCAGACTCTATCAGACAAGAGCCTCTTAGCCAAAGTAGAGGGTAGTGGCTTATAACACTGTTCTGTAAAAAATTAAAATAACATTTGCAGACTGTAAAAATATAGGGTGCAATCCAATTGTCATTAAGCATTTTGAAATCCATTTGATTTCAGTAGGAAAGTTGTACTTATTTTCCCTGGATGGATGGCCTGAAGGACTGGATTGTTCCAATAATGTTACTCAAACTGCCTGGGTTCTTTCATGTTGGGCATTCTATTGATAAGAAGGCTAGGAAGTCAATAGAACACAAAAAGATAGATTGTTATCTCTTCTCCATTCCTTTCTTCCTTTGCAGTATATTTTAGAAATCCTGCTCGGAAGAAATTGGAGTGTTTTGCTCCTTAAGGATATTTTGCATGATTATTGCTTGATGGCATAAAGTCCCACTGCCTTTGATATGGGCAGGAAAGTTTGGATCTACTTTTTTCCAACGTGCAAGATGACTAATGATTTCAGTTCTTTTTTTTTTTTTAAACAAGTTTTATTAATTTTAAAAACAAACACAAATACATATAACATAAGACATAACATAAAGAAAATAAAAAATCATCTTTTCTGAAGGTTGCTCAACCCGGTCAAAACTCTTTATACAGACACAACTTCAAATTCATATTCATTTTATATATCATTCATATCTTATTACCATCTTCACTTTTATATATAGTTTCTTTTCTCTCTTAAATTCTCTTAATTTTATTTTATTCATCTCATCTCAGTTCTTAAGTCAACAATCAAGTTGGGAGAATCTTTAAAAGCAAAATGCTTCAGAAGAGACTTAAAACTGGAAACCTGCCAGACAGAACAGGAGCAACTTGATCCTATTACTAGACTCAAAGATCAGCAGTCATGGATTATGAGCCGTGGTGGCGCAGTGGTTAGAATGCCAGTACTGCAGGCTACTTCTGCTGACTACTGGTTGTCTGCAATTTGGCAGTTCAAATCTCACCAGGCTCAGGTTGACTCAGCCTTCCATCCTTCCAAGGTCAGTAAAAGGAGGACCCAGATTGTTGCAATATGTTGACTCTGTAAAACCGCTTAGGGAGTGCTGTAAAGCTCTATAAAGTGGTATATAAGTCTAAGTGCTATTGCTATTAAGCTACTGGGTTCACACCCTTCTCTTTCACCTTCCCTCTCACGTACTTTTTTGGTACAATGATCCCAGTTTGTTTACATCAGTTTATACCAAGGTGGGAAACTTTGATTTAATATAATTTTACAAACCAGATATATAAATCTTAATGAAAATAATTGGCTAGCATGCTGTCAATAAACTAGAAAAACCTGGCTCACTTATGAGAAATTTAAATTTTTAAAATCGCTTTTGTTGAATAAACATTTTACAACACTTCTATTTCAACATGTTCTTAGAAGAGCAGTAACAGCAGAGGAGTGAAGATATCCTCGTTCTCTCTTCTGCCACTCCAAGTTGGGCTGATGGATATGGGCATATAAACAAAGTATGTATGTTAAATATTTCACTGTAGACTACAAATTGAAAGTGTGTGTGTGTGTGTGGGGGTAGGACTACAGACAACATCATGCTGATACTGTAGTGATTAATCCTGTGCCAATATTACAGTAAAAATGAATGCCATTGTTTTCTGACCTATTTTGTCTATAAGGTGTGTGCTTTGATTTTGAACACTTTGCCTTCTCAATTCCAGCCCAAATTAGTGTTCCTCCAAAAAAAACAACAACAACCCCTATATCTGAACTCTTTGAAGTTTTGCATATGAATTGCAAATTTGTAGAGATGAAAAAGTGTGGGGAAAACGTGTGCAAAAATGAATATTGTTTCTCCATCTTTCCTCTGTAGGGGGAAATCTCTAAAGTTAGGGGCAGGGAAAAGAGATAGGGACAAAGTATAGTTTTTGGATCAATGGGTGTATCTTCTAACCAGAGTGATGCTTTTATAAGAGATGGGAGGGCATAGCAATCCAGAAAGCCCTCTATCCAGGGAATCTCTGAATTATGGCAAATTAGGGTAAACTATTTAATTTATAGAATCAGTGTCTATGCTGAACATTGCAGTCATCACAGATTCTTCTTTTTAAAATGTTGGGACTTAGAAATGCAAAACAAAGTGCCCACTAAACCTATTTGTTAAATGCATAATGGAATATACAGTATGTACACGCCAGTGATGGGATTAAAAACTTTTTACTACCAGTTCTGTGAGCGTGGTTTGTTGGGCATGGTGTGGCTTGGTAGGCGTGGCGGGGGAAGGATACTGTACAATCTTCAGTCCCTCCCACTCCTGGGGGAAGGTTACTGCAAAATCCCATTCCCTCCCTACCCCACTAACCTGCTTTCCAGCTCTGTTCTCCTGTGCAGGGCAACAAAAGAAGACTCAGCTGATCAGCTGGGACTTGGGAGGCAGAGAATAGATGGGGGTGGGGCCAGTCAGAGGTGGTATTTGCCGGTTCTCCAAACTACTCAAAATTTCCACTACGGGTTCTCCAGAACTTGTTAGAACCTGCTAAAAGGTACACACCTTTTAGCAATGTTCAATACTTTGACTGTTCCAAACAATTCTGTTCTGAGTCAATTAGTGCTTATATTTCCATAAGGAATTTATTGAATGTTTGGATTTATGAAATGAAGCCTGAAACGTGAGCTACTGAGCATGATCACGAAGCCAATAAACGGTAACTTTATGATAGTCAAATGTAATCCTAAATATGGGAGCAGGAAAAATTAGAAGGGTTTTTTAAAAAATTCAACTGATCATTGCATTGACTAAATTTTTAAAAATAACATTCCTTCTTTAGGGAAAGTTATTCCTATCCTTTCCAGTGTGAATTATCTGGCAACAGTGATGGTGATGAAAGAACCAATGTGATATTCTGACACAGCAGCAGTATTGCTATGATGCGATATATAATCTCTTGGGACATCTTAGAAAACTTGCCCCTATGGTATTGTGAGACAAGCCCTTCAAAGAAGTGCTGCAGCTATCCAATATTGAGAATCACCAGGTAGACAGAGAGAATATTTCTTCAACATCAACTATTATGGTTGGGTGCAGCAGAGAATCTTGTATCTTATTCAGCTGTCAATGGCAAATTTGACTTTTGAAGTAGAAATGGAAGAGAAATATAATCTTGTCCTTCACCTCAAACAACCAAGTGTTTTATTCTGCCCCCAGAATACTTCTGTGAGTAAGTTTAGATACATATTGGTTTCCAAATTCCAGGGAAGCTACAATTTTGAGGGATCTTGTAGTCTGAAATGCTTTTATCACCTCATAGGCCAAATTAAACAGAGCAGTTGTTTTACTTGTAAGAAATTCAGAGGAGCAGGAGATGCTGAGGAAGCATTTAGTTGGGGATTTGGGTCTCCAGACTTGTTCCTAATGCCCATAACACAATGTGAAGTCTCCAGACTTCATGGCTTTTCTGCTAACAGAACATTATGTTCCAGGTCATTAGAACAAAAATATGCTAAAAATGAATTGAAGCAAATTTGAACTGCAAATTAGCCAAACAAAATTTGATTTTTTCATTGGAAATACTCGATGAAATCCCTGCTATGGGACAATGCTGCAGCTAAGTGCACAATTTAATATTATACTTATGATTGGCTGGGGAAATCTGGAACTTGAAGCCCAAACACCTTCAAGGTTGAGAAACATTGCTTTAGATAGTTTATCTTCGTATCTTTTCAGAACAATGTGTACAACTCTTCTACTGTCTCATGTTAACCGTGTGCACCCCCTGAACTGGTGGAGAAAGAATCTAGATTCTCCAAGAATGCTGATTCATATCTCGCTAAATTGCATAATGCAATTTCCTAATTTTTTTTTATATATTTGAGGTCAAAAGGGACTGAGAGGGATGGATTTTATTCAGTTGAATGAATGGGAGAAATTTCTTTCCAGCACTTAAAGAGTTTTGCTGTGGGATCTACTGCACAAGGAGAAAACAGATGAATCCATATGCAGAGAGGTTAATCCTTACAGAATGGTCCACAACTGCATGTTTTTGCAAGCTGAACATTTGTTCCTATATTTTGTTGGAAGTTAGAAGATGATTGTTAGATGCCTCTAGCAGTAGGGGGAGGTGTAAGATAAATAGTAGGCTGTAGTAGGCTGGCAACTCAGTGAAGGGAAGCGGCCACACAATGTGAGAAAAATGTGGCTGGAAACGCTTAAGAAAAGATTTTGTTTTAAATGCGTGGATTGAGAAAAGCCTGGTAGCCAAAAAACAAAGCAGCCAGAAAGCTAAATGCATGCAGCTGAAAACCTTAAACAATTCAGATGGAAGACATGAGTAAAGGCCAGGAGAGCATTAACAAAACCAGGCTCTTCTCCAGGGCTTAATCAGAGCCAGTAGGATTGAGAAGGCCTTCTCCCAGGAACCAGTTCTTGAATCTTTTCAGAGTCAGCTACAGTCCCCAAATGTACAAAGTCATAAGAAAAAAGAGTGTAGCTTGGAGGATGAAATGATCCTGCTGTTCTTGAGCATCTTTGGAATGTGGGAAATTGCCTTCTGCTGAAGCAGGACATTGGTTCTTTTAGTCAAAATATGTGATGTGATTGCAAAGAAGGCAAAGGTCTTCATTTTAAGCTTCATGAACAAGTTTAATTTCCAAGTCATGGAGAATAAATATTCCATTTTATTCTACAAATAGAAAACCAAGGGGACTTGTACCTATGGAACCCCAAAGGTGCTTTTTAAAGAGGGAGCTGGACTTTCTGGTTTTTCTTTGAAGATGTTTCGCTTCTCATCAAAGAAACTTCTTCAGCTCTGACTGGATGGTGGGGAATGGAAGGATTAGTACTCCTTGCAGACAACTGATCATTTGCATTCTTTTAATGAGTCGTTAAGGCCACCTGGAGGTTTACCAAGGGGCCTTGCATGCATAACTTTTGCTATATAAGCTCAGCTGTTCAAACATGCAATGTTATATAAATTGCAAAAATGCTAGACTGATTAAAAAAACTACAATACTAGACAACACAGTATCAACAGTAGAGACCTTCAAATTTCTAGGTTCTACTATATCACATGACCTAAAATGGACACCTAACATCAAAAACATCATCAAAAAAGCACAACAAAGCATGTTCTTTCTGCACCAACTCAGAAAGTCAAACTGCCCAAGGAGCTGCTGATACAGTTCTACAGAGGAATTATTGAGTCTATCATCTGCACCTCTATAACTGTCTGGTTTGGCTCTGCAACCCAACAGGACAGACACAGACTTCAGAGGATAATTAGGACTGCAGAAAAAACAATTACTACCCACCTGCCTTCAATCGAGGACCTGTATACTGCACGAGTCCCAAAGAGGGCTGTGAAAATATTTACAGACCGCTCACATCCTGGACATAAACTGTTTCAACTCCTACCCTTAAAACGATGCTATAGAGCACTGCACACCAGAACAACTAGACACAAGAACAGTTTTCCCCCCGAAAGCCATCACTCTGCTAAACAAATAATTCCTCAACACTGTTCAACTATTTACAAAGTGTACACTACTATTACTGTTAATCTTCTAATCACTTCTTATCACCCATCCCCTCCACTTGTGATTGTAGGACTGTAACTTTGTTGCTTGTATCCTTACGATTTATATTGACTGTTTCCTAGTATGATTTGATTATTGGTTGTACCTATGACTATCATTAAGTGTTGTACGTTATGATTCTTGATTCTTAACGAATGTACCTTTTCTTTATGTATACTGAGAGTATTTACACCAAGACAAATTCCTTGTGTGTCCAATCACACTTGGCCAATAAAGTATTCTATTCTATTCTATTCTATTCTATTCTATTCTATTCTATTCTATTCTATTCTATTCTATTCTATTCTATTCTATTCTATTCTATTCTATTCTATTCTACATGTAAACTATGCATTAGGATTTTATGTAGCTTGAAAAATGCATCTCAAATCTTCAGTAGAAGAATGTGTCAACTTTCTATCTTTGTCTTTCTGCTGTTATTAAGCTGAATGAGGTATTATTTCAAACAACTGATTTTAGGTACCATGGAAGAATAATTGTTACTTTAAATTTTATTAATATATTACATTATTTTTAATTTATCTTCTATGCCATTTTAGGCTCCTGTGCCAAAAATTGTGTGCATGCTTGCATGCTCATGCTCGCACGCCAGCACCCAGAAGGAAATGTGCCCCCTCACATTCCCTACACATGTGTGCACAATCCCCTCCACCCACCCCCTTTCCTGCACTGCGCTTCACAGCTGATTTTCGGCTGGTTTGAGGTCTTTTTCAGCCTCCCAAAGGCTTGAGGAACTCTTCTGCAGGCTTCCCCAAGCTTTGTAGACCAAAATCTAGCCCCGTTTCATCACTTCCTGTTTTTCCGAAAATACCAGAAGTGACAAAACGGGGCTAGATTTTGGCCTACAAAGCTTGGAGAAGCCTGCAGAAGCCTTCCTCAAGCCTTTGGGAGGCCAAAAATCAGTTGTAAGGTGTGCACATGCACAGTGAGGTAAGTTTGCCTGCAGCTTGCGTGCCGGCCCAAATGGCTCTGCGTGCCACCTGTGGCATGCATGCCATAGGTTCGCCATTACGGATCTATGCTCTACATCATACATTTGAAGTTTTATTTATTACATTATTTTTAATTTATTGCAGTATCATACATGCCATAAATCACAAATGAAGTTTTATTTTCTGGCCTTGGGACTTAGTTATTGAGATTGGCAGCTCTGCTCTTTAAAACAAATTGGAGAGCACATTATATCGCATTTATACTTAGAGAGGTCACAGGAGATGATTTGCAGGTGAACATGTTGTACTCTAAGAACCTTAAACCCCAGGTTTGCTAGTTGCATCCTGTATACCCAAATGTTGCTATACTGAACATGGATGTCATTGCTTCTCTTAATACAAACACAGCTGCATGGTATTTCTAGTGCTGTTTCCACCATCTCAGGGGAAATATTTTGGCAGCATTGGAACAGTGACCGAGAAACATACTTCCTGTGTAGTGTTTAAAATATATTTGGAATGGAATGTTCTTTGAATGCAAAACACAAGTAATACTAATTAAAAACAATTTTGATTTTTAAATGAGTGTGTACATTTAAATGAAATTGGCAGTAATCAGGAATGATGATTGTCAAGGTTGAGTGTGGTTTTTAAATTCACTTCTGATTAGGATTTACTGCTATTACAGTAGAAATGCATTTAAGTTTACAATCCATGGCATTAAACTTTGTTGTAGCTTTTTTGGATGCAATAGGGATCTTAAGCTATTGTAATTATTAAACTCCCTTCAGTGCATAGAGAAAACATTCCTTACTTATGGCAATAAACTTTGGATAGGATCTGAAAAATTCATGAAATGCTTAATATGAACTCATATTTTACTTAGATTTTTTTTCATTTCCATGGTGTTGCACTAGAAACATATCCACGAGCCTTGGATCCTTATGTTGCTATCCCCTTTACTCAAAATTTTAGGTTGCTTCTATTCCTTCTTGATATTGGGACATTGAAACAACAGAATCTAAAATGCCACCCATAGTTAGAAACATAAGATTCCCAGTTTATATAGTTGAGATGTAAGTGTTTTGGAAATGACATGTTGCCTTCCATTTTGTTGAATGTAATCATGACAGGGTCTTCAATACAGGAAGCTAGGGATATGTGATTTCTAGGGTATCTAATTTCCCGTAACTCTTTGTAATCTATGTGTGATTAGTAATTTATATTTTGAATTAAAGAATAATGTCAGAGATATATCATCTTTCATAATACATTTGAGCGTTGGGTGCTAAAATACTTGTATTCCATTGACATTACCTGAAACAGAGTCACCAGGTGTCATGTTCCCCTAAATGGCAATGGATTCTCAGGGCAGCAATCCCATGAATGTAAATGTCCAGTGGGTATTAATGTCTGAGTCTGACAAGGTAAAACTTTGCTAAAGGAGAGACATGAGAGAAAGGATCTTGGATATGATGCAGGAGAAAAATATAAGTTCTGTTTCAGCTTCAAATCACTCAATCACTATCAATTATTTGTAATGGTTACCTCTGCAGAATTAGAGCACAACTTTAATTCCTAGATATTTATTCCAGTCTATGGGAAATATCAGACTAATTTATACTTGCCTTGGAGACTCTGATATCAGGAATTGCTAAGCTATATTTTTTTGCCTGGGGGTCCTGTTATTTTATAGCTCTAGAGACCTGAAATTCATACCAACAGAATATCCAGTTTACACAAAATCAGTGATTGTTCTCTTGTTCTTATAATGTTTGTTTCTTTACTGGATTTCTAGGCTGCCCAACTCCAAAATTGTTTCACAAGTTAAAAGGACAAGATCCATTGTTTGAGGGACAACATAACTTCTCATCACATCATAAGGCCTGAGGTAACTTTTTAAAGATAGCTTGAAGTTGAGCAAGATAGACACCATATGAATCTTTGATGGGATGCTTTTTCCAGGAGGCATGCAGTACAACAGAGAATATCCATTTCCTGGGTCTCGCTAGATGATATTACATAATTAGTAGGGTTCAAAGCAAACCAATTTTGTTGGAACTTATTAAATGAGCCCCTCAAATATCTAGGCCTTATGTCATGTATAACTTTACAGATGATAATTAGTACCTTGAATTGTTCCCAGACGCCAAATAGCTCACATAGCAGAGGTGGTGTATGTTCACAGAATAGGAAATTAATTTTGGGGGATTCCTCCTGAATATAATATCTAGAAGGCACTAGACTTCCATTCATTTCAGATTTCAGTGATAGACTCAAATTCAGCCATAGTCCGTAGTGTTTTTACATCAGCATCTTTTGCCCATGTTGCTTGCAAGAATCAATTTGTCATATTGATGCATAATAATGACTGTTCCCATGAATGAGGGTAAAGGTGAGAGAGAGGACTTTTTTCTATTACTTGCTTTTAGAAATATGCCAGAAGGTAGTAGGTGGTTATGAAAACATTACAGATCCCCTGGTTTGTATTTTCATTACTAGCCATCCATCACGTTCCTGATAGGAAACATTCCAGATTTCATTTAGTAAATCAGATAGGTAGCAACCACGTCCTGCGCCAATGAAATGCCACCAATTCTGGGTAATGTATAGCTGTATTCTTCAGGAGTTTGGCAACTATCCAAATAGCTGGGTGAATTATTTTGAATCATGAAGACATTTCCAAGAAATTCAGAAATGATTCACAATCTCTTCCCACAAAAGTCTAAAGTCATGCTATTCTTCACTCAACAAATGTTATTTAAGACACTGTCTTGTTTAGGAAGGGTTGAACTATTTGCAGTTCTTCTGACAAAAGACAACAGCAAGTTTATTTCTCTCTCATTGACTTTATCTCTGAATGCAAGACAGCTCAGTGGCTATTAGTCACTGAGTGAAAAGCATGTAGTCTGCATATTGAGACTTGAGATATTACATACTTAATGGGTGTTATCTCTTAATATTGTCATTTAAGTCTAATGTGAGAAAATGAATCCAAGCACAGGAAGCTCTGGGATAAAATTTGTTGATAAATGATGATTGTCCTTGACTTGGCTTGTTTCAGAAACTAATAACTGAAACAACTATATGTGGTTTTGAGATAGTAGATTAACAATCATATATTTCTTTCCAAAGTTAATAGTTTTAGTTGCTCAAAAAGTCATCGTCTTATCAGTTCTCCAGTTCATCATTTTCACCCACCAACTTTGGATTCTCTTTCCATATTTTAACAATATACAGTATATTCATTTTACCTCATGTCTTTTATTTTCCAAGCATTATATCATTGCAGCAGATAGAATGGCCTGTAAACCATAATGAAAATGATTGCAAAGGAAGATATTACTTTTGTATGCCTTTTTTGAAAACAATCTTTGCAATTTAGAAATAAACCTTAAGAGGCAAATCTATTTAAGGATCAAGTGATCTATTCCTTACTTAGTCTGCCAGCTAGGAGTAATTCTAAGGTCTATCCCTTTTCAGATTTTGGACTAGATGGCTTTTAAATAAAGAATACCTTTAAATAAAATGTAATCTTATAGAAAATATACCACTTTGGCTGCAAGTAAAAACTGTTTTCGATCTTGATCTCAGTTAACAAGATGAAAACCAACTTTCAACCAGACATCCTTGAATGTACATTATTGATTGATTGATTATGTGCCATTAGTTGTTTTTGACTCCTAGTGACCATATAGATATTTTCTCCATGACAATCTATCTATAACTTGTTCTTTCAAGTCTCACAATGGAACATTTTGCATTGTAGCCACTGTTGTTGCTATATCTGCTAAATAAATAATTTCTTCTTTTCATGTCCTGAGTAATGAAGAGTGTGATCTTCTATTGATATTTATTTGTAAACTGTCCAAAGTTGTTTAGATGAGATGGGAAGTATAGAAATCCAACAAACAAACAAATAAATAAATAAAATATATGCATTATTTCAGATTATATCATAAACTTTCCATTGAGGCAGTTAAATATAAAATATAAAAAGCTTAAACACAACACAAAATGTTCAATTATTATGAGTGTAATCATATCACCAAGACATTCAGCTGTCTGGCAATCTATATAAATTGTTACTTAAATCTGTTGGAGAAAAATTGGTAGAGATAATAATAATAATAATAACAACAATAATAATATAATAGGGAAAAAACCTCATAAAGGAAAATCAGCATGGATTCTCCTCCCTCACCAACTTTCAGGAGAATCAAAAATGCAACACTTAGTTGTCACACTGCACAACTAAGCCCATCCTCTTTTATTTCTGGCATTATGTCACATGTATGTAGGAATTTTTTTCAATGAAGGGAAGTAGTAAATGGAATGTTTGAAACGGAATCTTCTACAACCTGAGGTTGTGAAAAATATTGATATGTAAACGGTGACGTCACAATGAATGTTCTGCTCTTGATGTGATAATATTACAGCATATGCTTCATCCCCACCCCCCAGGCTCATGCTATCAAGCATCTGCAATGGGAACTGCCATTTAACTTGTTCACAAGCAGAGACCTGGTCAAGTTTGTGACATTAAAATAGTAACGGAAAACATGAACAAGGAGAATGTTTCTTCCTTTCCCTCTCTAAGGTTCAGGGCTCATCCAATGAAGCTGGTTGGAAGGAGATTAGAAACAGACAGAAGGAAGCAATTATTCACACAGCACATACTTTATTAACACAAGACATGGTGAGGACAGCTCTATAAAGGCTGTTAATCTTGAAGACTCAAAATTAACTACACCTATTGCAGAGGAACAACAATATTTTTATTCATCCCAGAGGCAGAATACAGTGGATCCAGAATTTGGTTCTTCCTATTTTAAAATCTTTGATATTGTAGCAGATAGCATTTGGACTGAACAATTTTATAGAATACAGGTTAATATGCCCTGGGTCTATTTTGTACAGAGTTTAATTTTAGATCAAACCTAGGAATGTTTGGGTAGGGATAAGGGAATATGAGAAAAAGAATTATGAGTGTGTGGTTTTATCCAAAATCTTAGCCTTTAACATGTTCTAAGTCTTTTGAAAATTACTACTACAGTAGTAGTATTACTACTACTGATTCTACACGAACACAAGAGATTGGAAGAGTGTTGGTTGTAAGAGAAATGGGACTACTTGCAATCAGTGTCTACATAAAAATAAATGATCAATTCCAATCCCAATGACTGGAACTAAACAGTTTAGTTCTTTTTTTTTTTTAAAAAAAAACAAGTTTTATTGATTTTCAAAACACACAAGTCATCATTATCCATTACATGTTTAAACCTTTTTCCATTATAAATTTAACAAGTCAGATAAACTATAATTCTGTTTTAAACCATTTCCATATAAACATACAAAAACCTCTTATCCAATTTCCCTTTATTTCTCTTCACTCTTATTCAATTTTATTATTATTATTTCATCTACTTCTTTCTGACTTAGTTACCATTATTCTCATTCTATATTTCTACAAGGTTTTATTAATTTCCCAAAAAACAACATAATCACACAACACACAAAACATAAAAAGATCTTTTGGAAAGTAACTTGGACCCAGGTATCTCTCTTTTCATGGACTTCAATTATATTCAGGCTCATCTTACATATCATTACTTATTTTATTTACCATTCTAAGTCTTCTATATTAACTTCTCCACATATTTCACTCTTCTTGATTCTATCTTAATTAATCATCTTAATTTGAGTAATTATATTTATATCTTTTGTCCATTCTCTATTATACCTTTGTCTCATTTCTTTTAAAAAGAAAGAAATTTCTCCTGAAATCACTAATCAGAGTATGATGCCTTTCTATCTCCCCACTAAATTAATCAAATTAATCTTTAAACTACCCAATCCGATTTTGCTTGGTACATTCTAACTGAATAATACATCTAAAACAATTAAATACATAGTTAAGCAATAGATTTAAATATTAAAAACAAAATACTATAATGAAAGTTTTATAATAACATCAATACCATAATCTTAATAAACTCTTTAATTAAAGTTTAATATTCTAAATCTCCCCTCATATTATATTTTCAAACCAATCATTATTAACATTCCAACATTTTAGTCTCTTATCAACTCTCAAGCCATTTAAATTTTCTATTTCTGATACAATACTACAATATCATCTTATGTACCTTGCAAAATCTTTTTGAAGAAATTATACTTATCCTTTATCCCTAAAAAAATTCTTTTTCTCATTTAATTTCAAAACTTTGTAGCTTTTCTCCACCTTTTCCCTTTCTTTCTTCCCCCAACAAACCTTTCTAGCCCCCTTCTTCTAGCCTCTGCCTTACTGGCTTCCCTTCTCTGTCGTATTCCTCTTCCCTTTTGTTTACCATCCTTATATTGATTTTCCACCTTGTTTTTCCCTTTATTAAATGTTTTTTTAAATCTTAAGTCCTTTATTTCTCTTCTTTTTCCTCTTCCTTCCCTCTTAGTCGAGTTCTGAGATTTATTAAAGATGGCTTCCTCTCTTTGTTCTTCTTCTGCTGTCTTCATCTGTTGCAATGTTTGTTGATAATTAATAAGCGCCATTTCTAAAAAAAAGGAAGGCTTCTTTCAAACCAGCTTTACCATTTTGTTTTGCTTGCTCATAATCTTTTCTCAGTTCCTCGATAGAAGAAGCCATTATAAATCTTTTCTTTTCTTTTCTTTTCTCTTACAACAGCCAGAATATTCCAAAGGAAAAATAAGACAATCCCAAAGTTCTCAGTCAGTCCAAACCAAGACAGAGTTCCCACTCTCTCCTCCTGGGGTAGTATCAATTAAAGAAAAAGAAAGTCCAAATCTGTTTCTTAAAATCTTATTGCAATATATTTTAGTCTTTCAATCCTTAAGGCATCTCCTCCAACAAGGTCTTAGCATACAAATATTTTTTTAGTCCTCTCTTTTCCCACTCACCGCTTAGAGCCAGTTTTCACCTAAAAAAAAAAAGTTTCTTAATGTTCACTTTTATTCCGTAAAAAAAGAGGGTAAGCTATCCTTTCAGCACCATTAAACTGCCGCTTTTTCCTCTTCTCGAAGGTATCATTCAGAAAGTCATACTTTTCAGGAATTTTGTTAAATATGTCTTAGAGTCCTAGGAACCAAGAAAGACTTTCTCCTCTCAAGCACTTTCTCCACTTCCTCCTGCGCATTCTTATCCGGCTGCCAGCTTCTTTGTGGCGGCCATTACGGACCGCCGCTGCACCGTCCTGGGAAAAGGGGTTCTGCCGGCCGGGAGGGGTCTGCAACACCCCCAAACCCTTCTCCGGATCCCCTACCTTCAGCTGCCCCTGCAGGGGCAGCCTAGCTCCGCACCCGTCTGGGTCGGAGCCCCAAAAACGGCTAGCGCGGCAGGGATCACGCAGCCGCAAATCCCTGCCGCTCGCATGCCGACAAACCGGAAGTTTCCTAAACAGTTTAGTTCTAAGCAGAATAAGAGTGAAGGAAGTATGTCCCAGCTGGAACTCATAGGGACTATAGTTCTCTGCATTTATTACTTTTCCATGCAGAAACTACTTTCCCTTTCCCTTTGGCCAGCTGCTCTGTGACACATGACCAGTGCCTACCTAATGAATTCTCAGGCTTTTTATCCAGAATTCCCTTCCTTGAAGGGAAATGTAAGGCAAACAAGGATTGGCTAGTGCTCTGCATAATATAAGCCAATTCAATTGCAACATTTTTCATATCAACCGACTTTGTTGCTCTGAACGTACATCTGTATTGCTTCTAATTGATTGCTATGGAACACATTTCCCAAAGGACACTCTACTTCCCTTGCTCTCTCTCTCTCTTTTTATTTATATCTCTGGATGTTATGTGTCACAGTCAGATGTCACATTGTAGTTCAAGGTTCACTAACATTTTTTTACAATAATAGCTGGGCTTAAAGATACATGCATTTGTTTACCTAGTATGGATATCAGCACAAATTTTGTGGCTATAAAAAAGGTCTGAGCTGAAAAACGAGAGTGCAGAAGGGATCAGGTATCAAGACTGTACTTCAACAGAAATGTCATTCAGAAAGGAAGAAGAATTCCAGCTGTCAGGCCTGTCTTCTTTTTTCTGTTGGCTTCTTAGTATTTAAAAACTTGAGTAACTTAGTGGGACACTGCCCTGATTGACTTTTAGGCACAAAAATCCTCTGAAAGTGAGTCCACAGTGAAATAAAGAACACTTAACAAGCCCTGGAAACTTGTGAATGTTTGTTAAACATTATTTAACAGAAGGAAAGCTGATTCTGTAATTCACTTGAAAATAATAAAAAACTAAGAGAGGGTTTCAAAAAACTTCAGTAGCAGTAATAACAACAATAACAACAATAATGCAAAGGTAGTACCAATAACAATCGGTCCCTTGGGTGCAATTCCAAGACAAGTAGAGCACCATTTGAACTCCATCAGGCTTGACAAAATTGCCACTGACCAATTGCAAAGGGCAGCTTTGCTTGGAACAGCTTATATCCTGCAACAATATAATAACATTAAACATTCACACTGGCCTATCCCAGTCCTTGGGAGGACTCAATAGGTGGACAAATATGCCTGATCCATTCTAAACATCTGACCAACAGTGCAATGAACCATAATGATAATAACTGGACACCCCATGCCCTGCTGGTTCCTGATTTCACAGATATTTTGTTACCTGAAGAGAGAAATAAAATGACAATGGGTGGGGAAAAAAATAGTGGGAGTGGGAGCAGGTTTTGACTTCTGCTGGATTTTCCACTGACTTTTCCTGTAGGAAGCTTGGCAAGGAGCATTTGAACTGAGATAATCAAACTGTGGCTGATTGTGGCAGCATTGAAGCAGTCACAACTTTGCCAAATTTCAATCCCACAAGATTCAGGGGTCCCAGATTTTGGACATATTCTGTAAATTAGCTCACATGAGGTATATTGATTCAAAGGTTATTGCCCTATGATGTATATTTCATTCAATTGAAGGAAACAAACAATCAAACAGACAAGAAAGTTTTAGTAATATATACATAATAATTCTAATTAAGAAGGTTTTGGAATGGTTATAGCCCAACTCTGCTCTTGATATGACACTTATGGACTGTGTTTCACTTAATAATTGTCAAAAGGTAATCAAAATATAATCTCACTCTTACATACTTTCCATGCAGTCTCAAGTATAATGTGTTTCAATTTTTCTATTTTATAGGCTTAGCCTTTGGACATGTTTTCTGAATCCACAAATGAACACAGAGATTGAGTTTGGGTTTTTTTTTTTGAATTGCTAATAGAAAATTAATCAGTTTTGCAATCAGCTTTTTTAATGGAAGATTTTGGCATGCAGAATATTATCATTTAAAAAAAAAACATTAGCACAAAAGAATGTACTTATAATGAAGCACATCATTTTTGAGCTTCTCTTTTGCAGGATCCTTTGCCTTTGATGGACTTATAAATTCATCAGCAATTGGATCTAACCTGAAATTTGCAAGAACACAACCGTTCTAATATATCTACCACTTGCACATATAGTTCTTATGCATTGGTACACAGAAATGAGGGACAGATGTCAGGAGTGGGTGTCCTCTGTTTTGAATGTTTTCATCAAGGCAGGGCTGATTTGCCTCAACTTGACTGCTATTCTTTGCCTTTCTGTTGAATGAAGAGAAGATGCATAATTTCTTTGTTGATCAGAAACAAGAACTGCTTGCTTGGTTTGGCTGCTTGGAAGATGCACTTGGAAAGACTTTTCAGTTGAAGCACTCCTTTGATAATCTGCTCAGCATACAGTCGGTTCATTGCTTCCTAACAGACAGGAAGCAGCAGTTGAAGCTAGGCAGAATCACATCTGATATCTGTACAATTAGCAAAGCCCACCCCCCCCAAGGCTGTATACTTTCTCCGCTTCTCTTCTCCCTATATACCAATGACTGCATCTCAAACAATCCATCTGTTAAAATATTGAAGTTTTCAGATGACACAACAGTGATTGGTCTCATTCGAGACAACGATGAATCTGCATAAAGACAGGAGGTTGTATAACTTGCCTCGTGGTGTGATCGGAACAATCTGGAACTGAACACACTCAAAACCATAGAAATGGTGGTATACTTTAGAAGAAACCCTCCCATACTACCACCTCTTACAATACCAGACAACACAGTATTAACAGTAGAGACCTTCAAATTTCTAGGTTCTATTATATCACATGACCTAAAATGGACACCTAACATCAAAAACACATCAAAAAAGCACAACAAAGATCTTTAGCAATGGTCATCCCTATTTTCAAAAAAGGTGACCCCTGCCTGGTTGAAAACTACAGACCAATCTCATTGTGTTGTGTCACATGCAAAGTTATGGAATCAACTATTAATCAATGCTTTACCTTCCACCTAGAGTCAAACAACTTACTCTCCAATAAATAATTTGGTTTCAGAAAAAAATTGTCCTGCAATTTGCAACTTCTACACTGCAAAAACATATGGACTACACTACTTGACCAGGGTAAAGCAATAGTTGTAATTTACATTGACTTCTGCAAAGCCTTTGACTCAGTGATACATGACAAACTACTATTAAAATTAAATTCTTACAGCATTTCCGGATCCCTTCACAAGTGGATTACTGCCTTCCTGTCAAACATGCAACAAATAGTAAAAATAGGAAACGCCCTATCAAACCCTGCACCAGTTATCAGTGGTGTCCCCCAAGGGAGCGTTCTAGGACGCACACTGTTTACACTCTATATAAATGACCTTTGTGATCACCTTATTAGCATCTGTGTCCTCTTCGCTGATGATGTAAAACTATTCAACACCACCGTCAATGCTACCGTCCTTCAGAAAGACCTTGATTATGTGTCTGAATGGTCTAACAGTTGTCAATTCCAAATCTTGACCAACAAATGCTCTGTCCTACACACTGGTAAAAAAAAAATCTATATACCAAATACAAGCTAGGCGGATATGACCTTGTTGATGACCCTCACTCCTTGAAGTTCTCATATCGAATGATCTAAGCGCCAAAGCTCATTTCAACAGTATTGCTAAAAAGGCTTTAAGAGTTGTAAATTTAATTTTATGAAGCTTCTCTTCTGGTAATACTGATTTGCAAACTAGGGCATTCAAAACCTTTGCTAGACCAATACTTGAATTCAGCTCTGCTGTCTGGAATCCACATTGTATATCAAACATAAATACAATTGAGCGAGTTCAGAAGTATTTTACCAGAAGAGTACTACATTACTCTGTTCACAACAGAATATCTTACACCACCAGACTTGAGATTCTAGGCTTAGACAACCTTGAACTATGCCGGCTAAGATTGGACTTAAGCATAGTATATAAAATCATGTTACAATGTCTTACCAGTTAATGAATATTTCAGCTTTAACCACAACAACGCAAGAGCACACAACAGATATAAACTTGATATAAACCACTCCAAGCTTGGTTGCAGGAAGTACGATTTCAGCAACAGAGTGGTCAATGTCTGGAACTCACTACCTGATTCTGTTGTCATCTGCTCAAACCTCCACTCCTTTACCCTCAAACTAACCTCTATTGACCTCACCCTATCCTAAGAGGTCTGTAAGGGGCATGCATAAGCGCACAATCGTGCCTACCATCCCTGTCCTATTGTCCCCAATTATTAGTTCCTATTTCTTATATTTAAACTTATGTGTGTTCTTATTTCTATTGTATTGTAAGCTTTTGACAAAACAAACAAATAAATAAAATAAATAAATTCACCTATTTCAGTTGTTTATAACCTCTAAGAGCATTTGATATTTGTTGACTTGTGTTCTCATCTGTAGGGTAATTTGACATGGATGTACATTTTCTGCCTCCACGAGGTGTATTTGTATCTTGTATTTCGCAGGCGGGTCTCACTTCCCTTGCTGGTTTGGGGGACTTTCAAATTGTACTAGAAAATTTAATATTGATTTTCACCTGGATTCTTTGTACATTAAGTATGGATGTGACTAATTGAACAGAATTATTGCCAGCTTGTAATTTTTAAGTTTTTGTGCCTTAAAGTAAATTTATTACTGAACTGGATGGAATTGTTGCCCTAAAAAGCCAGAAACATTAATGGTAAACCCATGTGGAACCCTTCCTATTCTTTTATTTCTTAGTTCTGTTTCAGAAAATGTTCTTCATACATCCTATGCTTAAAGAGGATTTGGGAACATATAAAACAGTGTACTCTGACATTACTGAATATTTATGAAGTACATTTTCATGCATATAAAATATATTATGCCATGTTATTGATTTTAAATGCCATGAAAATTGGCCATGTCATAATATTTTAAAGCTTGTTTCATACTTTGTCAGAATTATTTTGAAAAATTATGTGCTCAGCATTTTTATGAAACTCCTAACACATGGACATATGGAAAATATATTTCAGGTTCACAAGGGACAACATTTTAAATGTAGGGTGTAACAAATACATGTTGGCTAAAGAAATAAAATCTTGCTGATTTGCCCTCAAGGTTACTAAATCCCCAAAGCCCCAAAGGTTACTATGTTTGGCACATCTTTACTTACACAGGTATAACTTTTGTTTTTATTTTTTTTAAATAATGTGTTCCATGATTTAGGGATGCTGTTTTTCACTTGACCATGAATACATTACTAATATAAAAAATGATGCTGCATTTAATCTGATACTGTATAAGAAAACTACCAGAATGATAAAACAAAAACAAAAAATGTGAACAGCATTCAAAGCCTCCATAGCTCAGGGGTGTCTGGTATGAAATAATGGTGAAGAAAAGTGTAAGTAGGCCTGTAAATCATGGGTAACACAGGGGAAAAAATTAACTTCTGTTAATTTTCCCAAAATAAGAATTGAGGGAGTAGATACTGTAAAATGATTTTGCTATTGTGTTCCACTGAGGGAACACTATCTACAACAGGCATCCCCAATCCCCCAGTCTGTGGAACAGCACTGATCTGTGGCATGCCAGAAACCAGGCTGTACAAATGAGTGAAGTCTCATCTGAGGACATGAAACCACACCCACTCTGGTCCGCGGAAAAATCTCTCTGCATGGAACCAGTTCCTGATGCCCAAAAGATTTGGGGCCACTGAACTACAGGATCCCATAGCCAAGACTTCTATGTGGCAGTCCTGTTCTATGAAAGTGCTTGCCTTAGGTATCTAGACCACCACTTTCCTGTTTGGCTTATAAAAATTCATTTAAGGTGTGAAAGATTTTTTTTAAGAGGGAGAAAGAAAAATCCAAGCTAGTTAAGACAGTTGGCTTTGCCAACTTAGGTTTTCATATTTTTAAAAACAGAATTCACATCTATTATCTTCTTAATAACACATGTTTAACTATGTTGCCTTCTAAGCCAGGAACTCTTTCTCATACAGTTGAAACACATAATTTGGAAAATTATGACAGCCAATTATCCAATCTCTGGAACATTATGTGTGATTTTCTCTCTCTCTAAAAATACTTGAAATGTCATACAAATTTTTATTTTCTTGCCTACAAATAGTAATGATTAAAATACTTTACCAGGTCAGTTAACAAAAAACAAAAAAAAAGTGACAGCAAAAGTGCCTGGGATGGGAGCTATATTTGGTCATTTTTGTATTTATTCTATAATGGGATATATTAAAACAGCTTTAATTAATTATCTGCTTTATATTTAATTGTGAAAATAAAGACGTGGGTTGCACTAACTGTTCATTTATTTCAATTACAACACATATTTTTAAGGGCACTGTTTTCTTATTATAAATGTTTTTGAGAGAGGGGGAAAGACAAGTAAAAGGAAATTAGAATGTAAGAAAATATAAACTATTGGTATGTTACACTTCTACAGCTGGGCAGTCATGTTAACAATCTATCAGTTAAAAATCTACCAGTTGCTGAGACGAAATGAAGAATACCAGCATAAAATTTCTCCATCAGGTGAGCACAATTCTGCCTCAGGCTATAGCTGGTGCGTGTATGTGTGAAGATAAGCTGAAAAATGGATATTGTCAGGTGAGTTTCTAACATTCAGGATGTAAATCTGCAATTGTAACCACATTTAAAAGAGAATTATCCCCTTTGAATAGCATGGGCTTTATTTTTAAGCTAAGTATTTGATTCTACAATGAAAGTCAGCAGAGTAATTCAGATTACTTCATTTGCAATCAGAAATTAAAAGTACTTTATATATTCTTTTAACATGCAGTTAAAAGAAAAAATGTGGAAGAATAGAGAATATGCAAAACTTTGAATGGTGTATTAAAATAAATGATAGAGTTCAACAAGATGCACAAGGTTTATGTCGATCAAATTCAGATTGCAAGACTATGCCAAATGCCTCTGAAAAAGCAACATCAATGGAGCAACATTTGGCCACCCTACTGGAAATTCCTGAGGAAAACTTTTCCAGTAGGGAAAATACATTCTCCTCATTCCACCTGTTGGGACAGTTAGATAACAAAGGAATGATTAGATTAATGTGGCATGCAAGATAAAAAAGGGCAATTGAATAAAATATGAGTCAAGTTTCCCAGCCTGATGAGAGACAAAGGCAGCGTTGAATTGGAAGGTTACTATATCTCCTAGACTGTAAGCATAAATGGCAAGGCATTGAATCTACTTAAAATAAAGACTCTAGAATGTGGAAGAAACTGGGAAATCATTAGCTGGGATAAAAGGGCTACTATATTGTTACAGTAATGGGATATTTTATGTAATTTCATCTCCATGTTGATTCTTTTGATCCCAGATAGGATCAACAATTGAGCAGAGAGGCATAATATGGAATTCTAATCAGCATGCATCCACACTGTAACAGTTTGTGGCAAGCCTTGTGTGTGTTAAGTCATCCCATGTAATCTCTTTTTATCGTATTTGCTTAGGGCACAACATTGCTGCATCTTCACTTTGATGATTTTGGTAAATTGATATCTGAGAAACTCTCTTGATTATCTATTCACAGGGCAACTTTGAATTTGTGTTCCGTGACTGAACATGCTAAAGTCAGACATTGTGGACAGTGATGGGATTCAAATATTTTTTACTACTGGTTCTGTGGGCGTAGCTTGGTGGGCATGGCAGGGGAAGGATACTGTAAAATCTCCATTCCCACCCCACTCCAGGGGAAGGATAATGCAAAAACCTATTCCCTCCCCATTCCACCAACCTGCTTTCCAGCTCCGTTCTCCTGTGCAGGGCAACAAAAGAAGTCCCAGATCAGCTGGGACTCAGGAGACAGAAAATAGATGGTGATGGGGCCAATCAGAGGTGGTATTTGCCAGTATTTAGCAAGTTCTCTGAACTACTCAAAATTTCCACTACTGGTTCTCCAGAACTGGTCAGAACCTGCTGAATACCACCTCTGATTGTGGATAATCTAGGAGCAATACTCATGGGCAATGTAATTAATATAGAAACCATTGTTGGGAAGCTATTAAGAGCTAGTCAGATGAGAAAGGCTCAGGGGCATGATAATACTGAGTGGAGCTGTTGCATCTCTGGGAGATGGAATCATATCCAGAACTCTTGACAGTGAGTGTTTGTAGCATCCTAGAAAAAGACCCATCAGCCAATTGCATTGCTAACATTTGGTTTTGTGCTTTTAAGAGCTGTAGTTTGGAAAGAGTTGTTCAGTAGATGTACCTTGCTTTTTCCCTCTTTTCCTTTTACAGTGCAACAATGTCATATGACTCCTTTTACACTTTTTAGTAAGAAAGTTTAATTTATTAAATTAGGATTAAAGAACTGTAAGGTCCCTTCTAACTCATATATTTTATAATAAATGTATATAAAATATCAGTTCTGATCTGAAAAGTTTCAGGAATCTGGGAACTAGGTTTCACAAGATGTTACAATCAGAGGGTAAGCCATGTAGTGCAGGGGTCCCCAACCACCGGTCCGCGGACCGGTACCGGGCCGCGGAACAACTCCTACCGGGCCGCTGGCTTGCTGGGCGCCATCTTTTTTTCATGAAAAAGTGCTTCCGGTGAGCTTTTCCGGGTAGAAAGCTCACCGGAAGCACGTTTCATCAAAAAGATGGCGGCGCCAGCGCTTCGGTGAGCTTTTCCGGGTAGAAAGCCATTTCTACCCGGAAAAGCTCACCGAAGCTAGCGCCGCCATCTTTTGATGAAAACGCGCTTCGTGAGGTCACCGGAAGCACGTTTTCATCAAAAAAAGATGGCGGCGCCCAGCTGATGCCAGTACCGGGCCGCGGCGCCCAGCTGATGCCGGTACCGGGCCGCGGCGTCAAAAAGGTTGGGGATCACTGATGTAGTGCAACAACCAGAATCTCACACATGCTAACATTATAAAGAGGTTGGCATTTTGAAGGAAGGTTTACATAAATAAGTAAAGGTAATGGCTAGTGAGGCCTAATCTAATAAGCTTAAGATGCTTACCACTGATATATTGATCAACTTTTTATCAAAATGCTTCTTTTTAAAGAAAAAAAATCCAAAATCATCATTTTTTTGGTAGTTGGTGTGTAAATGTACAGTTGAAGAGATGTGATGATGTGGTAGCACCCTACATATGTGGTTTTACTAACAACCTTGACAAATATCACTCATTCCAGATGAATTTCAGGAAAATGTTTTTCTACAACTTTAATGTAACTGAATACAGAGCCACTGCAGAAATCTTAATTTTAGGCACTTCCAAAAAAATGTATGTTAATTTGAATGTTAAGTTGAATGTTAATTTAGGTTTTGGCTCAAAAATTTATTTCCCTTATCATAAGACATAGTATTAAATAATATATCATATTTCAAATACAAGTAGAGCTTAGTGTGAAAATTAATTGGATTTATGTATCTCTGGCTAATACACTTCTTTGCTGCCTACGCTGAAAGAAAATGTATCTCAGTGGAATTAAAGCTGTACATTTTAACACAAAGAAGTGTAATTTTCAAGTGGTTTGGTTTTGGTGCTTGTCACTTAAAACATTGTAAGCAAATCCTTAAACATACAGCTCAAGAGATGATTTAGTGAATGCTTAAAGTAGGATTGTTCTATCAAGGTTTAAAGATATTTCTAAAGTATGCAGAACATCAGTCTCTAGTATGTCAGATAAAAGACAGAAAAGCTTTTGAAGTCAAGCATATCTGATTTCTTTTAGTCAATTTATAGCCATTTCTTTTAAAAGTGAACAAAATGTTGGGAATAAATTGTATAGAGCAGCTTAAGACTTTCTCCATCAGCACAATGTTCTGAAAACAAAACAGAACATGATCAAACATGGTATTGGGGGAGAAGCTGTCACAAGAAATGTCAAGTTTGAAAATGGTTCAGGTTTCAGAAAAAAAATCATTACAATTTTTCAACGCATCTATATGAGAGAAGCAAGATTGCAGCAGCTCAGAATATTGAAAACTGATTTTAGGATCCCTTTCTTCCTCCCTCCTGGCCACATGATTCAGAGTGGAGCATATGCAAAGCCACTCTGTGCTTCCCAGGGCACATATACACGTACACACACATAGATGTAGCATGAGAGGAGAGCAAGTATATAGACCTATGCATGTCTGTATGTATATATACCTCATAGGCACCCCATTCAGATTAGACATTTACATACAAACACTGGCAATCAGAGGCATCTGCAGAATGTAATGATTTTGTCAAAATGCCAAAATAATCTTTGCAGCTTCATGATGTATGTACAAAAGAGGTGGAGTTTATACTTCAATCTCTGCAGACAATCCAGAGGAATACCATGATATGGAAAACCACTGAGAGATCAACAATTGCCCCAACACCATTCTAGTTCTCTCAAAGTTCATTAATATGGGCCCTTCCATCTCTATATCGCACTGAAACCCAACTGAAAAGGATCCAGAGAGTCTTTCTCAAGGACCTTCTGAAGCTGCAAACAGACTACCTTTTCAACAACTTATTCTAAAAAGGAAAATTGGAAACTGGAAAAACATTACTCAGTACTGCTGGGTGTATTGATGGTTTCTTGAAGACAAGGCTTACCATTGCTTCCTTTAAGAGAGGCAGAAAACTCCCCTCACTGAAAGATGTATTAACTAGTGATTGAACCCAACTATGTATATCACCTGCTGGGCAGCCTTAAATAGCATGGATCTAAAAGATAGGTGACTAGATTAATAGAGGCAAGGGTTCGCTTCACTTCCTCAAGGCATACAAGGTAAAACACTTTCCAGATAACAAAACAAGATCATGCCTCAGTCAACTTACAAGGTTTATGTAGACTGAGCCTAACTTTAGGCAGATCTGATGAACTTTATCTGACAGAAAGTCAGAAACCTAGGATATTCCTCACAGAAGTCTTGAAAATATTCCTGATATTTCTCTCTTTCCAACAAGAAGTTGAGCACCTTAAACAAGGCTGCTGCCCAGCCTTGGACAGGTGGGTGCAATAAAATTAGAAAAACATACTTGTGCTGCTTTTATTGCCATTATGTAATCTCTAATAAGGCTAGGACACAGTGACTCAGTGGATAAGATGCTGAGCTTGTCGATCAATAAGGTCAGAAGTTCAACGGTTCACATCCCTAGTGCTCCTCTTACTTGTGCCAGCTTCTGCCAACCTAGCAATTCAAAAGCATGTAAAAATGCAAGTAGAAAAATAGGGACCACTTTGGTGGGAAGATAACAGTGTTCCGTGTGCTTTCAGCATTTAGTCATGCCGGCCACAAGACCATGGAATCGTCATCAGACAGCGCTGGCTCTTCAGCTTAGAAACAGAGATGAGCACCACCCCCTAGAGTCAGGAACGACTAGCACATATGTGCGAGGGAACCTTAACTTTACCTTTAATCTCTAATGGAAGTTCTTACACATGTATGGTCACATGGTATAATTATTGAACCCAGCTGCATATGAAATTAGATAGACTAGGATTAAGCATTCACAACAATGTAAAAAATTGCAGACAATTTCAGTAACAAGATGGATAATTTTCACTCGAAAACTGGAAAATTCAGCATGTGCTTAATAGATTCATCCTTCCCTTCCCGTGAATAGCTCTGCTCCTTGGAAATACTGAAAAAGCATGGCCACCTGGAACTTTGGAAATGAAATGTGTTTGAATATTAGTAGCACGGGTTGGTAGTTAGGCTGTTGGTTTGAGCTCTGAGGTTGGCAATTTGGTTGCAAACATTTCGTCACCATTTGAGGAGACATCTTCTGTCTCCTCGAATGGTGATAGAACATTTGCAACCAAATTGCCAAGCTCAGAGCTCAAACCAACAGCCTAACTTTGGAATGGTCTACCAGCTACTTTTTACTATAAGAGAGCTGAATGGTATAGTAGAGTCTGAAGTGGCCATAAGTGCCCACTCCACCCCATTTTTATGAGTTATATTAATGTATTTTCTTTTTCTTTTTTATTGTTCTATTATTTTGCTTTCATTTTGTTTAAACTTTATTTTTATTTCTTCGTTTATTATTGTTGTGAGTTGCCTAGAGTAGTCCCATAATCAGCACTGACAAATTCACCATTAGTCAATTGCAAAAGGCAGATTTAATTGGAACAGCGTGCATCCTGCAATGATATCCGTAACATCATCAAACAAATGCCAAATAATAAGTAACAACTGTTGCAGACTTATAGCCAGCACTGCTAAAATTCAATTTGAAATTTCAGTTCTCAGAGATTTAAGAGTTCATTCTCCACTGAGTGCACAGTGTTTCTGTTTTTCAAAGAAACTATTGTCTCATTGATTTTTAAAAAATCATTTTTCCTGTTAACTGAAAATTTGCTAGTGAATGTTAAATTATTCTGACAATCCAAATTGCAATAGATGCAACAGCTGTTTAAACATCAGTATTAATTTAAAGTGCTTCATGAGTTCATACTTAAATACTTAAAGAGGTATTGTTCACCCTCCCAACCTTTAAGGTTCCCACAATTTCTTTTGACACTAGGACACTTATTCAGCTATTAAATAAATGACTTACAACCCTGTCCTCAACCTTAATAGTTACAAACTGAGTTTTAAATTATTATGTTTTAAATTGAGAAGTCTGGTCTCTGCTTTCTCAGAACATAGTAATTCATTGGTAATAAGCCAATCTGAATAGAAGTGTAAATACAACTGCACAGTTTTAGGCAGTTATATTTCATCATTTACTATAGACATGATCAAGGGGTGCGTAAAGCTATTAAAATATGGGCATTTAGATTCACATCTTTACTTTTAATCCAATGAATGCTTCATGATAGTTTTAAAAAAAACTAGGAATTTTTATACATTATTTTAGAGTTAAAAGTTTTCCACAAGTGGTTCACAATAAAAAGCCTTTAAAATTGCAGGAATTGGTAAAAGTAGAGAGTTATCTAGACATTTTCCCATCTGCACTATGAACTTAGTCATAGTAATTATCTTGATGGATGATTAATACTAGGGAAGAGAGAAGGAGAATGTAACACTACAGATGTTCTTGTGTCTCTTGTCAATGGTGAACATCAATGACACAATTTCTTTTGTAGGTATGATTACCTTGCTTGCTATGATCTTCAAAATAAAAATAAATGTTTGGACTAAGCTGCAAGAGCAAATAGTTGTAATGCCAAGATCTCCAAATAAAAAAGAAGAAAACAAAGTATAGTAAATGAGTGCATAAACTGAGGCACAAGCTGAAAGTTTGGGCCTGTTGAGGTATTCCCCATTAGGAGAATGATTGCGCTCAGGGAAACGTAGTGAGAGTGATGTTGAATAGCACACAACCAGCATACAGATACACTGAATAGTAAAATGTAGGTTTTACTTCCAACGGGTAAACAAAGTCCAACAAACAGTCCAAATCATACATGGTTAAAGCAGTTAGTATCAGTCCAGGGATAATTCAAACACGAAGTCAAGTATCATAAACAAAGTTCAGTAAATGGAGTGTGCTAACAGTTTGCAAGACTCACAGCAATTCAAGCAGAATGACAATCAGGCAAAAAACAATAGGGAAATGCAAGAAGAAACAAACCAGGTTTCTGGTTCCATCTTATGGCCGTTGGAGGAAACTCAGCCAATCACAATTACAGCATTCTCTTAAAGATACAGTATTAAATTACTATCCTGGTTTATATATTGCCAACCCAACTGTTAGGTGATGATCATTCCTAACATTCTCCCCTTTGGGTAGGACAATATATAAAGCCTTACAGTTTAAGTTCATATTCCTCACAGCAAGCCTTATGTTTTACAGTGTCTTGGGCTTTCGTAAAATGATGTGCAATGTTATTTTCTGACATGAAATACTCCAGTGTAATCATTTTACTTTGAACACATTGTCTCACATTTAGATATTGTAGATTGGTGTGTTTTGATCTTGTCTTTACAGTGAGATTGGAAGCCATCTGAATTGCTGATTGGTTGTCTTCATATACAGCTATAGGTTCATTTACATTAATTCCCATGTCTGTCATTAGTTGTTTATAACATACTAAGTCTGTACATAATAGAGACAAACATGAGAATTCAGCCTCCATTGTTGATAAGCTTAGATGTTTTTGTCGAATAGACCGCCATCCAATTAACACCTTTCCTAATAACACTACAGTACCTGACGTTGATTTACATGTAGGTATGTCTGTAGCAAAACTTGCATCGGCATATGCAGATAAACTTAGTTCATACTTAGGCTCCAAATATAATGCATAAAGCATTGTTTGTTTAAGATATCTCAACACATGCGTAGCAGCTTGCCAGTACCTTTCAGTAGGCTCAGCATTAAACCTGGCTAATTGGTTAACACTATGTGCTATATCTCGCCTAGACCAATTACTAAGATAAGATAAACAACCAATTAAAGATTGATAAATATCTTTATCAAAAACAGGACTTTGCCTATCACTGTGGCTAAACTCCTGGCTCATCGGTGTTTTAGCTGGTTTACAAAGTTCCATTTTAAAATTCTTTAGTGACTGGTTAATTTTATCTGCCTGTGAGATTTTATATTCTCCCCTAGTTTTATCTATTTTTAAACCAAGATGCTGTTTAATCTCACCTAAATGTTTTATTTTAAATTTCTTATCTAACAGTGAAATAATCCCAGTAGCTTCTTGCTCAGTTTTAGTGATTATGCTATGTCATCAGTAAACAATAGCAACAATGAAACTACACCATCACTTTCCTTTTTGCATAAACATGGATCAGCCATGCCAACTACAAATCCTATCTTTCTTAATTCCTTTACTATGCACTGATTCTATTCATATCCTGATTGCTTTAAGCCATATAGACTCTTTTTTAATCTCCAGCAATCAGTTTTATTATTAGTTTTTATACCCAAAGACTTCTTTAAATATATAGTATGTTGCAACAGTGCATGAAGATATGCCGTCTCCACATCTAAATGGTTTATTGTGTATTTATTCTTTGCTGCCCACACTAATGCTGCTTGTAATGTGGTAGCCTTCAGACTAGGTGCAAACACCTCATCGTAGTCATTGGCTGGCTGATCAAACCCTTGTGCTACTAACCTGGCTTTATGGGTAGAGTCCCATTTACACCTGTCTTAATTTTATAAATCCACTTACACCCTATGGCATGCTTACCTGGTAGTAACCTGGCATTTTCATATACCTCCAAACTTTGTAAAGATTTCAGTTCCTTATCCATTGCTTCCTGCCAAGCAGCCTGATCCTTAGCAGGATAAAGTTTCAGTTCATTATAATTAGGAGGAACTATATTTACTTGGCATACTATGCTAGCGTGATATCTATCTGGTGGTCGTGTTACACAGGTTGAATGTCCAAGTAACTCAGGGCTTACTGGTGGACTCTCCTGTTCCACCTGCTCCTGTTCTTCTACCCCCTCCTGTGCCTGTTCTTCCTCTTTAATGGCTATTGATGGTTTAACTATCTCATCATTAGGGACTACTTGGGTGTCGATAACTACATCATTGTTGGATTCCTGTTCTAGTTTATTCCACCCAGCGTGCTCAAGAAATTTAGCACTAGCGCTACAGTAAATATGAGCTGTGCCTTGATCCCAAAATCTAAACAATCTATGTTTGGCCTCGTAACCTACGAAAAATAATTTCCTAGCTCTATGTTGCCCTTTCAGTCTTACTTGTGAGGGAATATGCACCCCTGCTGGAGCTTCAAATGTGTGTAGATAACTTAAATTTGGTTTTCTGCCATGCCAACGAGTGAATGGCAATTCACCGGTTCTTGTGTTCACCACATTGTTTAAAACATGGTTGCTACACATTATGGCTTCACCCCACAGTGTTTCAGGCAAACCTGAATCAGATAACATAGTGCGAGCCATGGCTTGTAATGTTTGTCCTCTTCATTCCATAAACAAGTTACGTTGTGGCCTGTAAGGTGCAGAACGCTTATGCTCGATACCAGCCAATTTTAACATCATTTGGAATCTATTGTTAATAAACTCAGTCCCGTTATCTGTAACTACAGTAATTACCTTATGTTTCATTTTTCTCTCTGCAAACCTTAGCCAATAAAAGAAATGTTGGAATGTTTCTGTTTTGTTTTTCATTAAATAGCAGAAACCGTACCGTGAGTAATGGTCCATTATACTCAAAACATAGCAGGCACCTCCCAAACTGGGTTTCTTAGGACCAATTATGTCAGCAAACACAACCTCTAAAGGTTATTTGGTCTTAAACCCATTCAGTTTGTTTGCTGGTGTAACCTTGCTTTTCTCCTGGTTACAGGCATTACAGTTTAAGTACTTGCTACAGGGTTCTAATTTTACTCCCTCTGACAATTCAATAGTTTGTTTGAGCATTTTGAAATTAATGTGCCCCAGATGTCTATGCAGTAAATGTATACATTTGTCATGTGGCTTAACATTGTTATAAACTGAGTTAGCCATCTGCGACTGGTCATCATGTATCACATATAAATCATTCTCTAAAGTAGCAGTAACACTTTTACCCAGTTATCTTCCCTAAAGGTTACTACATAACCAATATTAACTAATGACCTTACTGATAACAAATTAAATTTCAGTTTAGGTACATATAACATAGATAAATGCTCATTTACACATGAACAATATGCAGTACCTTCACCAGATGCTTTCATCTTCCATCCATTTCCCAATGATACTTGTTGCTTACTCGTGGACATCTTTACAAACCTCTCCTTATTTCTAGTAATGCACTGCGATGCTCCACTATCAACTAACCACAAATCATGGTTTACAGTTGAATTGCTAGACATAGCTAAATTAACATTCTTCTTAGACTTCTGGTGATTACCAGTATTCTGTCATTTTCTCTTCTTACAGAATCTCGCTATATGCCCCCTAGCCCCATAAGAAAAACATTTCCTAACAGTATAGGCAGTTGAAGACAAATCCTCTTCTTGTGGTTGTTTTTCTCCCAGTTGGTCTCTTTCCAGCCTTCTTCTTGCCTTTTCTAACAATCATCAGGTTATGTCAGTCAATGTCAGTTCATTTCTGGTCAGGACTTCCAGTGAAGATACGTAATCATCATAACTCTCATCCATTGAGGAAAGAATGATGTAAACTTGATGCAGCTCTGAAAAAATCAGTTCCTTTTCATGTAGCTCTTGAAAAGTTCTTTTCATAAAGTTCAAATGAGCTAACATATCTTCACCTTTCAGAAGATTGCTCTAAACAGTTTATGTGTAAGATGTATGTGTGCACCTACACTGTCATGAACATAAATCCTCTTCAAATTCTCCCAACACCTAGCAGCAGATTCTTCTCTACGAATATGGACTAGTGGCTGGTCACTCAGTGTTAGTCCAATTATACAAAGAGCTCGTTCGTTGTTCTGTTTAAAGTCAGCTAACTTTTTGGCATTGTCCTCATTATTTGGATCCCAAGCATTTACATCTGGTGGATTCTGAACTGCAGCCCATAACCCTTCCCTACGCAGAAGTAGATTACACTTCATAGACCAGGAAACATAGTTTGTTCCATCCAACTGGGTTATCAGTGATAGACTTGTTGATGGGTCTTGTGCCATCTTTACCAGGACAGTAACCCACAATTAAACAGTAAACAACTGTCTGTATATGGTACTGTGTATTCACACTAACTCTCAGTTATCTGAGCCTGGGCTCATAACCAGTGTTGAGGTATTCCCCGTTAGGAGAATGATTGCACTCAGGGAAATGTAGTGAGAGTGATGTTGAATAACACACAACCAGCATACAGATACACTGAATAGTAAAATGTAGGTTTTACTTCCAGTAAATGGGTAAACAAAGTCCAACAAACAGTCCAAATCATACACGGTTAAAGCAATTAGTATCAGTCCAGGGATAATCCAAGAACGAATTCAAGTATCATAAACAAAGCTCAGTAAACGGAGTTTGCTAACAGTTTGCAAGACTCACAGCAATCCAAGCAGAATGACGATCAGGCAAAAAACAATAGGGAAATGCAAGAAGAAACAAACCAGGTTTCTGGCTCCATCTTATGGCCATTGGAGGAACCTCAGCCAATCACAATTACAGCATTCTCTTAAAGATACAGTATTAAATTACTATCCTGGTTTATATATTGCCAACCCAACTGTTAGATGACTATCAACAGGGCCCTTATAAGGTCTCCCAAAGTTAATTACGACCTCCAGAATTACTTCACTTGTAATAATTTTTAATGCATTAAAGAAGATAATTAAGAAACACATAGGGTATAGTCATATTCTAAATAAAGTCAAATAAACTTAGTTTTTGCTTAGAATCCACTGATTTCTTTTTCCTAGCACCTTCTCTTTTTTGGCAGTTGGCCTCCCTGGCATGCTACTAAAAGTTATAGGGTAGCCTTCAGACTGAAAAACATGAAGAAACTCTAGATTTAATACTTTTCTCATAGTTTTAAACATCATTTGTATAAGAGTCTTAACTTCAAGAACTTTTTTTGCATATACAGAGAGATGTTTATAGCTCTCTGGAGTGGGAGTATCATTTACCTGATGAAGCCGGGGCGGAAAGACTTCCTTAAGCCAATTGCAACCATCATGGAGGAATATTTTAAATTATATTTTCTCTAGTTTTATGGGTTACAGTCAAAGTAAATGACACGGGGATAGATGGAATCAGACTCAGAGTTTTCAGAAAGTGGCAAGGAATGTGGGATGTACGCAGATCGGTCCATGAAGTGATAATGTTTTGAAGTGGATATTAGTCCCCTTATATACCATGGTTTGTTTGATATATTGTATATTGAAGAAGGCAGAATAAAAGAAAAACCACAGCTTAGTATTTAATTGGAATATGGATATTGTCTCATCAAATGGAGTCTTACGTTTCTCAGAAAGCTTTTTCACAGAGCTTTTCTCTGAGAAACGCTGCTCCTGAAGGTGGCAATTGAATTGGTTTTGATACTGAATCATAGTCTGATATTTATTTTCAATAGCAATTATTATAAACTGAGGAAATTCATCTTAATAGATGCAGCATATCCACTTGTTTGTTTGTTTGGTTATCATCATATAATATTCATTTTTTTCAACAACATTATCAATTATATCTAATACTGGACTTGTGCCCTATGAACTTATGATATCGCAATCTGCTGTCCAGGGATATAAAGGGACAAATTCAAGGTGTTTACCATTCTTTCTTCATATATAGATCTTCATTTTAAAAGCAAAATAAGGTTAATGTTCCAAGCATAAAATGGGTTCAAATAAAGTAAACTGAATAACTTCTAACATGCTGTTTGATGTTGTAGTCAGTTCTGGAGTCCTTGGCAGTCTAGTATTGAAGATGTCTTCTAGTCTGATAATATAACAATGTTCAAACAATCAAGCTCAGATTGAGGTCTCCACAATTCAACTATGAGCCACATATATTCTCTTCTGTAATCAATTATGCTCCCATCTTCTCTAGGTGAAAACTCACAGATTACAGTATTCTCAAAGAGATCTCACAGATGTGCATGAGATTCTGTTAGACTCTTCCTTGAAATGTCTTCATTATTAACTTTCAAAATTACTTAAGGCAGCACTTTTGCAAACTTTTTTCTTCATTACCCAAAACACTTGTCAGAAAGTCCTTATTTAAATGTTCATGGGTGATGGTAATTGTCATTATCCAAACAACTTTGACCCAATTTTGGGTAATTTACTTAGGTTGGGAAGCACTGACTTAAGGCAATTTATTTTCCTCAAATTCACCATCAGTTAGACTCTACGTTCTACCATTGCAGTCAAATTGCTACACCACTGTGTTACAAAGGGAGGTGGGATATGTTTCTCTCTTATTCTTTTCTTGGATATGTTAGTTCTGCCTTGAGACACAAGTTTCATGGAGCAAGCAAGCTACAATTCATTTGTTATTTGTTTGACTTTGTAAACATGAAGAAAGAAATTGAGCTACTGTCACAAGTTTGTCTTGTAAAATCATTGCAAGACAACTCACACTATTATTTCTGATTTGAATTACAAAGCAAACAGAAAACCATACCAATCCCTTAATTGCAACCTGAAGCCAAAAGGTGGCAGTACTCATCCATTCTTCAATGCTTGGAAAAATCCAAAAATCAGTGCCAATAGTTCTCCCCTCAGCCTCACCACTTCATTAAGGTAGAAAACATGTATGTAAGTTTAATTTGTTTTATTTTGGTGTAGCAAAATACTAGCATTTATTGTATGTTTTGCAGGCACACCCAAGATACAGCTCTGTGACTTCTGCTAGAGGATTTAATTTGTAATGTATCTTTAGTTGAGGAGAATACTATTTTAATCTGGCTAAGGCAGATCGCATTGTAGATCCTCTGTCCTGCGATCATGTGGTTGAGGTAATTAAGGCAAGGTTTTTGTATTGTAAACTATGAAGAGAGCTAAAATAATTTAAATAGGTTTGATTGTAATCTTTCTTCTGCACCATATTGACAGATTCAGAAATCTTTCGTGAACATTTTCTAGAAGAGTGCAGCAACGCCATGCCATGCCGTGCCATCCCATGAACTAAAATCCATTAAAGCAATATAAAACATAACCTTAGATTAGGGATGGGGAACTGAAACTGACTCAAGAACTTTACTGAATCTTCCAAAAATTTTCCAGACTAGATTATATCAGGGAACATGGCTCAAAGGGATTTATTTGGCTCGCCTTTCAATAACATTTTTCTGCCTTCATGCCTATTGTATCTACCCAAAGCTATAATCTAGATGGATAGCTTATAAATGTAATTAAAATGAGTAACAGAATTAATAAAACAAAATTAAAAGCCTTATGTTCTGAGAATTCCAGCCTTTCCTATCACTTTGGCCTACTGCTAATGGGGGAGAAGGCAATACTTTGGGCAAAGGAGAGATCCTGTTCAAGATTCCTCTATTTTCCCCCTTAAAATGAAGTCTTTCTGTTAATTGTGCAGTTTCTGTTCAAAATTCTGACACCTACATCTTTTGAATGGATGGTACTGTTTAAAAGTTGCAGAGGGTTATGAGGGATGGCATAAAGCATATTCTCCCCACAGAAAAGATTATTTCTCTCTCTCTCTGCGTGCTTAGAAAGAAAGAGAGAGAGGTAGGCCACCACTATCAAGAAATCTGTTTAAAATCTTATTGCAATATCTTCTAGTCTTCAAATCCTTAAGGCATCTGCTCCAACAAAGTCTTAGCATACAAATATTTTCTTTTTAATCCTCTCTCTTCCTCATCGCTTAAAACCAATTTTCACCTAAAAAAAATAGGTTTCTTAATATCCAGTTATTTATTCCGTAGGAAAAGAGGAAAGCTATCCTTTCAGCACCATCAAACAGCCGCTTTTTTCCTCTTCTGGCAGGTATTATTCAGAAAGTCATATTTTTCAGGAATTTTATTAAATATGTCTTAGAGTCCTAGGAGCCAAGAAAAACTTTCTCCTCTCAAGCACTTTCTCCACTTCCTCCTGCGCATTCTTACCCGGCTGCCAGCTTCTTTGTGGCGGCCATTACGGACCGCCGCTGCACCGTCCTGGGAAAAGGGGTTCTACCGCCGGGGAGGGGTCTGCAACACCCCAAACCCCTCTCCGGATCCCCCTACCTTCAGCTGCCCCTGCAGGGCAGCCTAGCTCGCACTCCGTCTGGGTCGGAGCCCCAAGCGGCTAGCGCGGCAGGGATCGCGCAGCTTCACAAATCCCTGCCGCTCATGGCCGACAAACCGGAAGACTTTTCTTTCTCTTTGATTGATATTACCCCAGAAGGAGAAAGTGAGAACTCTGCCTTGGTTTGGACTGACTGATAACTTTGGGACTGTTTTATTTTTTTATTTTCTTTTGAATATTCTGGTTGTTGTAAGAAGAAAGAAAGGGAAAAGAAAAGAAAAGATTTATAATGGCTCTTTCTGTTGAGGAACTAAGAAAAGAATATGAACAAGCAAAAAAAATGGTAAAGATGGTGTGGAAGAAGCTTTCCTTTTTTTTAGAAATGGCGCTTACTAACTATCAACAAACATTACAACAGATGAAGACAGCAGAGGAACAAGAAAGAAAGGAAGGAGCCATTTTTAATGAATCTCAGAATTTGATCAAGAAAGAAGGAAGAGAGAGAAAGAAGAAAACTAAAGGACTTAAGATCTAAAAAAACATTTAAGAAAGGGAAAAATAAGGTGCAAAACCAATATGATGATTAGTAAACAAAAGGGAAAAGGAATACGACAGAGAAGGGAAGTCGGTAAGGCAGAGGTTAGAAGAAGGGGGTAGAAAGGTTTGTTGGGAGAAGAAAGAAAGGGAAAAGGTGGAGAAAAGCTACAATGTTTTGAAATTAAATGGAAAAAGAAATTTTTTATGGATAATGGATAAAGTATATTTTTTTTAAAAAAAAGATTTTGCAAGGTACATAAGATGAGATGGTAGTATTGTAATGGTTTAAGAGTTGATAAGAGATTAAAATGTTAAAATGTTTAAAAATGATTGGCTTTAAAATTTAATAATAGGGAGGTTTAGAATACTGTTTTAATTAAAGAGTTTAATAAGATTATGGTATTGATGTTATTACAAAATTTTTATTATAGTATCTTTTTTAATATTTGGATTTATTGTCTAATTATGTACTTAATTATTTTGGATGTATTAGTTAGATAGAATGTACCAAGCAAAATCGGATTGGGTATTGGATATTATTTTAAAGATTAATTTGACTAACTTAGGGGAGATAGAAAGGCATCATACTCTGATTAATGATTTCAGGAGAAACTTATTTTCTTCTTTTTATAAGGAATGAGACAAAGGGATGATAAAAAATGGACAAAAGATACAAATATAATGATTCAAACTAAGATGATTAATTAAGATAGAATTAAGAAGGGTGAAATATGTGGAGAAGTTAATATAGAAGGCTTAGAATGGTAAATAAAATAAGTAATGATATGTAAGATGAGCATGAATATAATTGAAGTCCATGAAGAGAGAGACACCTGGGTCCAAGTTACTTTCAAAAAGATTTTTATGTTTTGTGTGTTGTGTGTATATGTTTTTTTGGGGGAGAATTAGTAAAAACTTATAGAAATATAGAATGAGAATAATGGTAACTAAGTCAGAAAGAAATAGATGAAATAATAATAATGATATTGAATAAGAGTAAAGAGAAGTAAAGAGAAATTGAATAAGAGGTTTTGGTATGTTATATGGAAATGGTTTAAAACAGAATCATAATTTATCTGACTTGTTAAATTTACAATGAAAAAAGGTTTAAACATGTAATGAATAATGATAATTTGTGTGTTTTAAAAATTAATAAAACTTGTTTTTTTTTTTTAAAAAAAGAAATCTGTTGTATATTAATCAGAAGACAGCTATCTAACTATTGCAGCAGGAAGGGCTACTGGATTTAATATTGGTTCACTAAAATGAAAGAATGTTCTCAAGTGTGGTAATGAGGCTTTTTTCGCAGGCGAACAATTACCCAGGAGAACAGAAATAGTTAGGCCTTTGTAAAAAAAACCATGAATCTTTTTTTCCTGAACAATCTAAGTACTGTGTAGATCAGATCAATCCCTTCTTGACTCTAAAAGCAGGTTATACCCTCCCGCCTTGCAGACCCATTATGTCAAGAGTTACAGTTAGTTTTACTAAAAATTACAGTATATATAGTTGTGTAAAGATAGGCAAGAAACATAAAACTAAAACCCTGCAGCAATATATATTATTTCCAGCAATTTGAGCAAATCACTTTCATATACAACAGACAGTAGGTCATTTTGAAAAACCCTTATCTTCCACCCTCTAATGGGGAGTTTAAAAGCTCCCCCCCCCACTGTAATTAATTAAAATCATCACTGTCCTTTTCTCCAGAGGTTCAAGTAACTTGCAGGAGTGTTCCATCCTCCTTAATTCTACTTCCAGAACATCAATCCTGAGGAAAGTTGCATTGTGAATTGTGAGCGTAGCCCAAAAATCAGCCAGTGAAATATCATGGCTAAGACTGGACTTCAATCCATATGTTCACAAGCCAGGTTTCTTGCCTTAACCACTGCCCACCCCGCTAGTACTGAAAAAATACTTCATATGTGAGACCACTCCATCTCATATGCAAATAAGATCCTGATCTATTTGCACAAGACTGATTAGACCCCAGATATCTCTATATACATTGATTATCCATGAAGATGTCCTCAACGAGTTGCTGATTTTTTTAAAATTAAAAATATGCACCTCTCTTTTACTTAGAACACTGCTTTTCTTTTTCTTTTTGTCTTTGTCATTAAGTCCAAGAAGGAAAGATTCACCAGTGTGGACACTGAGTGCTGGAACTTCTTAAACACTAAGAGCTGCAGCAGTGCTTACAAAAGTAAACATAACTATAAAGAGAAAAACAACTCTATAAAAGCAAGCAAGCTTCACTCACAAGTGAATGCACAGTGCCTGATCCATGCAAACAGAAGGTGTGAGCATGATAGGTTGTCATTATTCTGGAATATGAATCTTCTTTTGTTTTATGTCGATATAATCCAAATATACTGATGGAAGCCAAATAGTCCAATGGTCTTAATTTTACTCTGTGTTTTTTTTCCTATGGTTTGAGCTTCTACTGTGGTCAGATAAATAACCTGTACATTGCTCTGAGGGAGATAGGTGGTTTCTAAATATGATAAATAACAACAACAGGCTTGGGAGACACTAGTTGCTATAGACTTACTGCAATATATGGAAGGATACTCCACAGAATGTCACAAGGTATGGAATATGAAAGATTCCTTCAGCAAAGGTAGTTAAAGGAAGAACTAGTTCCCCATGTACTCCATATGGTCATGAATGATATCAGTTTTACTAATCCCAAAAGTAAAAGCAGGATTAGTAACACAGTAACCATAAATGGTGCAAACCTATTCTGATGTTAAACATCAAAAGGAAATGCTTCTTGTGCTAATTTTTTTTTCTTATCATAAATGAATATGAGTGAATCTGGATCCAGAGAGACCAGAAGCTAGTTTATGAATTGCTAAATTTTGTACTAGATTTCAATGAGATGCTAAAAGCTTCATTCTTTTCTGCATAATGAGATAATAACCATAATTCTGTGTATCATACAAGGGAAGTACAGTGTATTGGGTACACTTGGCTATCTGCTATGATATATTTTGGTCTCCAGGATTAAAGCTTTTTAATTCCATCCCCACCCACAAAAGATCAGATGTAGCAAGCTCTGGTTCTGCAGAAACCCACTTTTTAAAAAAAATGAGAAACCTTTTGTACCATATGCTTATCAATAAAAAAATATGTAGTTTATATGTTTCTTTGCAGTTATCAGCATCAAAAAGTCCTCATGGGATACAGTCCATTGGAAGGAGCAGGTGCTAGCTTTCCATGAGGTTGAAAAGGTCACTTAAGAACCTATATTCTTGTCTAAAGAACATTTGCCCTGGAATGAAGCTTTTTCATCTTTTAGCAGGAATCTACTGTGCCCATCTCTCCTCTCCTTTTTTTGTTTTCTCCCCCTTTGTGTGCTCTATGAAAAAGTTTGTATGGTAAATAATGATAGACTGTGTTGTGGGCTTTGCTCTTCTGCCAAACTCCTTTTAGTTTTGGCAGTGATTCTGTTTCCCTGTCATCATCTAATGTATATTTATTTTACATAGCTACAAAGCAAGTGAAATTCCCTCTTAAATCCTAGGTTGCAACAAGAAGCAAATCAATTTCTTTTATTAACATTCCCTAATTTCTCTATCTGCCTTCTAATTAGATTCAAAAAGGTTTTTTTGGTTTGAAAATTTCTGCCTTCAGAACTCCACCAAAAACTGATAGACATCAGAGGCTATCTATTGAAAAAAGGGCTGTTCACTAACTATTCAATCCTTATCTTTGATTAAGCTTAAGGAAGTATTCCCTGCAGGCAATCAGTTCTACAACTATTAGCTATATGACTTTGACCCTTCCTCAGTGGGCATGTTTGAGGCTATGTGGTATTATGCTTACATTCTCCTTATTAGTTTGAAGTTTGACTCTGGATTTGTAATTTCCAGGGGCTCTGTGTGTTTAGTTTCTTGTTTAGGGCTACTTAAAACAAGCTGGTCCACTGGAACATATAAGTGAACATCTAATTCATTCTCAAGCAAAGATGTCTCCACTGAAGATATGACACTGGCAAGTTAACATTTTAGGCAAAGAGATCTGATTTAAAAATATCATAAAGTCAAAAGATTTAGTGAGAACTTTTCTCCAGTGTTTGGTAGGGTGGGGGACTGGGGTGTCATCTTTAATTTGGACTTCACATCCCCTTGAGACCTAAACTTTTTTTTTGGGGGGGGGGGGGAAGGGGAAATCTAAATAACTTTGGGCAAAAGTTGGGATCAGACATAAGGTCAGGTAGGTCATCCTTCCAAAATGAATTTGAGACCTAGTTTATTTCTTAAAAAGACTTATATGGCCACCCATCTTTCATAAAATAATTTGGGGGTGAGTCAAGTGCCACAAAAACAGTAGTAAAAATACTAAAGCTAAATAAAAACACTTCCCAGCTCTTACTATCACCATTACTAGGCTCCAACCTTAGCAAAACATTTGGTGAAAAAAAATAAGCTCTTCAAAGTTTTCCAGAAGTTTAGAAAGGTTGGGGATCTCAGGATGGAGGATATTTCACAGAACAAGAACAGCTACAAAAAAAATAAATAAAAAATCTGTTGCAGTTATCCCACTGGGTAGTGACCAGGATACAAGTGATTGTTGGCACAGCCTCCTGGTCCAGAAACTGGTGCATTTAGCATACAAGATTAATCTGTGCAAAAGCCCTCTAGCTATGGCTGCCATCTGCCCCTTGAACTGGAACTGTAAACCCAAACTGCTTATCAACTTTGTCTAAGGAAGTACTACACCATTAAGTGTAAAAGATAAGACCACACCAGGTGTCATCTATCCAGGGTTGAGTTGGAGCTGGTTTCTTCTCATTCAGGCTATCACCTGAATGACATCACCCAACTGGCCAGGGAAAAGATGCAAAATTGGTATGCTGATAATACCACATCCTGTGCCATTGAATGATCTCACCCAACAGTTTCCTGAAGTTATTAAAATAGAGTGGCAAGAGACCTGAGCCTTCAGATATAATGAATGCAGGTTAGAGTTAAATCTCTCTCTCCCCACAAAGTTTGAACCACCTATGGACAAAGGAGGAGAACCACCGAAAAGAACAGTTCTCCTAATCCTCAAAACTGGTCCCGGAAGTAGTCAATGTTTATTAAGCGAAAAAGAAACTACTATGACATCATTGTGAATGTGCATTATAGGCCAACCACTAAGCATAAAAAAATTAAAAGAATAACTTGGCCATCTGCAAATCAGTTGGTCAAGTTATCCAAGCAATACACAACTGTGATAATTGGGATTTCAAGTACCCAACAATAAAAACCTCTGTAGCAGATGGGAGATCCAAACCAGTTTTTTTTTTAATATAAATGCAAATAACTTCATTGATGGAAAAAAGTACTAGGAGATCAGCTATATTGGACTTAACACTTACAGAGAAGAAGCAGTCTAAAAAGTGGAAGTGATAGGGACCTTGGGAGAGAGGGACCATATAATCCTAGAGTTTATCAACTGAAGGTAGTCACAGCAGTGTTTCAGATTTCAAGAGAACTGACTTCACAAACTAAAAGTAAATGTAGGAAGGATTCCATGGATGGAAATCCTGAAGGAAAAAAAACAGTTCAGGAGAGCTGAGAAATTCCAGAAAAACAAGTTACTGGTAATTAAAGTCCAAACATAAACAATACCAAAGAGTAAACATGAGTCCAGCATAGTTGCTCCAAGAGCTTTCTAATAAACAAACGAACAAACAAGCTAAGTTTTAAAAAATGGAAAGAGGGTCGTATAATAAAAGCAGAATATCAGGAAACAATCTGAACCTGCAAGGATGAGGTCAGAAAGGCAAAGGCTCAGCACGAACTAAGGTTTGCTATGTAAAAATGTCAGAAATAACAAAAAAATGATTCTTTGGTTGAATTCAGAATAAGAGAAAAATGGGAATGGAAATTGTTAGCCCAATTATTGTTTGGAAATGAGGGCAAGATGGTGATGGACAAGAGGGAAAAAAATTGAACTGTTTTAATTCCTGCTTTTAATAAAAGGAAAAAGTAGTCTAACTTGAAGGTGCATTTGGGGGAGCAGAAGAGAAATACAAGCCCAGCCATCTTTTGCTTTGTCCCCAAGCAATAATCACAACATAGACAGCAAAAAACAAGTTGCTGTTCTTCAGCCTTTCCTTTGGCTGAGTTACTGCATCTTCGGGACCTAGCCAGGCCCTGCTCATCAGCTGAGCCAAAAAACAGGGTACCCTGGAACTTCGCTGATCCCTGCCTGTTCTCCATTCAGTCTCCACAGCTGAAAAACCACCGGTTGGCAATGGCTTCCCTGGATAAGTTCATATAGGGCTCTTTCTCAGGACTTCACAACAAAAAGATTAATTTACAATCCAAACAAGATACAAATGAAAACTGTTCTTCCCACCTTAGAGATTTTGGCTTCTAGCCTGTTGCATTATGAAGGTGGGAGAAAGAGGCCCAAGACTGTGAACTTCTGATTTCATTATAAAAGTATCAGGCAAAGAAATTGCATGGATATACTCTTATAAATTACCAGGAATCAAGCTTGAGTCAAAAGGAACTTTATGTTTAAATGTGCTCCCAGTGGTGTTCCCAGAAAAAGCATATGCTTTTGCCAGTAATTAACTTGGGCAATTACGTTGATATTACCTTGATATTTAGTTGGTGTTAAGGCTAGTGTCCAGACAAATACTTTTTCGCTATTAATGATTGTGATTAATCATCCATTTTAGTGCACAGCAGCAAGAATGAGAAACTTAATCCTCCTTTATAGTGATGTGTCTGAATGAAAGTGAACTAAAATAAAATCAGATTATATATATGCCATGATCCAAGTAAAATTATGTCCAGAGTAGAACAATCGCCTTTGGCTTCAAAATGAAGTTTCCATGCATTTGAAAGCCAAACCAGTTTGCTTGCTCAGGTTTTTCATTTGAATCATGACTTCTTTTGAATATTGGTGATTCAAAGCTGAGTAAGCAACAGCCAGGAGGGCAATAGTCCTGCAGAAGTTGATGTGTCATAAAAGCTAGAAACCCAGGAAAACATTATGGAGGAATCATAGTTATCTGATATATCAATTCTGCAAAAGAAAACATTCCTGCCTGTGTCCTGAAGTAGGGAAGTGACAAGTGGTGGCAATCAGAGAACCTCCTGCAAAGAGGGACTGGAGAAGCAATATGTCAGCCTGACAGAGAAGTTTTAAGTTAAGAAGTGTGGGCTTTCTTCCTGGGGTTCATATTTGAACAATGAGGGAAGCAAATAGCTGGTTATGCAAATGTTATTAAAGGGAACAATTTGAAATCTGGATATTTTCTTTAACTATCATCTGAAGTTCTATTGGAAAGAGTTCATTCCTATCTCACTCTGAGATAGCACGCGAGTCATTCCTACCCACAATGAATCAGAGAGACATGTTTTAGATTTCCTTAGAAACTTATCAGATAGGCTGAATGTGAAATTATGGCTGCATTTTAGCCAACTAAAGAAAAAAAACCACTTCTGGCAAGGAAAGACCAATCTAATAATTAGACCCAAGAAACAAACAAACAAAATGACAGAGGAATGGCTGACCTATTTTTTTGCTGTCCCCTCCCCCATAATAAATGATTGAATATACAAGTAAACTTGTCCAGATATTCTCCATGATCACAATTCTCTTATGCTTCCCAACTTGTCTGTGGAAAGTGGCTTGAAATGGCTGAAATCAAGTTCCAAAAAAATGGGGACAATTATATTCCCTTGCATTAAAATTGCCAACTTGATATTTTGACATTTAGCTCTGAAGGAGCCATTGAAGTAAATATTTTTAGATGTTTTTCAGCATGCCTCTGGACACTTTGCATTTCCAGCTGGGTTAGAAGTCAAGGGAAGTCAAAATACCTAGACAGGAACCGAAGTGCCAAAAGGGTGAGACATGAACATATAAAGGCCAAAATACCAAGACAGTACAAAATAATAATGAGAAATATTGGATGCCCTACAAGACAGATTTTGGGTTGTGAGATATGTGCTGATAGGTGAGTTCTAACTTATTTTAATAAGCTTTGAGTAATGACTTTAATCTTGAGATATTTATCCAAATTAAACTCAAATTCATTCTGAAACCTTTGGAGTTGACCCATAATTAGTAATATCATTGGAATATTTTAGTACTCTATTTCAGAGTTTGTTTGGACTCTAACAGTATGGAAAAATACTATTTAACTATACCCCAAAGAACTAATCATGCTGACATTTGAATCACAACGTATTATATATCCAATATAAGCAGAACTGCTTTTTTTGGTTCATTATATTTTAGGAAGACAGTCTGTACAACTTTGCATATAGACAAGGTTGGAAATATGTGGAGAGAATCCTCTGGGTAGATTTTTTTTTTTAACCAATAACAGAGATATTCTTATTGAGATACATTTTCTGAATATAGGAATGGTAACATACCCTCTGTTGTTTAAGGTCATAAAATAGGAGGCGGGGCATATTCTGTCTGCCATAGTGTTGAGTTCTGTGGTGAGGGGTCATATCAGAATAAGCATTCTGAAAAGATTCTGGTACAAACAGAATTAAATTCTTTCTATTCTACCAAAAGATTGGTTTTTTAAATTTGTGCATACAAAGTTTACTTATCAGAAGGGTAAACTGTGTATAAGCTCTTAGAAGTGAAGCTATGCTATCTATCATATTAAAGCTCCTATGTAGGTGAGATTCCTATACAGTCCTTATTGAACAAGCTAGTCATGGTTCAAAGATGTCTGTGGAGAGAGCATCCAAAAAGTCAAGATGGCAGCAGTGACTGCACAAATGAATGCACCCCTTTGTACAAAGTTCTGACTCCTTTACAGGCCTCATTCACAAAAAAGAGAGGAGGTCTTCCGTTATGCAGTTACAGCTGCTATCTTGGGGTTTTTTGTTTTTGTTTTACTTAGGGATATTTCTGTGATGGTAGTTTTCTGAGTAGATCACAAATTGTATCATTGTATACGATAGCTGAACTAATGGGATTAATGGAATAATATTTGTGCACTCATCTACCCAGCTTTCGGAACCATATGTAGAGATTCCATCGGAAGGCGGACACATATTGGCATACTGATTCAGGTTTCTTTCTTCCAGATCATAGACTGAGTACTTCAATTCACTAGAGGAATGAGTTGGTTCCTCCTTTCTCAATTATGTGTGTGCTTCACTAGGTATGTGGAATTTCCCTATAATATAGCTTTCTCTTGTTCTGTTTGTGAGGTTTGTTTGCAAATGGGAAACTCTTTTTGCTGCAGAAGCAACTATAGCCTTAGCTGAATCACCACTGCTTATCTCCTGGCCATAAAGGACTTATTTGGACGAAATGTTAGCTCTCTGCCAACACTACAGATTCACAGGACAGAAAAAAAAAGAGACCACAAACATATTTTTCCCCCTGTGTGAGGGGGGTGAAGACCCCCCCCCCCCCCCCCCCCCCCCCCCCCCCCCCCCTTCTCTTTTTTTTTTTTTCTTAAGACCATTCAGACCACAACTGTAAAAAATTGGCAAATCAAAAAGATCAATAAATTCATCTCAAATATGCAATTAGAACACTGGGTGATGATAAGCTTCATTATTTAGAAGTGGAAAAGGAGGGAAGGAAGGCAGGAGGGAGAGAGATTGGTACAGGAGGGAGAGAGATTGGTACTCAGCCGAAAACTATAGTATTTTAGTAGAGATATTTTGTTTATGCTTCCATTCCTGATCCTTATACTTTGCCTCTGTTCCCTGTCAGTGGCAGTAATGGGTAAAACAAAAATTTAAGAGATTTTATACACCTTATATTTATTTATTTATTTATTTATTTTTATTTATTTTATTTTTTATTTGTCAATTGCTTACAAGATAATAGGTATAAGTAAAAACATAGTTATGAATACGTGGATACATATAAGAAAAATAAAAAATAAATAAAAAAGAAACAATAGGATAGGGACGGTAGGCAAGTTGGTGCACTTATGCACGCCCCCTACAGACCTCTTAGGAAAGGGGTGAGGTCAATAGTAGACAGTCTAAGATTAAAGTTTTTGGGGTTTGGGGAAGAAACCACAGAGTCAGGTAGAGTATTCCAGACATTGACCACTCTATTGCTGAAGTCGTATTTCCTGCAATCAAGTTTGATGCGATTAACTTTGAGTTTGTATCTATTGTTTGCTCTTGGGTTGTTATGGTTGAAACTGAAGTATTCATTGACAGGTAGGACATTGCAATGTATGATTTTATATACTATACTTAGATCGGACCGAAGGCAGCATAGTTCTAGATTTTCTAGGTCTAGAATTTCAAGTCTGGTGGCATAAGGTATTCTACAACGAGTAGAGGAGTGGAGAATTCTTCTTGTGAAATATTTCTGGACTTTCTCAACTGTATTAATATCAGATACGTAATGTGGGTTCCAGACTGATTTGCTGTATTTGAGTATTGGTCTAGCAAATGTTTTGTATGCTCTAGTTATTAGTGTAATATTACCAGAGACAAAGCTATGTAAGATTAGGTTAACAACTCTTAACACCTTTTTGGCTATGTAGTTACAGTGGGCTTTAGCACTTAGGTCATTTGAGATGAGTACTCCAAGATCCTTAACAGAGTTTGGCTCATCAACAAGGTCTTGACTATTCAGCCTGTATTTTATTTTCTGATTTTTTTTGCCAATATGTAGGACAGAGCATTTATTTGTTGAGATTTGAAGTTGCCATTTATTTGACCATTCTGATACATAGTCAAGGTCTTTTTGAAGGGTAGCAGTATTATCTGTGGTGTTGAATAGCTTTACATCATCAGCAAAGAGAACACAGTTGCTCTTGATGTGATCACAGAGGTCATTTATGTAGAGTATGAAAAGAGTTGGTCCTAGAACACTGCCTTGGGGGACACCACTGTTGACAGGTATAGAATTTGATAGGACGCTCTCAATTTTGACCATTTGTTGTCTGTTTGACAGGAATGCTTCTATCCAGTTATGCAGGTGTCCAGAGATACCATAAGATTTTAGTTTTAGGAGTAGTTTGTCATGCACCACTGAATCAAAGGCTTTACAGACGTCTATGTAGATTGCGACTATTGCTTTGTCCTGATCAAGTTGTGTAGTCCATATGTTTTTGCAGTGTAAGAGTTGCAGATTACATGATAGTTTTTTTCCTAAAATCGAATTGTTTATTAGAGAGTAGGTTGTTTGTTTCTAAGTGGAGGATGATGGATTGGTTAATAATTGATTCCATGACTTTACAGGTGACGCAGCATAAAGAGATTGGTCTGTAATTTTCAACTAGGCTGGGGTCTCCATTTTTGAAGATGGGGTTGACCATGGCTTGTGACCATAGTTTTGGTAAGGAGCTGGTCCTGAAAGATTTTTCAAAGATTATGCTTAGAGGTTCAGCTATGGCAGTGGATAGCTTTTTTAAGAAGTAGGCACATATTCCATCCAGTCCAATAGATAGAGATGGTTTTAATTGCGTAGTGCTTTTTCAACATTGTCTTCTGTAAAATCAATATGTATTAGATCATTGCAGTTGTCTGTGGTTCGACTAGGAAATACTGAGCATGATCCATTGCTGTTTACAAATACTGAGCCAAAGAATGTGTTAAAGAGGTTGGCTTTAATAGTGTCGTTGTTACAGTCTTTACCATTAGGTTCTTTCAGGGGTGGGATGGACCTTGAGTCTTTTAGTTTGTTGTTTACAAAATTATAGAAAGCGCGGGTGAAGAAAACTACTTACTACCTTAGTATTGATACAATTATTTTTTTTAAAAAAAACCCACCATAAGTCTGTCTTGTTCACAAGTTGGATGAGATGAATGCAACATTGTGAGGATACACCAGGAAAAACAGGGCATTGTGGCTAAGGGTTAGTGGGGAAAGATCCCTGTGTGCTTCTTGGTTAATTTGTCCTGAGTTCCTTTCACTCTTAGATGACTCAGCCTGTATGAGTTGCTGATTCAGAATATGGAGAGACTCTATGGAGATTTAGCAAGTCAAAAAAACTACAGTATGCCTTGCATTTTCTAGCACCTTAACAAAGACCAGGTAAAATCTTATTTAATTGATGTGGGAAATATAGGACTTGCAAACTAACAAAAAAAGGATTTCTTCTTCTTCCCCAAAATGAAATAAATACATATTAAGTGTCTCATAAGAGCTTTGCGCCAGGAGGAAGAACTGCCTGTTTAAAAAAAAAAAAAATCAGAGAAAGATTTTAGTATGCCTTTATTGCCCTTTTTATTTTCAGGAACTATGTAACCACAAAATTCCTGTTTACTATATTTCTTCAGGATAAAGTTTTCTGTGGTGTGAGGTACCTAAGACTACTCAGCACACATACTAGAGATCTAAAGAAAGTCTATTTATTGAAGCTTCCAGGAAAAATATTGACTGGATAGTAAAAATACTTTCCTTGATTACTCAGGCTCATATGTTAAACTTAAAATTACAGGAACTTCTTTTTTTTTACTGATTTATTTTTAGACTTTAAAAATAAGTACTGGATTTTAATGGGAGAAAACTTACTTTTTAAATTGCTTACTTTCCATTGACCCTGCAGATCCAACTAGATTGCTTTAGATCTGCTAGCAATGGATAAAATGGCCATGGCCATCAATGACATCAATTATCATCTGCTGGAGACTTCTGGGTTCCTTGTTCTTTAAAAGAAGTGTTTGTCAAGGAGTGCAGTTCTATCTCATACATTAGGCACAGGCATGGGACTAACTAATATTTTTTTGTTTTCCCTTATTTAGGATGTGATGCCAGTGTTGAATGTTCAGTCCAAAGGGATCACTTATATGAATCTTGTTCAACTCCCAGGGATTCTTTGAGATGTCTATTGATATTCATTAAGTTAATTCAGAAGCTAAAACTTTAAATTAGAATGAACCAACGTGTGCAAATTTAGATGTTGTTAGACCAATTTTCATCACAACCACTGACAGTGAAGGAGGTGATGCATATAAGATACTCACCCCCATTTATTTTATCAACAGCTGCTTCATTATTGTGATAATTATATGCTAGAAAAGCAAGAGATAGGATGACTAAGGCCATTGGAGAGCTCAGTTTGAAACATTCCCCCTTTGGTATTATGTTTGGGTTTAGGCACAATAAATGTGTTGCAGGTGGCTATTTTCAAAGATGTGCAATGAATAAGAGATCTCTTTTAGCATCAATATGGTGCCATGCTAGATGCTTCATAGAATTTGCATGCCCCTTACTTTTTATTGCATATTAATTCATCTCCAGTCTTGATGAATAGGGTGAATTAAAGCAGAACAAACAGTTCTAGGTCATATCCTCCTTCCTTTTGAAATACTAGGCAGATAGAAGAAATATGTGGTTGTTAGAATCCCAGCTCATCTGAGCCAAGATTCCGAAATATTTAAGGAAAAAATTAAATTGAATGCACTGAATTTATATCACTCTGAGTTACTTAGTATTTGCCATTTTATCCATACCAAAATAAACATGAAGAGATTTTGAAAGCTTGAACTGATTTATATCTCATCTTCAGAAGTCAAAAATTTGTCTGTTACACCTACTGGTACAAGGAATAAGGAGACTTACAAGGCTGAATAGAAATATCTCTATATTTCCACTCTTATATGCACCATTTCCTTCTAGGTTTGGAAGAGTCAGTTAAATGGAATGTCATACCTATAAAGATTTTAAATTTTTTAACTTTAAGAAATCTGTTTGAAGTCAGCTCTGAGACTTTCTTTCTGAGTCTCACATATGGTAAAAAAGACGAGAAGCTTGGGAAAAAAATCAGGGACACATAAAAATAGATTTAATAAAATGATCTTAAGTACTGAAAAACCACTTGGAAAATAGTTTATTCTGCAGCTTTTCCTGTATGTGGCATAAGTAGAAGAATGTGGTCTGAAATAGGGGTTTTACTGGCACAGCTTTATGAGAGCTGCATTACTCACCAGCAATCAAGCTGGGAGACAGTTGCATAGAGGAAGTTCCAAGTAAGTGGCAAAATGCCCTTTAGAGACACATCAGTTTCTCACCATACATTCCAATGGGCCCAGTCAAGTCATGCTCCAGTAACCAATGTGATGCATTTTCCTTCTCCACTTAACAGGATTGTGAATGCAAAAAATTGATTGTGAATTAAAACAATATTTATTTTCCCCTAAATGTTGGTTTCGAAAAACAGATCTAGTTGATTTCTTTATGTCATTGTGGCTCTGTGGAGGCAGGTCTTGGAAAACAAAGAGGATTGTTTTATTATCAGGAACTTTGTTGGCCTAAGGAAAAAAAGTGAAGTACTTTATTTTGCTTGTGGAGTTGTGCTCTGATCAGCTTAGGCTTTGGCTGATCAGAGGAAGAAAGGTTGTTGAGGGGAGAAGGACCATTAGGTCCTACTTGTCTTACAGACACCAGGCAAAGAAGCTGAAGGACCTATTGTGCAGCCAACTTGTTGCATCTGCAACTGAAAGGATCAACATTCACAAGCTGAGCAAACTAGAAGACCCCTTGGCTCAGTTTCTCTTTAGTCTCATAGCCTGTTTTTCTCCTTATCACATGGACTGTTTGAAGGAGGATACCTCTCAATTTTGAAGCATGAATGGATTGTTGTTAGGGAACCACACGCTGCCTTCTAACATTGTCCTTTGGTTGAGTCTCCTCCCCTTCCCTTTCCATTCCTCTCCATTTCTTTCTGAGCTGATTACTTGCTTCAATTATTTTGGTATCAATGTTAACCTCCAATTTCCTTTCTGGAGTTCTCATTTCTCCCATAAAATTGCCCATTTTTGCTGTTGAGGTCAGTAATGACAAGTTGATCCTGAAATCTTGGGATAGTGGTGAGGAGTTATTCATGCAGCATTTAATTTTATTTAAGTATCAAGGCCATTATTTACTCTTTTCTGGTTTCCCAACATTAAATTTAGGTAACAGGGAAAAATTTGCACTTGCAAACCACCAATTTATTCTTAAAACTGCCCACAGTCTTCTCTCATCTGTATTTCCATAGTTGTGAGAATAACCACTATGCTTTATACAGCAGCCTTTTAAGGCTGGCATCTCCAGGCAAGTTAGAATATAATACCCCAAATTCTCAGCCAGCATGGAAATTGAACACTAGGCTGAAAAAGTTGTTTTACAATTAAAGTAGCTGTTGAGATTTGGCTTTTGTCTGACTATAGGCTCCATGTCTTATATTATGTTTTATTAATAATCCCTACATGTTCCCAGATTCATGAATATATTAATTAGTATATTGCATTTTCTTCAGGAACTCAAGGTGGCTTACACAGTGCTTCCCCCTCCAATTTTTCCCTACAACAATTTTGTGAGGTACATTCTTTACCCAGCTTTTCAATTGATCTAATATCTGGGCCTGTGTTTAGTCTTTCACAGAGTTCTAGTGAAGTTTTAGTGAAAATATGTGCCTTTCTTCTTTTTTTCCTGGATCTACATAATGCTTCAGACATACTGATCAAAGGTATTATTTTCCATGTCAGTACTCCTATTATTCAAAACTGGGGAGTTAAAATTAGGCCATTTAATTAGTTGTCTCTCATCTGGAAGCAGGCTACAATTTAATTCATTTATTTTTGGGGACTAATATCTAACACTAGGAAACTTCTATTATACTATGGTTCTTGATTTTTGTATTTGGTTAATTGATTTTAGCAGTGAAACTATAATGAACAAATATTGTTTGGCAAACTACTTTGGAAATATAAAGTAAAGAGTGGAATAGAGTATTATAGAACAGACCAACCCCAAGTTCTAACCCAAGGCACAAATGAAGAAGCTCAAATCATCCTATTTTGGACACATTATGAAAAGACCCAGCTCTCTGGGAAATGGTCTAATGCTGTCAAAGATGGAGGTAAAACAAAGAACTACCAGCAGAAGGGGGATGGACTCTGTTACCTGGCAATGAATGCACCACTGGGAGACCTGAAAGAACAGGTGAAGAATAGATTGTTACAAAGAAAAGTCTATCTCTGTGGTCACTGGGAGTTGAGAACAACAGGAAGTGCCATGAATTATCTTTGCCAAAAGCCATTCATATTCTGCTAAACGAGTCCAAAGAATATTTTTCCTCAGCTTTAGCTGTTTTCATGCACTTGTTTTGCTTCCATTCTTTGGAATAAAATTTGTACCTTATTCTTATTTTTTGTTTCTTTAAAAGGATAGTATTTCAGATAATTGAAAAAAAAATTAGCTCAACTCTTAAAGTTCTCTAAACTATTAATTATGGATTATTTAATTAAAACTACTCCCTATTTATAAAACTGACCTCAAAATGATTATCAAAATAATGCAAGTTGTACCAGAGTGGCTTGGATTTGTTTTCCCTTTTATGTTCCAATCAAAGAAGAAACTTTTTAGATCCTTGATAATCCACAATTTACTGGCAGTGCGGAAAAAGCAATCAACATCCATAGAAAAAAAGAAAGGGATAAAAGAAATCAAATGATGTTTTGTGAAGGGGCTGCTATTAAAAGAAACTGTTGAATGTAAGTATTTTAATGAATAGCTCTTTGCTGTTAAAAAGAGGAATGAGAAATGCGGTAGATAGAAAGGCATAAAACATAAGAATATATAAAAGTAACTACTAATTTCTTAGTACCCTGATTGTATTAGGCCTTCTCAGAAGAAAATAAAACTGATTATTCAGTGCAATATTCACATAAGAGTTTATGCCAGTGGGTCTGATATTTGATGTCTATGTGATTTAATATTTCTTAATACATTACTTCTTCTTGTACCAATTAACATCAATTGAAAATTCGGTGTCCTCTTGGCCTCATGCCAAAACTAACAATGATGGTTCAGCCTTCTATTTCATAGGATATTGTTACAATAGAGAACAGTCACACCATAATATCTTAATACATAAGCCACTTCTTTGCTCCTTTGAACAGTAGACTATATTTTATTTTATTCTTTCAGTCCTATCATTTGCTTAGTATTTGATTGGACACCCTAAAATGCTGAAATTAAGTGGCTCCTTTTGATTTATTAACACTTCTTAAGTGCCTGGTGGAGGTCACTGTTCCAAAACATTAAAAATATTCTTCTCTTTTGCAGTAGTGCCAGGAAAATATGAGCTTCTATATATTTAAGAAAGCCAAGCCAGTTTTAACAATTCACAAGCCAGTTCTTCATGTCTGTCTACTGTACACAGTCTTTTGAAACTAATGCTATGCATTCAGCCAGATAAATGTGATCTGAAATCTGAACGTAAGAATCTGTCATTGATCCAAGACCTTCCAAGTTTTCCAAATTAGTTTTCCAAATTTATTCCACTAAATTCATCCAGAAATTGTGGTGATTTTCAACAACTATCAGATACAAATCACTTAATGATTGGGGAAAAATACCTCTAAGAGCAACCCCCCCCCCCACAGGCCTCTGAAATTGCCTCAAGAAGAACCTTTTATTAAACAGCTGGGTCTAAATTAATGACTAGTGATAAAAGAAGAAATATATTAGACTCCTAAAGCTCTATCAGGTGATATGATGAAAGAATATACATTCTGATACACCATAGTTTCTAAATAGAGGATGTTTCCCATTTGGCTGTTATTCTTTATTGACTTCAAAATATGCATAAATAAAATGATCAATACATTGTGATATTCTTCAAACTCTATATTATGTGTCTATGGAGATTCTCAAACATTCTGGTCCCAAAAGTGCTTTTTTTCTTGTTTTTTTTTTTCTTGAAAAAAGAAAAAGCTGAAGTAATGAACCGAAGAAGCTTCTTGAATGAGAAGCAAAATGTTTTCAAGGAAAAAAACCCCAAGAAAGTCCAGTTGCCTTTTGAAAAGCTTTTTTGGGTTTATACCAAAAAATGCAAACATTTTTAACCATAAATTATTACCCATACATTTTCAAGATGCATTCATATTGATGCTATCTTTTAGTATACTTTTCTACAAAACCTCTTAATACTTGCTTCCTAGACAAAAGTCAACCAAACAATATGCATTTTTCTCCATTCTAGAGATTGAGCAAACATTTAAAACAACAACAACAGAAGTCTGACTTTATTTCTTAATCTGAGATTCATGTAATGATCCCTCAGTTTTCTCAGTTGTTCATGTGACACTTCTGTTGACAACTATGGTCTACTTCTAGTCGAATTACATATCTCACGGTCTGTGTAAGGGCTAGATCAGGCAAGATCAGAAGCAACTGACATCAGATAGGTTTATTATGATTCTAGTGCATAGGTGATTTATGCATGTAAAATGTTAGGACTATTATGTATCTAGCTTGAGTCTTACAGTTTGGGTTGCTAGTGCTAGTATCTATTATAAAAGGCTCTTATCAAATACTGTGTCGCTGTGAGCCTTATTGTTCCAGTATTGGTCTGAGAGAAGCAAACCCCTCCTCTTCCCAATTTGTGCTGCACTGCCTTATGCATATATATTTACTTTAACAGGTACGTGGCTAAAAGAAATAATAAAGGAGGGAATGCTGATAAAAATTCTGGCTTGAATTTTGGATTAGCCCTTCTTTTTGAGGTAGGATGTACTTCTTGAAATCAGAAATTTATAACCTGGGACAGTTCCAAGTGCTGACTTTCTTGTACTCACAGCTGTGAATAGAAGTTTTCTTCTGCACTTTAGTTAGTTCATTCATGTAGCTTTACAGGAGAAAACATTTCTTGCTATGGGTACTTCAACTCTATGGAAAACTACAGGTCACTCAGTCTCACATCAATACCTGAGAAGATTCTAGACCAAATTATATGAAGGCTGATTCACAAGGGTTTTGAAAATTATCAGAAATCAGCAAGGATTTGTCAATAATAAATCTTACCAATGAATCTTTTTTTTTTCCAGCTGGTAATGTCCTAGTAGCTGTAGGCATTACTACATTGTGAATTATGAAAAAAATAGAAAATGTTTCCTATGAGAGATTAGCAAGCTAGTTAAGTGTGGGCTGGATAGCATTGACAATTAAATTGATAATAGTTGCTTCAAAAATCATACTGAAATCGTTTATTAATGATATCAATTCTGGGTTCTCCAATATTTTCACTAATGTATTTGATTGAAAAAGAAAAAGGGAAAACTTAATATGTTGCAGAGGACACAACATTGGATATGATAAATGCTATTGAAGGCACAAATAATATTAAAATTGATATTGGTAGATTGGAGAAAGTAACAAAATCAATTTTAACAGAGACAAATGCAAAGTTCTTTACTTAAGACACAAGTATAGTATGGTGGATACTTATTTGGATACATTAAAACAGAAGCTGCTATTCAATTGCAAATGGAATAGGAGCCAAGAATGTGATGTGAAAAAAGACTCATGCAATATGAGCTACATCAGCAGAAGGAAACACCTCAAATCAAAGAAAACAATTGATTCACTCTATTCTGAGTTAGTCAGATCCTACCTCAATAACTGTGTCCAGTTCTTGGGACACTACTTTACAAAGGATTCAGAGAAATTTGAAAAGGCCCACAGAACGGCAGTAAATATGATCAGTGGCTAGATCTATGAAAGGACGTAGAAGAGCTAAATAGGTTTAGCCTTAAGAAAAAATAATTGAATGGGGTTATGGGGAGGACCCCTACTTGCTTGCTTTGGGGAAGGATTAGAAGTAACTTACATAGCCACCATGACAAACATGTACTTGTCTAAGGTCATTAAAAGTCATTCCCTTATGGGAAATCATAGGCAGGATTTGTTATTTGTCTCAGAACAGATGTCATGAGATCTTAGGGTGTGGGATAGCTGCCTGCTGTTATGGACAAATTACTCTCTGATTACTCCAAAGCTAACCAGTATCTCTAACCTCTAGGATAGACCTATTTGATTGCTCTGCTCAGGCTTCTGTAGGAGTTCCTGTTTGTTTTCCTGAAGATACTTGGAGAAATTCAGAGTCCTTGTTGGGAAATGCTGTTAACGTCTTGGTTGACTTCTGGAAAGGGGAGGCAACTGAAGCGCTTGACGGGATTGCAACTGAGTACCCTTTCTCTGATTACTAGGTTTATTCAATTCTGTGAAAAAAAGTGGCATAGAAGATACATAGGATGATGTTACCAAAAGGTGAAGATAGAATCCAACCAAACACTGTCAAGAGTTCAGGTTCAAACATACATCTTCTTGTTACCAATGATGGAAGGATAATATTTCTTCACTATTGCCTTCATAGACAGGGTTTACTGTGGTATGCAATAGCTATGCCACATGAACTTTGTATCATTGATTTTCTTGGTTGGTAAAAGGAAGCTAGGTCACAACAATGGTTAACCCACCCTTGGGAGATTATGTGCTGTTGCCTGCCTGGAAAAAGGCAGTGGTACAGCCTCTGGATCTATTGCTTGACCCTACTTTAGATAATTATTGGCTGATCTCTAACCTCATCTTATGTAAAAGTTGCTATGAATGTAGTGGACCTGCAAATACACACAGCCGGTATAAAGCTGAGCTTGATATAGAATAAAAATATAATTGATTTTCTTAGCCTGCCATGCTGGAACCAAGATGGGGATGTTTGACCCTCCTGATTCAGTTGGATCTCTTAGCTCACGTTGATACCATTCAAAGTGCATTTGAATTGGCCTTTATGATTTTATCCAAAATAAATCACTGCAATGTTGTTCATTGTATATTTAGACAGTACAATGTTTTGAAGAACTTCAAAGACAGTTCAAAATGCAGCAGTACAGAAGCCCAATATTTGCATTCTAGACTTTTCCCAAGAATAGTTATTAATAGATGCAAAAATTCCAAAAAGTAATAGACCTGTAGGCTAGACTATGAAGTTAAAAACATATAGAAGGTAAGGGAGAATTATCCTATATTTTTGCCAAGAAAACAATGTGATTGACTCAGACATTGCTTTTTTAAATATCAAAGTTATGACAACACAACTGATTAAGAGTTTGATATTTTAAAAAAGCAATGTCTGAGTCAAACACAAATTATGGCAACATAACTGATTAAGAATTCTTCCCAGGCTCCAATCAAAGTGCAGAATTTGACATTTAGATCTTAATAATTTTGGAACTGCTCATTGGAGAAGACTTATTGGATGACTTGCTATATGACTCTTCACTGTCTATAGTGCTCCAGATGAGGACATAAGACAAGGACTTCTCAATGGCAGTCTCCAGACTGCTTTTGAAATCTGCCAGATTTATTACCACCATCTAGTTTCCAAAGTTAAAATGACTATTTTAAAATTTCTATTACAGTGTGCTTTTTGCATTATGTGTTAGCAGTGGTAGTTGGCTGCCTTGAATCTCGTTTTGGCATTGTTTGGTAGGATAGAAATATTTTATTTTTGTTCAGAAACAGCATGCTTGTGTAAGCTGTGGAAGTACAGCAACCACTGATGAATCTAAGAGTGTGATACACATGCATTTTCTCTTTAATTTATCATGCCAACTTGTAGAGAAGAATCTTCTGAACGAATGACTCACTTTATATTTCTTTGGCCTTGGAATAAAGCAAACCTTATTAACAACTCATCCTTCTGACATATGCTTAAGCAGATTCAGCACATGGGAACAATAGAATTCTGGATGAGAGGCTCCTTTTATTTATGAGAGAACAGGTCAGTTTCCATAAAATGAAAAAACAAAACAAAAACAAAGCTTAAAGCATGGCAGCACAAACTTTTTATTGTTTAATACAGTTGCTGTAATAATTGTAAGACCCTTCTCCCAAAAAATGTTTAGGTAATTTTTGTTAACCACAAACCAATACTATATTTTATTTTAATTCAAAAGTACCTTTATAAGAATTCATAAAAAAAAATATCTCAGTAAAAGAGTCTGAAGACAATCCGAAATGGCAAATGTTTAAAAAGGGGACCAAACAACCAACTCAACCAGAACCTTATCCAGCAGCAAATGCTAACAAATAAATCTGAATGTGAAGAAAGACGAAGAGGAAAGATGTGACCATTCATTAGCAAGATTGGTGTTGCCATCAAGAAACTTGCACAATGATGACTAAATCTAACTTGTTTTACAGCATGGTATTATAAAGTAGAGATATCTGAGGATCTCCAAGTTTTGCTGAACCTTAGTTCCAAGCTGTCCTTGAATAAATACTTTAAGGACCACTCTGGGTATGGGGGACCTTTATAATAAATAACCCTTGTATATAGAAGAAGGCAGACATAATCACAATCTCTATTCAAAGGGAAGACAAAAATAGCTTTTCCCAGCTTATTTAGGTAAATTAGCTGCGGAGAGATGATGATGGCAAGATGGCCATGGCGAGATGGCTGTGGCAAGATGGCTGTGGCAAGATGGCCATGGCAAGTTTATTTATTTTATTTATTTTATTTATTTGATTTGCCAATTGTTTACAAGATAATAAGTATAAGTGTATATATAGTTGTGAATACATGAAATGGGTACATATGAGAAAAATAAAAGAAGAATAAGAGAAACAATAGGACAGGGACGGTAGGCACGTTGGTGCGCTTATGCACGCCCCCTACAGACCTCTTAGGAAAGGGGTGAGGTCAATAGTAGACAGTCTAAGGTTAAAGTTTTTGGGGTTTGGGGAAGAAACTACAGAGTCGGGTAGAGTATTCCAGACATTGACCACTCTATTGCTGAAGTCGTATTTCCTGCAATCAAGTTTGGTGCGGTTAACTTTGAGTTTGTATCTATTGTGTGCTCTTGTGTTGTTATGGTTGAAGCTGAAGTATTCATTGACAGGTAGGACATTGCAATGTATGATTTTATATACCATGCTTAAATCAGACCGAAGACGGCGTAGTTGTTCTAGATCTTAGTGTTATAGTGGCTATCTATGTATCAAGGTTGAGAAATGCTGTCTTAAAATATACAGGATCCAGGCCAAAAGGTTTTCACAGTTAAATCAAGAACTACAGCTGGAATAACTATTTCCCTTCAGGTTCTGTTGTAAAGACAGTTAGTGATTATAGCTTGGTTGACTCTGATTCTAAAACAGCTTCATGTAGCTACAATGAAATTACTTTGGGCAGAGATCGGTTCATCCTATTTTGTCTTAAAATGAGATTTGTTTTTTTTCTTCTCTTTTATTGCACAGGACTTTTCCTTTTCAGAAAAGGAAAACTGAAGTCAAGAAGAGCTTTACACAATATCATCAAGAGAGTAAAAGAATTGAAATGGGAATGGGCTGGTCACAAAGCAAGAAGAACTGGTGGCAGGTGGACTAAGGCAGTCATAGAATGGATTCCACTTGATAAAAAATGTCCACAAAAGAGAGATGGAGCAATGACATCAGCAAGTATAGTGGGCCCAATTGACAAAAGAAAGCTTGAGACTATATTGGTTAGAAACATGTGGAAGAGGCCTTCATTTATTTATTTATTTTTATTTATTTTTTATTTGTCAATTGCTTACAAGATAATAGGTATAAGTAAAAACATAGTTATGAACACATGGATAATATAAGAAAAATAAAAAATAAATAAAAGAAACAATAGGACAGGGACAGTAGAAAAAAAAGCTGCAGTGAAAATCTTCATTGGAGGTCCTGGGGTTTCTTCCTATAATCATTATTTTGAATTAAGAGTAATTCCATAGTCAACTTCTTGATCTTCAGAAATATTTCACTGAAAAATAAAACTCTGTCAAGTACATAAAATCATTGGAATGTATTCAAGGTGCCCAACCACTTACTTTTAGTATTATATCCTGATAGATCTACACAAATCAAAAGAAAAACAAGAAGATAACACTTTTTTTGGTACACAGTTTAGTTCCAGATCCTTGGCTCATGGGCTTTGTACTGTCTTAAAATAGAAAGCTGAAGCAATGTGCCTTAGGCTCTACCAGATAGACCAGAAAATTGCCTAAAATTATTTTCATTAGTATCAGAACCTTGCAAGTCTGATTGTGCTTCTTGTGTTCCCTGTTTTATATTCTGGGGCCATAATTTCCATCACTTGTAATAGTGCTCCTTTAAAAGGAGATGAGACATGGCTCCTGATCCTCCCTCAAGTGGCTATAAAGTGTACCAAATAATGCATTTTTCCATCAAACCATTTGTATGCTTTGTGATGCAATACCCTGTGCACTGTCAAGCTCACACTGCTGCAGACAGAGACCAATCACATGGCTGTCTTTCCATTCTCTAGTTCCTTATCAAGCTGTGTACTGTTCTCTCTATCCTCATGAAAAGGTGATGGGTGGAGGCTATCAGGTGCAAAGAATACTTGTTATCAGCTGTCTTCCTCTCCCTCCATTTTGTCTTCCTTGAGCTTCATTGAAGGCAGAGTAATATAAATATTTGGTGGCTGAAGAACAATAGGTCAGAAGGGGAACATACAATTTGAATATGGAATGTTCTAAGTTAATTGGGATCACCAGAAAAAAAAGAAAAAAAAGAACCTAGTCTGGAACTCTAAAGAGTCACTAAGCATGACAATCAAGGACATTCCTTACTGGCAACTTTTTCACCCAGTAATAGGATCCCTTATATACTATATACCAACGGGCTTCAAACTTGGCAAGTTTAAGACTTGTGGACTTCAATTCCCAGAATTCCTGAGCTAACATGACTGGTGGAGGAATTCTGGCAGTTGAAGTCCACAAGTCTTAAAGCTGTCAAGTTTGAAGACCCTTGCTGTATACTGTATATACTGTATGAACTCAGTATAACTAATATGACACAGAATCCTTTGTTATGATGCACACAAGACTGAATACATATCTTGACTGTTTTTACAATTTCCAGTCATCCTAGAATTGTACACTTCTTATGTCCTCTGTTGCTATCATCTATCTTTCTATCCACCCAATTCAGTTCTTCAAATACACATTTTTTTAACAAAAAAAGAGTGTTAAAGATGCAAATCTCAGTCTTAATGTGAAACAAAACTATGGGGATATGATACAGCCATTACATCAGGCTCAGAACACCCTGTCAGAGAGTTCCCTTAGTGGGAAGAAATGAAATGTTTTTTTCAAAAAACCCTGACAAGATATTTCCTGAAAAAGGGAAAAAAAACAGAAATGAAAAGGCTCCTAAGGTACAATTTTAAAAATTAGGCAAAATATTTATCTATTTTGATTTCACCCCCATTTCTTCTCTTTTAATTTCCAATGAAAGGTATCAAGCCTGATTTGATACTTGTTCAAAGAAGATTGTGGATTGGCAAATCTTAAAGAGCCTCATAGCCTGGTTAAAACAATGCAGTGACATTTGTTTATTGAAGTGCTACAATCTATTCTACCACCTGGGAAGGATCACCTTATTGTGATCTTCCTCTACTCCATATGTTGACTGTGAAGCCTGAGCTGGGCACATTCATGGAGGAATGCAGTGGAAAAACACCTATAATAAAATATCAATAAAATTTTTGGATGGCTGCACGCTTTGTGAAGCCGCAATGGCAAAACTGAGGTAAAAATAACTTTTTAATACACAAACACATAATACTGCATACCATTGTTTGTTTCTTTTATCCTTAATACAGAGCACTGACTTTATGGATTAGAGCCTTTAAACAGTCTATTGTGTTTGGATCGAACAATATTTTCATATTCTTTTCTTCAAAGTGTGCTCACTCTTGGTTCCACATGACTGGTTTTTATCTGGTATTTAATGAAAACCAAAGGACAGGAAGACCCAAGCAAGAAGGGGAAGGGATTAGAGAAAGAGAAGAAAAAATAAAAAACAAAGAAAAGACAGAATAGAACTGGAAATGAATAACATGCACTGATTTTTCTGTCATTGTGTTGATCCAACTGCTGGATGCTGAAATACTCAATGAAAACACAATTGGTATCTCAAGAGACTCTGTGTCAACAAAGCCTCCTTCCGTTGCCCATTACATTATCTGTTTAACTAATCAGGGGGAAATTTATCATACAGGATTTGGTGGGGCTGTTTGGGAGTCTCTAAGCACAATAGTGCTGAATGTTCAGATGTCATCTGTGCTCCTCTAGAGACAAAACACCACATCTGGTAGGAAAACAAAAAATTTCCCGAAGTTGGATTTCAAAATAAAGGATGCTCCTACAAGAATGTAATTTTTAACCATACATAATGTGCCTGTTTGTTTATATATGTATGTATCATTTAGATTGCATGATAAAATAAGCCAAGACAAACTAAACAAAACTTGCACAATGACTACCATAAAGTTATAGGAATAAGTGTTAATGTCAAATAGCTGTTTAACATCTCTGAAAAGGGTGTGATATTTTTTCAGGCAGCTGAACAACTCAGTAATGAATTCCTCTTACATCCTATGAACTTACAATGGATGATAGTTTGGGGCAACTTCATGCATTTCTTTTTACATGGAAATCTCACCATGAGGCAATAAATAAAACATATACTTCTGTGGTTACCTACGCTTACAAATAAAACTTCCAGTGGAGTGATATTTTAAAAATAGAAATAGATATAACTATGTAAAAAGTTCTGCTTTGAAGACCCTTTCCAGTGAAAGCTGTAATTTAAAAAAATGAAGGAATGAGAGAAGAAATCCATAGAAATACATGAGTTCTGGGGAGCTGGTGGAGTGCCAGATGGCTAGTGGAGAGCAAATTTTGTGCTTTTCTTCACATAACCTTAACCTTACCTTAGTGAAACTACAAGAAGTTCAGAAAAGGGCAGTGAGGATAATTGAAGGATTAGAAATGTCCTATATAGAAGAATTCATGGAGCTAAGTTATTATGAAAATGTATTTATTATCAACTCAGATGCTCAGAACCTTTACTATTTTTATAAATAAAGTGGTGAACATATCCAACATATCCTCTTCCTTTTTCCCCTCTAACAACAATCCTGTGAGGTAAATTGGGTTGTAAGAGAATGACTGGGCTGAGGTCATCCATCTGGCTTTTATGGCTTATGTGGGGCTAGAATTCAGAGTCTCCAGGTTTCTAGCTAGTGCACTGCACCAAACTGGGTCTCAAAAAGAGTGAGCTGGGGATATGTAGGCCTCTTCAAAAATCTGAAAGGATGTAATGTAGAAAGTCAAAATCCATGCTCTACTATTCTAGATTGCAAGTCATGGGATCATGGATATAACATATAGACAGGCAGATTATTATTAAAAGTTAGAAAAATGTCCTAATATAGGTTTATGACCACGATTTATGGCCACAGTTGAGCTTCAAATTTGAGACACTTCAACCATCATAAATATGAATCAGTTGACAAGTGTCTGGATTTTGATCACATGACCATGAGGATGCTGCAACAATTGTAAGTGTAAAAATGTTCATAAGTCACTTTTCAGTGCTTTTGGAACTTTGAATGGTCACTAAATGAACTGTTATAAGTTGAGGACTTATTAAGAGCATTGGAACCAAAATTTCCTAATTTCTTGGAAAGCTGCCCAGAAACACATTATTCAAGTTGAGTGTGTCAAGCATGGAAATTGAGAAACTCAGGTAGTTCAAAGGAATATAAAGGTTTATTTCAAGCTTAAGCTCTCTACAAGATCTGAACTACTAACAATTAAAGCAAATTTGTGGTAGATAAAAATCAATGGCATTCAAGGTGCCCTGGGCTTAGATCTCTTGTGTGTACAAAGGGACTCGAGACTTATGATGCATTTGACCCCTTCCTCAGAGTCAGCCTGGCCTCTATCTCCTATGGAGTGGCCATACAAGTTATTTAAACAATTAAATAAACATAGACATACCATAGAAACAGAGATGGAGGATCAATAGCTTGGAATTAGCTCTGCCCACTGAAGTCTCTCTAACTAGCAGGCCTGACAAACTCCTCTGTCTTTCTGAAAGGCAAAGTTTGGAAGAAGGGAGAAAAATGGATAAATAGACCAGATGGATTTATGTATGAATTAGAGATTACTGTAAATAGGAGAATACCAATGACTCAGCCTACTACTTGCAAACAAATGTAGAAGACTTTCCATGAAAAAAATGACACCCTAGAATAAAAAAGGATTTCTAACCTCTTTATTTTTAAAGAAACCCCTCCCTGTAAACGTCCTCAGGGAAATACTCTGCAAGTAATAGCTGATTTTTCAACATTCCACTATGGAATTAAGTGAGATAATGGCTTGGATGAGTTTTCTATCAGCCCTTCTCTACCCTTTTCATGCTGTTGCCAAAGGTTTCAGCCACAGGGGAGTAGATCAGGACACAATCATAGAAAAAAAGAAATGAAGGCTATTTTGTAAAGGCTATTTTCTATTTGAGATAGCACTAAATGCAACCCTAATTTTCATCTGGAACTTACCCTGTTTTAAAATGCACTGTATTGAAAAGCTAAACATTTATAATCATGGCAGAGAATTCAGAAAAATAATATGATTTAAAAGTGGATGATTATGTGGGGCATAAGTTATTATGCAGAACATCAAATATACCAACTCAGCATTTTTAAGTAATGCAGAAGAATGGTCTACAGTGTTTAATCTACAGCACACCAGCTCTCCAACTATGACTCATAGCAAAAGTTCAAAGATAAAGATCAAAGAAGGATAATATTCTTTGTGTGCCCATGAGATCAGATGCTCAGAACAAAATCTATTTAAAAAAAAAAACAACAGTGAAAAAGAGAGGCCCATATTTTGGTTTATAGGGATGAGACAAACATTTCTGTCTGGCAATATGAAATATGTAACGTGGCATAAGATAAATCCTTGCATATTGCTATTCTTTAGCTGCATTCTGACCATTGATGCTCAGTCTGGCCTTTTACATTTTTTTTTACAGAAAGTCCATTGCTTTCTGAACGAAACCAAATGACTGGATTCCTCTCAACAATGGAAATCCTTTTTTATTAATTTAAAAATGATTTTATTTCTTCTTGCAACCATTTGTAGCCATTGTTTTCTTTTGCAATAAGAATAAAAGATTTTATATATATATAAAGTTAAATCTGCTTACAAGTCAGCTCACTGGCTACACTAGGCTGATTTAAATGCAATTTAGACCATGGCCAAGAAGATAGCAACTGGCATCTCTTCCTAACCATGATGACACCAACCTAAAAAAATTGCGCAGTGAGCAACAAAATACAAATCTGTCCTTTTGTACTTGAGTTGCAATGTCATGTGCGAATAGATAAGGAACAGAGATACAGGATATAGAAGAAATATATAAGGAATGGACATATAAGGAGCCTCCGTGGCACAATGGTTAGAGTACAGTACTGCAAGCTACTCCTGTTACAATTTGGCAGATCGAATTCCACCAGGCTCAAGGTTGACTCAGCCTTCCATCTTCCGAGGTGGATAAAATGAGGGCCCAAATTGTTGGGGGCAATATGCTGACTCTGTAAACCACTTTGAGAAGGCTGCAAAGCACTATAAAGTGGTATATAAGTCTAAGTTCTATTGCTATTGCTATATAGACTGGCCTCCTCCCCCCTCCCACTGAACGCTTAAGAGAGTCATCTATGGCTCTCTGAATAATCAGCTGGATCATGTAATCTAAAGCCACCCTGAGTCACTTTGGCTGATGACACAAGCAGTTATTATTTATTATTATTTAGTGTGTGATGAGAAGAAATACAGAAGAGAAGTAAACATATATAAACAGACCATGTAATTATAAGTTAAAAATTTTTTGGGGGTATGGCAGTGGCCTCATAACTGCATGTCCAATTCACCTATCCAAGTGATTGCTTCTGGTGTTGTTTCCTGAATGTTCCAGATCTTCTATGGAACCAGAGAATGCACACCATAGGCAATCTTGCACAATATGTTTAATAGTTTGTATATCAGGACCACAATAGCAACAAGGGGAATCTTCCCATCCCCACTGATACAGGGAAGTGGCACTTCTTCCAGGATCACATCTAAATTCAATTTTGACCAGACAAAGTGAGATAGATCAAAATTAGGGGGTTTGGTAAAGATATCATTAATGGTCAGGCTATAAGAAGCTACTTTGGATCATTCCTCTCTCCAGGCATTCTTGGGGTTAAATTTAATAAATAAATAAAAGTAAACAAAGGTAGTGACAGTAGTCTTTTTCTACCTTGCAGGGAGTTCTTTCTTTTCTCTGTTCTGGTTATTTAGGAAATGGATCTTTGGAGTTGCACTCTTCAAACCTACTTTAATACTCTGCTCCATTTGTTGTTCATGTTATGGTAGAGCTGCACAAATTGCATCACATTCAAGTGCCTTGTTCAGTTGTGCTGGATATTGTTCTTTGAAGTGCTCCCACTTTTCTCCTTTCCAAAGTATCTCTGAACCTTGCCAATATTCCACCCTAGGTTTTCATGAAAACAATGGGACAGCTGGAGGTACAATTGGGATAGATTTACAATGGCAGAGTAGCAGAGATGGAGGCCAGTGGAGCATCTCAGCCCTACAGAATGTCCCTGAACCCTTGGGAAAGAGTAGGTTAGAAATGAGGCAGACAAATGAAACCAAAGTATTGGAATTAGAATCTACAGCTATGGATAATTTACTAAGGAATAATTTTTTTATTTAGCAGTGTCCAGAACTTGTTTTTTGTACCCTCTTGCAAGAGTAGAGTTAAGTTGTTCTTAGTATATGCTTTCATTTTAGCATGACACAGAGTTTATATACTTATAAGGAAGATAAAAACCGGATTATAGCTAGAAGGAAAAAAGAAAGGTCAGCCTGCCAATATAGTAAGTTTTAAATTTAAAATATATAGGCCTCTCTTCACATCTGTTCAAATGTGCACTTGTGGAATGTTGAATAGAGCCAGATATGATGTATTGTTTGTACAACATCCTAAAATGGAAATTTAAAACTTACTGCCTCACAATATTTGTTCCCCTCTTTCTTTTTTGAAACAAAATAAATGTGCTGATATATGAAACAATGACCCAAACCCTGACTGTGGATCATGCTACTGTACTGAGCTTGCTGTGCTTAACTATCATCATCATCATCATCATCATCATCATCATCATCATCATCATCATCCAGTGAAGCACAATTGGTTGTGGAGCTTGCATTTTCTGAGGAGGATGAGAGCTACTCCAGAAATTCAACCATACTGGTCTCAGAGGAGCCAGACAAAGAGTGCCTCACCCATAAACAAAATGGTGAGATGTAATTTAGAGAAATCCATACTGAAGAGCACCTAGAGCCAACAGTTGAAGGATGACTGGAAGAAAAGAAAACTTACCTGTCACAAATATACAAGGACTGAAAACAAATAATGACAAGCTGGCATCCAGGAATGATAAATCTAACATCATCAAATACCAACTCGATTCTTGGTAAGGACTCAATAAATGGATAAAAATGCCAAACCCAATCTCAACATCTGGCTGACTATGTGACCAAGCATCATCATCATCATCATCATCATCATCATCATCATCACATCCAACACAAAAGGCAACATCAGGCAACGACAGCCCAATTACATGCTCGTCAACAAATTTCAAATTGCTTAATGGTGTAGTAGCTGATGCAGTCAAATAGAATCTATGGGTAGTCCTTGACTTGGGCACTGAAAAAAGCGACATGATAATTTTTCACATTTATGACCATTGAAGCATCCCCATGGTCATGTGATAAAAATTCAGATGATTGGCAACTGACTCATATTTATAATGATTGCAGAGTCCTGGGATCTCATGATCAATTTTTGCAAGCAAAGTCAATGAAGAAGCCAGATTCACTTACCAACCTAGTTACTAGCTTAACAATTACAGTAATTCACTTAACAGTTGTAGCAAGAAAAGTCATAAAATGGGGCAAAATTCACTTTACAACTATCTCACTTAGCAACAGAAATCTTGCGCCTAATTGCAGTCATAAGTTAAGAACTACCTGTAGTCGAAAACAAGCGTTTTCATCTGAGGAGGAAAAAAAACTGCCCAAAGAGCAGAGGAACAAAAGACCAGCTCCTAATTGACAAAATGAGTTTGGAAAACTGCAAGAGAAGGAAGACCAGCCTGAATGTAGCTTGGATTGATTACACGAAGGCATTCAATTATCTGCCACATGATTTGTTAATCAAGTGCCTAGAAATAACAGGAGTCAGTAGAAACATTAGAAGCTTTGTGCAAAGATCAATGGCACAATGGAAGACATTTGCTGGTAAATGGTGATAGACTGAGAGAGGCTAATATCGAGAGAAATTTTTCAAGAATATTCTACTGTTTGTCATTGCATTGATTCCTCTGTCAATAATACTGAACAAGTGAGGCCATTGCTATAAACATTTGCCAAGCTATTCCACCTCCTTTACATGGACAATCTGAGTCTATATAAAAAAACACCATACAAATGGAATCTCTTGAAGATTATCTGAATATATATATAGCCAAGACAGTTCAGCTACTTGAATGTGCTCAAGCAGAACTAAAAGCTATGCACAGGAAGACCAGAAAAATAATGACATGAATCATGTCCTTCATTCATGCAGTGATGTCGATAGACTCTATTTACCAAGCAAACAGATTGCATGGAATGTTGCAAGTACACTAATAGTTGAAGAAGACAAAAGGGTATTGGAAGAATATCTGAAGGACAATGAAGAAGAACAAGCACTGAAGCTAGTATATTATGAAAACTTATGGAATACCGAAAACACCAAACTGGCCTATAAAACTTGCAAGCAAAACAGACAACAAGACCTGACAAAGGCTAAGTGCAGGAAAATTTAAGAAAGAGATTGTGGATGGGGAGCTAAGCTAATTCTGGCTGTACAAGATCAAGTCTTTAAGAATAAATACATACAAAGCCAGAGTTGAGAATGGACAGAAAATGCCAAATCTGAAGTCACAGTGGACAACCTAGTTAGCTGCTACTGGAAGATCACAAAGACTGACTATAAACAATGGCATGACATAATAGCAACAATGGTGCACTGGAATATCTGCAAGGAATACCACTTGTTGGCAAGCAAGAACTGGGACTGGGACTACAAAACAAAGTCATAAAAATGAAGAAGCTAAAATGGTCTGGGACTTTACATTCAAAAATACAAACACCTGCCATTACTTAACAATTTTTAATAAGAAAGACAAAAAGTCTGGATAGTGGACACGGCAATACCTGGAAGCAGCAGAAGAGAAGAGAAACACCTGGGGAAAATTACAAAATATAAAGACCTACAAATAGAAGTAGAACTACTTTGATAAAAGAAAGCAAAAATAATACCAATAGTAATGGTTTCTTGGGTGCAATTCAAAAACATCTGGGGCATCATTTGAACATCATCAGTTCAATTGCATCATTTGACAAAATCGCCATCAGTCAATTCGAAAATGCAGCTTCACTTGGAACAACTTATTTCCTGCTACAATACCTCTAATATTATTAAACTGCAATATCTGCTTATCCTTGGTACTTGGAAAGGACTCAGTAGATGGATAAATTCAGTCTAAATACTGTGACCAACCATAAGAATAGCAACAACAGCCACAGTCATGTACATTATTTGTTTCTTTTCATTTATATTCCACCTTTATTATTTTTTAAGTAATACAAGGTGGCTAACAGATCTAATACCTCTCCCTCCTCCTATTGTCCTCACAATGAGCTGGGTGGGCTGAGAGAGAGTGACTAGGACTCACAGTCTCCTGGTTTCAAGCCTAACTACCATAATGATAGACAGAATGATGTGAATTTTATCCTGGCAAGTTGTAAATAAAGAACAAAAAATCTATGCTGACAGTCTAGCAAAGGAATTAGTTTCTGAGCCTTACTGAGAATATCAAAGACAAAGTTAACATACAGTTGCCAGAGTTTATCTTTACTTAAAGGGAAATGCAACAAATAGATTTGAAAAATGAATGGCTAGAATAAAAAGCAAGGATTGAAAGAATTTTTTTTTTAAAAAATTGAAACACCTGTGTGCAAACATTATCTCACCAAATAAATGAATAATGATATCCATGTACATAGTGAATAATAATGTGTTTAACAAAGCAAAACTAGAAGATAAAGTGTCTGTTGTAAACAGTATAATTCAAATCAATCTAATTAAAATGTCAATAGCTGTATCAGCTAACCTAATAACCAGATTAGGATTGAGAAGAGTGAAACGGGGTTGACATTTTTGCTTTAATTGAGATATGCAAATTAATCAGTTCATATCATAATTTAGCTTCATTATGACTACAATTTAATTAGCAAAGGGAATAATATGAACAAGTCAATGTGGATTGAAAATTAAACTTATATAAATGGCACATGTTTTTCAAACTGCCCTGGGGAAACATATTAGCATTTCTTTGAACCCACCCGTATTTTCCTCTGTCGAACAGCTCCAACTGTTATTACCTACATGTCTTTATGATTGTCTGTCATTGGGAGAAAAGATAGTGATTTTAATTTAAAAGGGGATGATTCAAAATTTGCCCAAATTTTTGAAGGAATTCTTCAATTAAACATAATTTATACAAATACATATATTAGAATTAATACATGCAAATATTAATGAACTATGTGCATTATTTGTGAAAAATGGGCCAAAAATATTGAGTTTGAGACAATGTTCTATTAGAGAAAAATGCACACAGCAAAGCATAGAATAGAATAGAATAGAATAGAATAGAATAGAATAGAATAGAATAGAATAGAATAGAATAGAATAGAATAGAATAGAATTCTTTATTTGCCAAGTGTGATTGGACACACAAGGAATTTGTTTTGGTGCATATGCTCTCAGTACATAAAAGAAAAGCATATGTTAAGTGTAGAGAAAATTGCATATTAGTATTTATATTGTTGTAAAATATGAATTTTCAAATGGATCAGGAAATCAGCTGACCACGAATTAAGACTAAACATTTCAGAAATGAAGAAAATTAGAAATAAAAACATGTAGCTAGCATTAATATGGGACCTTAGGCTGAATTGAGAGGTCCAATCCCCATGAAATTCCTATCATAGTAATACTACTTTTTGAGCATAATATGAGATGATAAAGGGTGATAGGATGTTTAAAAATATATATTATTTCTTTCTGACTTCAAGTTACTGTTTGGGTGTCCCTGTGTTCTAACTTCTTCTCTGCTTGCCTGGCCTCAATTTCCCAATACTTTCTCATCTTCCAAATGACAACTAATCTCCACATATCTTCTGGGAATACTAAACACCTTGGATGTGGTCCCAGAATCTTCAGGAAATTCAAAACCCTTCAGAGATGGGCCTCTGGATTGAAGTTTTATCTCTCAAATTTTACATAACCGCCTTAGTGAGTGTTTTGTAACAGTCATGCAAACTCAGCAGCAAAAAAAGAAAAAGAAAAAGAAAAAAAAGGAGAGGAGGGGGGAAGGAAAAGGCTTAAAATAACATCAGTCAAGAGGGTAAGTGAGTCAAAGGCTGACATGGGCTGGAATCATTTCACATCAGCAGTCTGGGTTCTGCTCATTTTTGCATTTCTTTACCACATCAAATCTCTTTCCATCTGCCAGGGTTCCTTTTGTATTGCTTTGCTTTACTTATATTTATTACCTTTTTTTTTTTTTTTGGAAAGAGTAGTGGTAAGCTGATTAAATAGCTGCTTACTTAAGACATCTTACTCCACTGCCATGTAATTTTACTTTGAGAACCTGTCTCAAAGTCGAAGATGATTCAGCATGGGAAAAGAATAGGATCAAAGAGACTTTTCCTTCTAGCAGCCTACATACCTTGACTCAGAGGTTCCTTCTGGGTTACCGCTTCCAAAAATGTAGTCATTTTTGTTCCTATTAAACTCAAAATTGCTCTTATGAAAAAGCCTTCTGCATTAATGTTGGCTTATAACATCAATAACAACAGTTTCCTCTTTTTTGCCACCATCTCCTCTTCTTTGCTTTAAGGCAATGTGGGAAAAAATTTCCTGCCGCTGCAGAAGGAATTATTTTTTGCTTGTCATAGGAATAGTTATGTGCTTGAAATGTCTTAAACCAGGCATATACAACCCTGCAGGCCTAAACAGCAAGTAATGCGGCCCCACAAGATTTATACAAAATAAAGGAAGTTTGTTATTTATATACATTAACCACATTATATTTATATTATGTACTATATAATTTATATGTGGCACAAGACAATTCCCCTTCACTCAATATGGTCCAGGGAAGATAAGTTGGACATACATGTCCAAGACCATGTCAGCACTATGCCAGCTATTTTATCTTGCATCAAATCCAAGTTCAGTGAGAGTCCCTAAAAGAGGACTTGTCTGGGCTGGAGTATCCAAAAAAAAAAAAAAAAGTAGATGGCAACATATGCACTATTCAACTTCCACTATTCAGCTATGATGGTTGTTTTTCACTCAAAGCACCTTTACTTTTAAAACCCATAGACATTGAAAAATATTTCATCGGCAATTAAAATTGTGTTAGCAAGATTCTTTTTTTCAATTAATATTTGCAAGCACGTGAGCTACGAAATTGCAGCAAGATATCAGCCAGCCATTAAAAATTTTAAAATTTCATTTTGTGTGTCATTGGAGTATTCCTTTATATTAAAGACATAGAAAAGGGCCTTAACATGCTCAGAGGTATTCAGAATCAACTTGTCAACTTGGGACTATGGAACCCTAACTATACTATGAGGAAGGAGCGCAAAGCTGGTAGACATATAAATATTGCTGAAGTATGACTCTTAACTTTCCCCAGTAATTGTCATGTACAATAGGTTGGAGCTATTGCAATTTGAAATTCAGGAACACCATTGGGCCACAGTTTCATGGAATGTAATGTGGAGAGAAAGAGGGCTGCAAGAGATGCATAAATCAATAAGACCACCAAAGGATAAAAAGGTTCCTAATTTTCTCCATATTACGGTATTCTCTATTTGCTTTCCCTGGGCATTGGCAGGTGGGCTTGCAACGCAAGTAAAAATAGTGCAGAGCTTTGATCATGTTACTGCAGCTGCTGTCTTAATTATCTGAACTTGTCCCCAACATGCAGATAATGTTGCATCTTGTCTTTTTTGGACAAAGAATTAAGGTGGTCTTCTCCTGGGATCAACTTTTTATTCTAGCTTATAAACCTGGTATTTTCTACAGATCTTTTATAGTAACCAAGTAGTAACCAAGTATCATTTTGTTTAGTGTCTTGAGCTAAGCCAAGGTTGGCTTGGTGACTAACTGGCTATGAGAGATTAAGCCAGTTTTAATTCTCACAACACAGGTGACATTTTGTTTCTTTCTTTCATTATTTTTTATCCCACCTTTTTTTTTCTTCAACTCAAAGCAACATACATACCTTAGTGGTCCAACTTCCTATTTTTCTGACAACAACAACTTTATGGGTTAGGTTGGACTGAGTGAGTTTGACTGACCCAATGTCATCTAGCCTAAATTTCTTGCCTAAAAGAGACTAGAAGTCAGGGTTTCTAGGCCAGCATGTTATCTCTACACCAAGCCAGCTGTTAGCTGTAAATACTTGGGAACTCTAACATTACTACTACTACTGCTACCAACAATATATTTAAAGGTTTAGCATTAATTGTGCTAGATGAACTATGGGCTATGAGATATTTTTGTGGAAAATGTACGTTTTGGAGGAAATACGATTATCATTTTGTTCTTCTGCTTAGAATTACATAGTAATTAAGATCCTGTTTCATATTTATATGAACTGGGAGAGATCATGCACTGGTTTCAGATGAGGCATCAGCAATATGCCAGTGATATGTCATTGTATATTTTACCTTGGGTTAAATGGGGGATGCAGTAGAAGTCCTGATCCATTGCTGGAAAGCTATCCTGGTCCAAATAGGGAGAAACATGCTCATCTCAAACAAGACTGAGCAGCTATTCATTCAGAAGTCTTCTGATTACATGATTTTATTATCTTTGGCTTTCTGTGTGCTCACCAATGAAGAGCAGACTCACAATGTGGGGTTTTTCTAGATATAGACTCCTGCCAATTGTAGTCCACCAACCCAATTTCAGTGAAGTGGTAGAATGCCTTATTACAGACTCCACTTACTGAAAGATATGATGAGAGGACCCTAAAAGTAGATAGTCTCTGAGGGTTAGCATTTTGACAGCAGCTTGTTCTGCAAGGCAAGTGACTGCTTTTCCACGTTTTTTTGAATGGTTGGCTGTTCAGGTAATCTAACGGGTGTGGAGTTGCTGGCCCCAGATGTCTGAACTGTTTATTGAAATGTCATTTCTTAGGTTTTATTGGATTTGTTATTATTTACTTTGGCTATGTCACGAGTGCTATTAGTGTGCTACTTAACAATCCTTCAAAATGAAGATGTTTATAAATTTAATAAGCAAACAAAACAACAAACAAAATAGCAGTACAATTGGAATCAAGGAAAATCATTAAGGTGCAATGGGTAGAATGGTGGATTAGAACCAGAGAAACTGAGATTCAAATTCGGACACTACAAGCCACAAGGAAGAGAGGGAAAAATCTTACCAAATCGTAGTTTTGATAGTGCATTCTAATGTCAAAATCTTGTACTCCTAAATTGCATGTTGAAGTGCTTATGAAAAGCACTAGGAAGAGAAAGCTGTTTCAAAGAACCATGATTCATAACAGAACACATCATCTACACTGAACAATTTAACATCGTTTTAAAAATGAACATATAGTATGAGCTCTAAAAGTCCAGTTCTGCCATCTATTTTCTATGAGTTACCTCCCTTATCTGCAGGAGTGGGATTCAAATTTTTTAACAACTGGTTCTGTGGGCATGGCTTAGTTGGTGGGTGTGGCTTGGTGGTCATGTGACTGGCTGGGTGTGGCCAATTCAATATCACTCACATTGAGGTGCGCATCTCCTCACCTGGCCTCTCATAACTGTGGGGATGCTCCAAAAGTCATAAGTGTGAAAAGTGGCATGTCACTTTTTTCAGTGCCATTGTAACTTTGAATGGTCATTTCACACAAGCAAAGTACCAGCAAAGGAGGAAAAAAAAAACATCCAGAGATGTTCCTGCGACAGGAAGTCAAGTCCTGCCAAGAATGTAATAAGGGTTAACAGAGAGGCAGTTTCTGTAAGCAACACCAGAATGTTTCCTTCCTGCCTTCCTTACAGGATTAGGCCAGTAATTTCTTCTAACAACCGGTTCTCCGAATTGCTTAGAATGTTAACAACCGGTTCTAGCGAATAGGTGCGAACTGGTAGAATCCCACCCCTGCTTATCTGTCATGCTGTTTGTTTTTTTGGATTACAGTAATGTAGGATCACACTATGATCTCTGGCCATTAGTATATCAGGGCGCTCCAGAATACAATATATTTACAGCCCCCAGAATCTTTAAATGTAAATTGTGTTAACTATTTAATTATTCCATTTATTGTTATGATGTATGCTGAATTCTGTTAAATATAGGCTTTGTCCTGGCTGTGCTCGTATTTTAGTCTTATTCTGCAGACCAGCCATGTCATTAATGAGTGAACTATAGCTTGAAGAAAGTTATACATTCCTCCATGATGGTTTCACACTACACAGCAAGTTCCTGGAATTTCTCTGTGGCAGATTGCTCTAACTTTGGCATCCTTCAGATACTTGGATTTCCTGAACAATAGAGATACGGCTGAGAATTCATGGACTGAATTATGGGAGGGTTATATTTATGTAGCATTTACAAACAGGGCCACTAGGCCATAGTGTATTGAGGTCCTTATAGAATTTAGTATCTTTACATGTGCAAAACATCCAGAGAACATCACTTGATCTGCTCTTTTTTTTAAAAAACTGATTTTCTCAGCTGACATGGCTGCTTTTGTGGTAATCTATTCTTTTGACCAGACCTGGGGGTTAAAGTTCTGCCAGATATTCTAGCAGTCACCAACACAAGACCTGCCAGGAGCATGAGTGCTGGCAATCACACACTGAAAACCATACCCTGAGTCAAAAAGAATAAGTAGCTGGCCAGAATTCACAAAGAGGGCTTGTAGCTGACATCCTTTCTGGTGCCATATGTAAGTACTGAATATAGAATTTCCACTTGGTTATTTCCTCAGCACTTTGCTATCCCAGCATGAAACATGCTATTAGAAACAAAGTTTATTGCAGCCTTGCAAAAATTTGAGCTGGTGTCAAGTTATAGTAATACGGTGTTCCGGGAACTTCTTGGAGGAACGTTAATGTTTCAGAGAAAACTCCACTGGGAATTCTTCTGTTACTGGATTGAAAGGCAACACTGTGTACAAAGAGCTGAAAGTAAAAAATGGATGGTTGAACCAACTGCTAGGCTTCCCGACTGAAAGAGGTCTGTTTGCTTAAGCAGAGAAAACCTTGGCTTCAAAAGGAAAAAAAGAAAAGAAGGCTCAGATGCCCATGGCAGTTTTGGCTTATACCCATCACATGAGATAAAGCATAAAAAAGACATTAATTGGTCATGATCTTTTAACAGGAGGAAAAAGTTATGATTCTGGTCAAATCTGGAGGTGAAATATAGTGATATGTTTGTGTGTCTTGCCCTCGCACTCCCCTAAATTACCTTTTAATAATATTCCTAATTCTGCAACAAACTTTAGCTATAGCATAAAGACTCTTCCAAAGAGAAGAGGACCACAAAGTATCTCTCTGTAACAGAGAAAATGAAATAAAAAAACCTCACTATATATTTGCCATTCACCAGTATTAGTTGTTATGGTGCTTCAGATGAACCTTGACTCCAAGTCTACATGTACAGGTCCATGCAATTTTCTTGATAATATTTTCAGGAATGGTTTCTTCCTAGAGCTGAGAAATAATTACTGGACCATGAATACTCAGTTCATCTCCTCACTCCTAGCCTAACATCTTTAATCACTGCAGAAAACTGGCTGTCACGAAGCAATTGTTACATGAATTAAAAATCAGCAGTGATGTTCCTGTTTTGCAATTAGCACATATATGTCTAACTCTCCTACAGATGCAGGTTCTTTTCTATCATTTTTTTTTCTAGTTTTGCCTGGAACTAGATGTATGGCACATTTAAAATTCTCTGCCCCTTGAAATCTGATGAAGATTACTGCTCTCCCATAAAATGAAAGATTTACTATGGAATTTGTTGCTAGTTTTTTCCTAGCTCAGATGTGAGCCTTCCGGAATAGCAAATAAAGCATCTATCCAATTAGCTATATTGCTGGAGTATATAACTATCAAATTGGGGGGAAAAAGTAATATAGGGATCTAATGTAACAACATTGGATGATTTATCTTAATATAATATTTCTACCAACTTGGAACCCCAAAACAAATCAAGTGAGTTAAAAAAGAAATCTCACCATTCTGACGAAAAAGAAAAGAGAAACAAAACAATATTAGTGGCAACCACAGAACCATCAAGTATAGAAAATGCAATGTGTAAAGAAATTCTTGACTTCTTTTGTCCTATCCATTTACTGGCAATGAGGCACATATATGTTAGGATGCTTTACCTAATATAGTGAACATCAAGCACACTGATGTTTCAGCATAATTTCTCTTTTAAAAATGAAGTGTTTCTTTAGGATATTTGATGATCTCATGCTCTCAGTTGGTCTCAGATTCATCTTGTAGGTATCCTAATCACAGAAACTTGTTTATATTATACAGCTGACTTCATGGGGGTGAAGAGAGAAAGAGAGAGAAGAAAGTCATGAATCAAGAATAGATATTCCCCTGATTTTCTACTCCAGCAAATTAGGATCAGGCAATAGAATACCTATGGCTGCACTAAAGCATGACAAATGCTTTCAATGCTTCTGAAAGTCTACCTATCCAACTGAGCAGAAGATAGAGCACTGTCCAAAGCATGGAAGAAAGTGAACAATTAGTATTTTTATAGTAAATAGTATGATTGTGAGAGAACAATAGCATGGATAGAATATGAATGAAGAAGATAAAATGGAAAAGAAAGAAAAATAGGGTGGAATCAGAGGTGGTATTCAGCAGGTTCTGACTAGTTCTGGAGAACTGGTAGCAGAAATTTTGAGTAGCTCAGAGAACCGGCAAATGCCACCTCTGACTGGAGATTTTACAGTCTCCTTCCCCTGCCATGCTCACCAAGCCACGCCTATAGAACCGTAGTAAACAATTTTGAATCCCAACACTGGGTGGAATAGAGTACTTTATTTGGCCAAGTGTGATTAGATACACAAGGAATTTGTTTCTGGTGCAGAAGCTCTTAAAGTACATGGAAAACAACAGAATAATCATTGATAATAATAACACCAATAAGAGGGGAAAGTAAAGGAGATAATAAGAAAGATAATAATACTACAGCCATACTACATGGATAAATATATATAGATCATACAACATGTTCTGGGACAATTCAACAAATACAAAAGTTAAATTAATTTTGATGGAACCATGGCCAATAATAATGAAATGAAGAAAAACAATCCAGAAATACAATGCAAATGTGGTCACCAATAATGAAAGTAACAGAATGAAACACTTAATACAGCATTGAATTGTCCCATGGTGAGTTCTCCCACCAGAGAGTTGGCCACAGAAAGTTGTCCTGTGGTGAGTTAGCTGTTGTGAATTGACCATGGTGAGTTGGCTGCAGAGTTGTCCTATATCTCTCAAATGAGGTCAGTGAGCATTGTATTACCTGCAAATTTCAGCACTTTAACGGAGGGATCCTTAGAGATGCAGTCATTGGTATAATCAGAGGAGTAATGGAGGGAGCACACACCTTTGAGGGGTGCCTGTGCTAGTAATCTGGGTACCAGATGTAATTTTCTCTAGCTTCTCCTGTTCTTCTTATCTGTCAAAAACTAATAATCTACCTACAAGTATGGACAGGCACAGAGAGCCAAATCAGTTTAGAAAGAAGAATTTCTGGAATGATGCTTTGAATGCCAAGCTAAAGTCTACAAAAAGGACCTGCGCATAGGTCCCTGGGGATTCAAAATGTTGCAACATGTAGTGCATATTGACAACATCATCTGTCAATGTATTTGCTCAGTAGGCAAACTTTTCTGAAACTCATTCATTGACTTCATCAGGACTTCAAGCAGGTTTTTTTAAAATTTTTTGCATGTCCCTCAATTTGGATCAATCAAATGCATTGGGTGATGCTTTTAGAATTTTAATTCAGAAGTTATTCTTCCAAACAGATTTTCCGAAATACAGAGTCTTTCAGCAATATTAGAGTTCTATCTCACCAGTAAGCATGACCAGTGATGTGTGACTTGGATGATGATGGATGTTGTAAAACAACATATCTAAATGGAGCCAAGTTTTAAAAAAACAATCTGCAGATCCAACTGTTCTTTAATTCCTCAATTTCTGTTTTGATATGCTCTACAGTTATCCTACAAAGTTCTTAAAAATATGGTGATTATAAAATGTTCTTTGCCTTAATAACTATTTGAATAGCCATATATCTAATAACAGAAGAATTCACAGATCAGTAAACTAATTTATTCATGCTGCTACTAGGGAATTAACAATATTACACATATACTGATTGTGATTTCCATGGAACTATTATTATTAGCTACTCTGAGAGGAATGAACTAAGGAGTGAAATCTGAATTATTTTAGGTGAGAAAGAGAAAAAAGCTTTAATTCTTACATATGATTTTGGAAATTTTTGCATCATAACATTAAAGACAAATTGGATAACATTGGCAGCTACAGTCAAATATCAGATGGTGTTCAGATGCCTAGGAAATAAAAAACATATGTGGATCCGGAGTATTATGAGACAAGGAAAGATGTTACTTTTCTTTACAGTCACTCCATCTGATGTACTGGTTAAGCTTTACTGGCAATTCATCATCAAGGTTGTACTGGTTAAGCTTGACTGGCAATTCATCATCAAGGTTAGTTATAAATTCCGATATTCAATGTAGAGTTTTGAGAATTGTTTAAAAATATTTGTACTGCGCTTACTTCAAAACTTCTGGATTTGGTAGACACAGGCTATTCACAGATACTATCACTAAAAATGGAGAGAAGTCATATAAGAACAGAGAGAATAAAAAATAAATAAATCACAACCTGCTTTGCCCCATAGGTATTCTTGATTTATTCACAATTTTCCTCATCACAAGAAGTTTCATAGGCTAGATGCCATAAGAAAGAAGCCCCCTTCCAAAATGTCCTGAATCTGTATTTTTGCCATAATGCATCAGGGACAGAAATCGAGAAATCAAAAGAAAAGTTGAGAAATTACTGTAAATGATAGTTCTCTTGCTGGAAAGTGTAGCTGTTTATTTCTGCCAATAGGGAAAGTTTAGGGATAAAATTCAGGAGTGATGAAAAGTACTGATGAGGAAAGGTTTTCATCATAGACATCTCATGACCATGAAGCTACATAAATTGTATTGTATTGACTATCATCCCTGTATTAAATGAAAGTTTAAAAAAGGAAGGAGAGAGTGGGGTGGACAGACAGACAGATAGAGACAGAGACTTGCATTAATAGCACCAGTGTTTTCTGGTGCTTTTATTTTTTTAAATAAAAGAGATTCATAAATAGAGATATATAGAGAAGGTACAATACTATAGAGCAAAGTATCAGTTTTCAGTATTGTCTTGATAAAGTTATATTTGGATCATATATATATCTAGAAGGCTTTTCCAGGAAATAATGGTGGGTGATTTCAGCACAACATTTTGTTTGGCGGCATGGCCACAGCTTAGGAAAAAAAAAAGATAAAAGTGATAGGGATTAATATAGAAGAATTTTGGAGTTCAGTGTGGAAGATGGAGAACATCCTCACTCAGTTGGCTTATTAATTGGATTCCTTGTGACTATACGAGTAGCACATTAAACATTTTGCAAAAGCGCCCAAATATGCTCACACCATTCCTGATATGTCCATTGGCAACAAGTGGTTGTCTATCACTTTTTAAAATATGTCTACATTAGTGGACTAATTATATATACATGTAGATAATTAATTGCATATTTAACCTACTATGGCTAAAATTGGCAAAATACTTAATATAAATACCATAATATAAAACAATAGCTTGTAAAACATAGTAAAACACTATGTTCTTATGACTGAATAAGTGAGTTATTCAAGAAAAAAGGAAGAACACAAGCATGTCAAAAAAAAAAAAGCCTATATAATTGGCTTCTTTTCCTTGGCAAAATATTCACTTGTGTGTCTGTGTCTCTGTGTGTGTATATGTGTGTGTTGTTATTGTTTCAACATGTTTTATTTTTTAACTTTCTGCTTCTCTGTTTTCTGTCTTTCTTCATGTGTTACTAGGGAGTTCACATTATTCCCTTCATATATATGGCATAAAAATGATAAGGAGAATAACACGTACTGTTTACTTTCACTGCTGAAACATCCAATGCATTTGGAAGATATCAGAAGAGTTCTATGTACATGTGAATGCATCCTCATTTGACATCCTTGCCTAACTAAGGTATTCCTTTCATCCTAACAAGCTTTATACATTCAAGACTATGCACAAAAAAAAAAACAGTCTTGCATTTCCATACATGCCAGTTCTCTCTCTATATCAATTTGCTGGCTAGGGAATTCTGGGAGTTGAAGTCCAGGCATCTTAAAGTTACCAAGATTAAGGAACTCTGCTCTTTTAGGAATCAAAGCTATCAAAATGGCTTCCTATGTTCCATTCTATGATTAAGAAAGCAACATCCTTTAGATTACATAGAACCTGGCATTTGAATTTTTTGAATGTTTATATTTTTTTTCTTTCCTAATTTATCAATGATGTGAGGTAAGAATTTGAGTTGATTTTGCAAATGAGAAAAAGCTGCCTACAGGTTACAGGTAAGGCTTATGAGGAAATATGAGATATGTTGCTGTGTTTCTGTTCTTACACATACAATATACATCCAGTGTAGATAGTTGAATAACACAAGCTCCAGGTATTCTGAATCAGTCCATAACAATAATAACCTCAAATAATAATAACTGTTGGAAGTGACTGTTTTGAAAATTATTTGAAACAAAGATTTAAAACTTGTGTGTAGCAACCTTTTCAGCAGGAATGGGGAAGAAATAAAGGTTATACAAATAAAGATTCTGAGATGCCAAGCAAAAACACTGAAATTTCAAAACATTTGGGCATCTCACAGCTTTTGGCCACTAAAAGTTATTTTAAAACATGCTGCTCCCTGTCAGTTTACTATAGCTTCTTAAAGTAGTTCCAAAACTATAGATGTAAGAAGTAAGAAATATATATATTTCTATTCTTTGTTTTTCTTTCCTAGAGGCTGAAAGAAGGTTGTCCAGAATCCAGTGATCAAAAAATTATGGTTTCAGAAGCTACTGAGTGTCATGGCACTTTTTGAAATATGTGATTCCAGTAGTTTTTATTAATAGTAAAAGTAACTGTTTTACATACAACATACAGTTTCTGCAACATTATTACGGCATTGCCTATATTGTACTTAATCTGAACAATTTTGCTAGAGTCACTAAATCAGGAGATGTACAATTTCATCTGTGATTTTCCATAGTATTTGATATACATGAAATATGTTTAATTTTGGATTTGTTTTCATAGCCTGCTCTCTAATGGTTCATTCAGTTCTTTTTATAAGAATTCTAGTTTTCAACCACTGCTGTCAAATTTTGATCTGATTTTCCTTCAATGTCATATATAAGTTGATTATGATTATTATATGTCATATACAGCAATGATAATAAGTGACTGACTGATTGGCTAACAAACTATATACATATATATAAATATATATACATATAGATAAACATATACATACATACATGTTTACTTATTTTATTGCTATGTCACATTTCTATTCATTCCAAACACTCTCTAAAATCACAGCTGTTAACTTTAGATCCATGGAGGCTTAGGAGCCAAATTTGTCTTTACACTTGATTTGCTTTGAGTTACTTCATGCCATTATCCTACAGTTTTAATGCTGTGATTCCAATCTTTGAACGCTGTGAAACATTTAATTTTTTTTAATGATCACTCCCTTGGAGTGTGAATGCTCTATTGTGACACAATGTAGTGTCTTCCTTGCCAAAGGACATATTTCATCCATGTCCCAGGAAACAATTTCTGAGCCATTTAATGGCTATTCACATCTGTGAAAGGGAATGAATCCAGGCTAAAGTATACATCTGGGAAGATGTTATTTGTGCAGTGCTAAAGGATGTGTGCCTTTCAGTGTAATGAAACTTTGGGTAACGAAAAGGCCATTGGAATGACATCATTTGAAAAGTCAGAACTTTATAAACTAAGAGGAAGATATAATGAGTAATTTGGATTGTATTAGCCACACCTTTTTTTGGTTTAGAAAATAAAATAAGCTGTGTAAATAACCTATTCATCACCAAATCTACTGACAGAATTATGATATCCTTATTTTCAAACAAATAGCTAAGAAATGTATATAACATATGAAAGAAGAAACATATGAAGAATAGTTGCAGGAATTGGGTTTGGCTAGTCTAGAGAAAAGGATTAGGGGTGATATTACAACGGTATTCTAGTATTTGAGGGGCTGCCACAAAGAAGAGGGGGTCAAGTTATTTTCCAAAGTACCAGAGGACAGGACAAGAAACAATGGGTGGAAACTAATCAAAGAGGGAAGCAACCTGAAATTAAGGAGAAACTTCCTAACAGTGAGGACAATTAACTAGTGGAACAGCTTGCCTTCAGAAGCTGTAGGTGCTTCATCACTGGAGGTTTTAAAGAAAAGACTGGACAGACATCCATCTCAAAATGGCATAGGATCTCCTGTTTGAGCAGGGGGTTGGACTAGAAGACATCTAAGATCCATTCTATTCTGATTAATTAATATATGTAGCTGTGGATTGTTCATGACAAGCCCAATAAAATGAGCATACACCAAGGCTTAGTAGCTATGCTTAGTAGCTATGCATGTACCATTTGTGAATTCTGAATTTCAAACAGTATAAATTAGGACTTTTAAAGAGAAGACATCCATTGCCAGAACAGATGGGATTGTTGAGTTATGTAGAACTTTGATGGCAGAAAATGAAAGGTGATATGATGAAACTTGAAGATGTGTCATCCATCTTACATTGGTAAAGACATTATACCAACAGAACTTTTCTACTTAGGTAATGTTTCTACAGCGTCATCCATCTGCCTACTGTAGTTCAATGTAATTTAGATTTATTTGGGGAATGATGGATGAGAAGTTCTGCCTTAATGCTATTGCAACTTATTTGCAATATATATTGATAATAAATGACTCACATTCACACATAATTGGACACATTAGTGACACAGTGCATTGAGATGTGTGGGACAACAACTTGCAATGTGATCTGGATTTTTTTTTGAAAGGAAATTGATAAAATCCTCTGTATTATTTTCCCCTGGCTGCTCTGAGCAGCCAAATATGTTGATTTTTTTTTTTAAGGAAGGGGATACAAATGCCCACCATTCTTTCTGAGGAAAGATTTGTTGAGAACATGGTGCTGGTGTCATCTACAAAATCCAGGAAGAAGTAGTTTCTATTTATTTCCATTTATCCTTGGTAGTTGGGAATGGATCAGAAATGACATTGATTGCTCTTATGGATGTCCTGTGACAGGATTGGTTAGATCTTTTAGTAGTGTCCAACACTATCACCATGTCTTTCCAGGCTGCTGTAAAGATTATCAGAAATCCAGAAATCAATTTCTGCTTAGAAATCCAGAAACAGTAAAGTTTCTCTGTAAAGCTCTCCTGGTTGTGTTTGCCACCTGACTTTTCAACTGAAGTTGTGAATCTAGGAGCATCCTCAGATTGCCACCTTCAGGATAGTATAATCCAGTGATGGCTAACCTATGACACGCGTGTCGCTCGTGACACGCCGAGGCACTTTGACTGACATGCCTGTTGGTGTGGGGAAAACCTGCACATTTAGAGGCTGCCTGTGCTCTGCTCCAATCCCTGCTCCCTGCTTGTTGCGTGGAGGCGTGGTGTCACCACTGCCGCAAGATCTTTGCAGCAGAGAACCAGTTTTAACTGCCATAAACTGAGGTTTGTCAGTTTCATTACCTCAGGTACAGGAGGAAAGGAGATCCATGAGGTTCACAGCCCTGTAAGGTGGCCTTCCGATCCCTACATCCTGCACCTGCAGCCCTGAGACCAGGGAGACGAGTTTCACAGCCCTGTGTGATCACCCCAGCCCAGTCCGTCATAAACCAAATTATTGATATTTCTTGAAGTGACACACGACCCGAGGAAGGCTACACTTTTTCCCGATTTTCAACACACCAAGCTGAAAAGGTTAGCCATCACTGGTATAATCCCATGTAGACTTCCTGATGGAAATAACCTAGAAGCAACTTCAACAAACAGCAACTCTATCTTTCTGGAACTCAATTGAATTGAAGAAGCAATAATAATAAAGGGAAGAAGCAATATTTTGAAATCCCCTAACATTTTAAAGCTAAAGAAAAAAAGTTATATAATCTTCAATCTTCTCACCATGGAAAATGACGAGTCCTGATTCCATGGAATCCATTTCCCTAAACACATAGCTCCTCGTATAAGGAAAATAGCTGTTGTTTTGTCCTGTATACTTTTTTTCTCCCTTTTAATATCCAGGCCAGTCTAGCTCCCCAAATTGTAGTTTAATATATGTATCCTTCATTATCCCAGTGATCATCCAACTTCTGAGCTGAACCTGATTCTAAATCTTTTTAACTACAATTTCTATCCCTGCAAAAATGGTATTTAAAAAAAAAATCTGAAGTCATCGCAGGAGACTATTTGTAAATGACTGCACTAACAACATGAACTATGCATTTCTACTCATATTGCAAGGTATTGATTATTTTTATTTTATTTGCTTTAGAAAGAACATTGATGCATCCTGGGATATAAGTTTGTGAATGATTGCTTTTGTTAAATATAAAGTCGTTATATCCCTTGGTTGGGAGAAAACAGTCTTTCTTTTAGAATGGCCCCACATTCCCTTCACCATCCTTAATATTAATATGATTACATTTCTAGGGACCTAGGATTTTCATTTACAGGAGCCAAGTCTTAACAGTGCTGTAGGGGGAATGAAGGAATCTATATGACAAATCTTGTACTACAAGTTTTTGTGGTTAACCAGGAAACGTGCTATGAGTCAATCCTTTGGAAAGAGTTTAGTAATTAAAGACAAACGCTATGACATAATCATTTACACATAGCAGAAAGATTTTTAGATTAAATCTGCCCTGACCCCATTGCTCAGCAAGTGTTATCTAGTTTTCCAGAGAGTCGCTCATTTATTTACGTTCTAATTTAGTCCACATGTTTTATTATAAACAAGAGTTTGCCTTTGCTCCATGGAACCTGCTCCAGAGTCCAGACCAATTGTTGATAATTAGCTCAGTTGACCTAGATCTGTTCCAGTGAAGAAATCTATAAAATAACAGCTCTGAGAGAAAGCTCTCTCCAACAACTAAACCTGTATTCTTTCTGAAAGTGAAGTTACTCAGCATGCATTATTCCAGATAAACAAAACTGAAATTAAGCTCTTCTTTTTAATAAGACCAATTGTTTCATCATCTCGTTATATTTTACTGGTCTTTGAACATGAACTTTATGCTTTTAATGGCTGAAAATTTGCTGTTACATCACAGGCCTAGAAGAAAATAAAGTTGTTTAATCTCAGAATAGTTAAAATGCTAAACATCCAGATAGTTCATAAATCTGGGTTGTTTTGACACATCTGACATAGACTAAAGAGGATATTTTCCAACAATCAAATCTGTTAATAGGAATTGTAGGGGGTTTCTCTGAGATGATTATAAAGCAGTATTTTTAATGGATATAATTTAGAAAACCTAAAATTAGAAGGAACTTTTGAACTTCATTATTGTAACTTTTAAACTCAATGCAGAATAACCCTTACACTCATGGCTGGCCTTTGACAAATATGGTTCATTTGTTATTAAAAATGACATGTTTGATTAACTTCCCTTTTGTCATGCAAGATTCTGGGATGCATTTTTCTCCTGTCTTCTCAGAAAACCAACTTTTCAAACACATTCTAGGTTGTCCTGGAATAGAAAAATATTTCATATTCCTGTTTTCTATGCTTGTTCAATCTCAAGGAGCACTATACCTTCACAGGAAACCTGTAGCTTATCCATTAGTTATCTCATCCCAAATATGATTTGAAATAAGAAAATAGAACCCTTTAGTGCTTTGTTTTCATATACAATCCTCACCTACCTGCCTGATATTACCTTGAAGGTATCCTATCTATTCTGCAAGGTAAATTTTGAATATGAATAAGAGGAGAGAGGAAAAAAATGCATGCACTATATATATTGACAGTAATAGTAAATCTAAGTGCAGCAGTGTATGACTTTTATTTATATTATATTTGTAAGTATTGAAGATGGAAATTTAGGTGATGAACCCTAAATTTATTCTGCCATGATCTCAGAAACCTTTTTCTGAGACCTTTTCTCAGAAACTGCCAGGCACATAAGACTAGGTCCATATGTGAAGATCCAGTTAGACCGATTTATTGCTAAAAAGCATATGCATAGGAATCTTCTCAATAGTTGGAATGCTTAGAATTATATAAGAGTCAACAGATTTTTTTGGGGGGGGGTGATTGAACTTAGTCAACTTGTGCCTAGGTAGGAAATCCAGGCTGATCCCTCTTTTAACTCTGCCCCTCATCCATATTCTGCCTCTCCTTCTCCTATGCAAACAGTTTTTTTTTTTTTTACCAGATCAGATTCTTTGCTTATGTAAATGCTACTGGCTCTCCTTCCACAGGCTCTATTATATATATCCCTCCTGATCAGAAAATTGAATCTGGGATTTTCTGTGTGAAAAAAGCAAGGCCTCTAATAATGAATTATGTTTCTCCTCATAGCCAAGTACTTGACTTTAGCAACATGTTTGTACAGGATAATTCATCAGCCATGCCAATATATTATTTTTCTTGCTCCAAAAAGAATGCACTTAGTAGACCAAGGAGGATTAGTCAAAGTATAGAATGATGCCTACTTAAAATATTTTCCCCTTTTTCTGATTCCCTCAAGTCAATCTTGATTACTGGCCTAGATAAGTTCATGAAGTTTTCCTGGCAACATTTTGCAGAAGCGGTTTGCCATTGCCTTCTTCTTGGGGCTGAGAGGGATTGGACAAAGTCTCCCAGCTGGCTTTGTGTCTAAGGCAGAACTAGAACTCTTGTAGTTTCTAGTCTGGTGTCTCTGACTGTTACACCAAGCAAAGGTAAATATTGGTTCTGAAAAAGTTATACATTACAACTATTGTCTTTCATTTTCAAAAATAGATTCAACTATAGTATAATATTTTTCATTCCATCCAACAGTCAAGCAATAAAAGGGTTTTGACATAGATCTTATTAGAAGTGCATTTAAATCCATGTGGGAATGAACAGAAGCAGTTATCTTCTTCCCTTCCCCAAATAATCTGACTCATTAAAAAAAATGAAGCTGTTAGGTCTTGCTATTCTTGTTTCATAGAAAAAGCATATTTGTGTTTAATGTGGTGTGAGATTTTCCACCAAGCTAATTTCTTCTTTGCAGCATCTCTTACACTGGCCGTCACCTATACAAATGTACTGAAATTATGACTCCCTGAAGTATTACAAAGGTTTTGAAGAGAATATTGTGTTGCTTTTAAGTAATATAGGGCTACTTTGCAGAGAAGTAAGAAATCTGGGAACCCTTGGTCTCCTCCCAAGGCCCCTCCCTCTTCACATTGCCCCTCCAACCCCAACCCACCCATCGCAAGCATCCTGACTCTTCCCTCACTGCTCCTCCCAGCTGCCTCACCCTGGCTGATCTGCTGTGTGGGACAATTAGTTGCGCATCTCAGCAGCCACTACACATACCAAGTGGTGGACCTTTCCTTCCTATCTGACTCGGTGCGCAGAGAGGGTGCTAGGTGGCGCAGGCAGTGGCCTCAGGCGCTGGGCCTTTTCAAAAGACTGCTGTAGGATGTAGTGGTTGCTCTGTGAGGCAACTGGCCAATCAACTCTACCAAGCATGCCTTCTTGAGGTCGTACACTGTTTTGCCAACCCCAAAAGGGAGGGTACTGGGCTCCATCCTGCCTTGCCATGGCCACCCACTGGCCACTACTGTGCCACCTCCACTATAAATGTAAATGGCCAAATTTTCATTTTTTACACGGACAGAATTTCCTTTTGGCTTATAGAAACAAATTTCATGTTTATTGCTTAAGGCAAATGTCAGTGTCAATGTCTTTTAGTTTCTAGAAGAACAATGCATGTGTGCCAAAATAACTGAAACTAAGGTAACACCAATTAAATTCTCAGTTGTCTTGTTTAAAATATGTATCTGCTTAGGCCTAAATCAAATATATTTTTTACCATTAGCAGTTATTTGGATGCTTATATATAGTGCAATCTAGAGCTCTTCTATTTCTGGCCATATTTATCTTTTCCGTAAATCTGTCAAGACTTAAGATTTACAAGGTAATCAGCTTCAAACAATCTGTAGAGGATGCCCATTGCATCAGGGATTGCCTTTTTGGTTCATGGAATAACTCAACTCTTGTAGAGATTACAGATTCAAGCTGTCTGAAGGCAGGTTATCTGCTGAAATACTTATTCTGCTTTATGAGGATGAATCCGGAGTGCATTATGTAATGCATAATAAAATTAAGGGGTGGGGGAAGAGGAAGGGAGCTGAGCTACAGGAAAAGATAACACGGTAAAATAAGCTCCAAATGACTTCACTATTCAGTAATGGCTCCTACCAAATAAGATCCCTGAAATTTTATCTTTCAAAACCAAGATTGTGTTAATGCTCTAAAATTAAATCTCTTGTGAAGTTATCTGGAATTTCTCAACAAGTTTAAAAGGGGGATTATTTTTTCATCCGAGGTCATGCCTCAAGAATTTGTAGGAATTCCGCCTGGAAAGTAATAATCAGTGGAAACTGGCAGTCAAAGTTAATTTATATTACTCTTCCAGATAAAAATTCCTTCCATCTTAGACCTGCATTTCAGAAGAAAAAGGGAAAGAAAAAGAAAAGATTATTATCACACAGGAGAGAATAGATCCATACAAAAATAGAAGAGAATGACTTAAGAGAATATGCTCTATTTGTGGCATTTAAAATACAATTACATAAAGAACAGTCCTTCTAAAATGTTTGAGTAATGAATAGATTGGTATGGGAGAGTGAACAGTAAGTGGGGGGAGAGAATGAGTCCTATAACATTATAAAAATAAAGTTATTTACAACTGTACAATGTAAGGTTTACAAACTCTAGACCTGAAGTAGTGAAATTATTTGAGTGTGTTGCAATGGCAAAAAGCCTTTTTGCTAACTAAAAGTTGATCATATATACACACACATATATTATTTACTTCTGAATATGTAATGGCATTTGCAACTTCATTCTTGAAGCCAGATATAAATTAATGAATAAAATTGGAAGATTTGTCCATTCAGTAAGTTTTCTTATCTTGCAATTTCTTCTGTCACGAAACACCAGCTAAATATCCCCAAATTCCAAAAGGTTTCCAGACATCCACCAAATATGGACAATCTGTCTTCATGTTACTTTGGGAAGATCCCAGTTCTTGCCTTTCCTGTTACAGTTCACAATTCTGTACATCACACATCCCTGCTATCTAGGCCAATATCAGATTCCGAGAGATAGGGAAGGCCTACTATATCATTTATTGTTAAGATCTTTATGCAGGCAGTTTCAATAGATTCTGAAACCCTGCATTATTTTTGCTAGCATCACTTTTTCCAAATTCAGAATCAAGGTGATAAGGGTCGCTATAATGTCAATGAATTCTTTTGGCAGAGATAATACATTGTAACATTCAGTAATATTTTCCAATGATATTTTATAGCAACTAATCTTGCTACATTGCTGACTTTAGACAGTGTTAGTGGAGGTCACATCTAATTTCTTAAGCTGTTGGTGATGTCATGAGTTGCCACCAGTACACTTCCAGTTGAAGTTGATTTTAAAGAATAACATTGCCAAAGTTGCAACTACTTAGAAAACCATTGTGGACTCCAACAAAGTATTTATCTAAGATTTTGGTTATTTGCCTCTAAATTATTCAACCTGGAACTGGTGATCAAAATGAGACTTGTACAAAATTCAGTTCTGTTATGGATTCCCCTCCCCCTTAAAAGCTAAAATGGCATAATTTTTTCATTCTAGTTTTTAATACTATGAAACACAAAAATAAATTCATTAAAGTTACATTATACTGCAGCAACATTAAGTAAATAAAATGATAGATGAATCACACCTGCCTCAAAGCTTCTACAGATTATTTTGTATTATATATCTCAATTTATAATTCTGTGAATTTGTATATACAGATATGCATACATAATAAATAGGCGGGTACACATAAAACACATTTATATTGTATCATTTATTGCTAAGATAAATGATACACACACACACACACACACAAACAAACAAATACACAGAGACATATAGAGAGAGGTAGAATTACTAAATATATAAAAGTTATCTAGATTGAAAGGTATATACCAAAGTGTGTGAAAGTCTCTTCTTAGAAATGTGGCTGGTCTTGATAATCAAAACATATCTGTGGGACTAGATCAATTAACACTAAAATTTACTTTTAGCAGCTATATGTTTTTCAACAACTCCAGAGTTACACATAAAGACTTAGTGATATAAAATACTTACCCTAGTAGATATATTCTCCCTTTTATCCCATCCAAGACGGAATGACTCTTTTAAGATTATGTCTGTAATGACAAATGAACTTTATTCCATTTAAAGTGAATCCAGATCTTCCAAACTGGGAGTCTGAACTCACTGTTGCCTTTTCTTTTTCTTAGTTTTTGCAAATAAAGACCATAAAATTGAGTGATTAAGGCATGCCAAGAGCATATACTGCATATCATAGCAAACAAATCCTAGAAAACCAATCATGAATACAGTATCTTAGCAATAAACTCCAGGTTCAGAAACTGAACAATTCTTATTCATTCATCTATGAGTAGCCAACAAGTTTATGATACCCAGAGATTGGGTAGAATTGTAACTCGAATAGAAGAGCTACTGCAAAATCCTTGATCTATACAATAGAGCTAAAAACTAAAATGCCTTGCTACTCAGGATCATAGTTGGCAGTATTCACACTATTTGCTATGCCAAAAACTAAACAAATCATGTTACTAACATGCTACTGGAGTAACAGTCTGTTTCAGGATAAGGCAGATTTCTTGTTCTTAGAAAACATGACATCATTTGGGTGTTTTAATGAACAATTGGGGTATTGCCTTGTTAAGATTACAAATGTATTGATGACTGGATGTCTACATAACTTAAAAATTAATTTATAAAACCCAGGTTCATGCAACTAAGTAATAATATGGTTTACTTAGTTTTGGCTTAAAATGTTGCATGAATCCAGTAATTGTGATTTGTTAATCATTCTTTAAGATTTAGTAAAAGGTATTGATTGACAAATTATGGTTCAGTTAACTGAATATTGTTGAGAAAAATATGATTTAGTACTAATTTATTAGTTTGATTGCTATGTCATTCAACTCCTGAAGGCGGTGAGTGGTTCACATCAACCAATAACATAGATTTAAAAATCAACGAACCCACAAACAGTAACCATTGCAATGTAACATGAATCAGATGTGCTATCAATTTGGGATTGACAATCATTATTTTGCCCCAGATAGTTTCCTAGGACTCCTGGATTGAAAGCCAGCTCTCTATGAGGGAACCACAACTAGAACTGATGCTAAACCTGGATTATCACTAGAGTCCATCACTCTGAATCCCCAGCCACACATTTTCTTAGGATTCAGCCAAAGTCTAATATTCTCCATCAGTATCCTGACAGGCTCCACAAATTAGATCCGCATCTACCTTCAGCCAGGAGATATGTGTAACTGGTATTTGGATATGTAAATCCATCTATTTGCACATGGTATCATGATATGTAAGCATCTGTCGTCAGATTTCAATTAAATATACACATATTTGCTTAATTTGAAGCAATATAAGAGATTTTATTTTTTGAAATGTTTTGTAATTAGAGGCCTGCAGGCTATGTGGCCAATCTTAAGTGGCTTGTTGCTTGACTAATAATTCAACAGCCATTATCCTTGTTCAGTGAGAGATACTGTAGAATTTATGTTTCTTCGCTTCCAGGTAGTCTGGGAAAAAAAAAAGAAATCAGGAAAATAAATGTCTAGAGAGACACAATTTCCTAACTGGACCTGGAATGCAATTCCAAGGCCACAAAGTCCCAAAACAACTGGTAAGGAAAAATTGTCAAGAAATCAGAGGCAGAAATACAATGGATCTTTTCTTTCTGTTCAATACTACTTTATACATATTCTAATCCAGTGTTTCTCAACCTTGGCTGCTTGACGATATGTGGTCTTCAACTTCTAGAATTCTTCTAGGTGAGTGATTTCTGGGAGTGAAAGTTCACACATCTTCAAGTTGCCAAGGTTCCTGGTATTTGCCTGACCACTTCAAGTTGGCAGGCTTGGCATGACTCATATTCCTTCAATGAAACAATGACATCTATTGAGACTCTGGAAGCACACCATCTCTGTAGTCCTGTACATAACTTTTCCCCAAGATCTAGATAGCCCCCAATCAGTTGTTCATTTCATCAGAACAATGATGAATACCTGGACCTTCACCCAGGCCTTTGGTGAGGGAGATTGAGATCTTTTATTTCATTCCATCAGTCTGTCACATTTGCTATCATTATTGATATTATTGTTGTTTCTTTGAATGTTGTGAGCTACCCAGAGTCATTGGAAATTAGGCAAAATGACAGTAGTGATAATAAACATATGAAGCAGAGGTGGTATTCAGCAGGTTCTGACAAGTTCTGAAGAACGAGTAGCAGAAATTTTGAGTAGTTTGGAGAACTGGTGGCGGAAGTTTTGAGTAGTTTGGAATACCACCTCTGACTGGCCCCGCCCCCATCTATTCTCTGCCTCCCAAGTCCCAGTTGATTGGCTGGGGCTTCTTTTGTTGCCCTGAACAGGAGAACGGAGCTGGAAAGCAGGTTAGTGGGGTCGGGAGGGAATGGAGATTTTTCAGTATCCTTCCCCTACCATGCCCATCAAGCCACACCCACTAAGCCACACCCACAGAACCGGTAGTAACATTTTTTGAATCCCACCACTGATATGAAGGCCAACAGCTAAAGAACTATCAGTTGCGATTTCACATTTTTGTGTATGTAATAATAATGCTTACAAAGCCAGAATTGAGAAGACAGTAATAGACAGCATATGCCACCTATGGGAAGAAGTTGAAGAACTAGTGAACCACATAGTTAGCTGCTGCAAGAAGATCATACAAACTGACAACAAGCAACTGCATGACAAAGTACAACTCATTATTTGTTTGTTAATTTAGGACTCTCTGACTTTATTAATTAACCAATAACCTGAGCATACAATCCCTGCCTTAAGCTTCTGTTTAAACAATGAAGTGAAAGAAAATAATGCAGAATAATATGATACTCTTTCTATGCAAAAATACTTAGCTGCTTTCTGATATTGTCATTACTTAACAGCATTGAACACTGCACATAATTTTCTCATAGACTTCCTTGGTGATATTTCTATTCCACTCAATCTAAGGAGGAAACACTGAATAGCATGAGATGGATTTCTCTTTTCTTTCACATTTGTTTTACTTCTATCCTGCTTTCTTCCATGGAACTTAATGTTTCTTTTCTATTTTATCCTCACAAGAACCCTTGGAAGGTTTGGCTGAGAGATAAAGTGGTATGCCCAGAAAGAGCTATGAGCTTTTCATACATGCATATCATGCATTTTGCTGTTAATTGGGAGGAGGTATGTTGTCTCTTTTTAACTTGATGTTTTTATATTGTGGCTGATTTCATGATCAAAGTAGCATACAAGTAGATAGACAGACTTCGGTTCTTGGATCTTATAGTATACCAATGAATTAGTATAATGATCACACTGTTAAAGACACATTCTAAAATTATGCAAGGTATAATTGTTTAAAATAGCATAGGGATGTGTGATAAAGAATAAAATCATACAGTTGTTTGTTTTGGTAAATTAGAACAATACGGCAACAATATGGGATGGATGGCCTCAATATCAGATACATTCACAGTTGGCTGAATAACCATAGCCAATATATGGTCCAGAATGGGTCTATGTCCTCATGAAAGGAAGTGTGTGATAGGGCACCTCAAGATTCTGTCCTAGGCTTGGTACTGTTCAACATATGTGAAAACGACTTAGGTGAGGAAATAGCAAGCAATGGCAAACCACTTCTGAAATCTTGCCAAGAAAACTGGAGAGGCTAGTCTAAGAGATTGTTCAGGAGGCAAGAAATGATTTGAAGACATCCCTCCCCAACACTGTATTTAATATAAATTATAATATTTTACAGAGGTAGTTATATGATTAATCAATTCATTGGCTTTATGCCCTGTCATACACAGCTTCCTAAAATAAGAGGAAAAATGCAGTACAAATAATTAACACACACACACACATATATTTGTGTATGGGTGTGTGTGTGTATACATACACACACACACACACGCACATACACACACAAATACACACATGTATATATGGAGCTCCAAAGATTTTTGCAACCATAAAAGGGCTCAAAAGTATATATGTGAGTTTATGATATTTTTTTGTATTTTTTTTAAACTCATGTTTAAATAGATGTTTGTGATGTACATTCTCCTTTAAAAGAAAAGGTTATTTCCCTGGGCCCATGAAGTATGGCATAATTAATAAAAGATGACTGGAAATAGTCCTTAGCTTACAACTATTCATTTAGCGGCTGTATGAAGTTACAATGACACCGAAGAAAAAGTGACTTATGACCATTTTTCACACTTAGAACCGTTGCAGCTTCTCCACGGTCACATGATCAGAATTTGGATTCTTGGCAACTGGCTCATATTTATGACGGTTGCAGTGTCCCGGGATCATGTGATCATCTTTCGCGAACTTCTAACATGCAAAGTCAAAGGGGAAGCCAGATTCACTTAACAGTCATGATACTAAGTTAACACTGTGTATTAACTTAACAAATGTGTCAAGAAAGGTTGTAAAATGGGGCAAATTTTCTCAACTGTCTTGCATAGCAAAGAAAATTTCGGGCTCAATTGTAGTCGTACGTCAACAACTATCTGTATATGTGCGCGTACGCACACACATGTGCATACAAATTAATACAATCTAAGCTATTTAAACTAATACAAGCAAATACAATATAAATATAAACTAAGAATAATATTCCCCCCCACACACCATGCCGTCAGTCTGCTGAAGACTTCATACCCACATACTGTCTCATTTCTCACCTTTTCTTATCCTGTCATCTTTCTATTATCTTCTCCAGTTGGTTTCTTATGATTTATCAATTGCTGTTTGTAACTTATAATTAAGGATTGTAACTATGATATATGATCTATGATCTATTACTTGCTGTTTATATGTACATTGTGAGTTTATGCACTGGAGACAATTCCTTGTGTGTCCAATCACACTGTCCTATTCTATTCTATTCTATTCTATTCTATTCTATTCTATTCTATTCTATTCTATTCTATTCTATTCTATTCTATTCTATTCTATTCTATTCTATTCTATTCTATTCTATTCTATTCCATTCCATTCCATTATATTATTCTATTCTATTCTTACTCTATTCTATTCTTATCCTTTCCTATCCGCATGATCTTTGCAAAAATATATGGTGTGGGTGGGCAAACATTCCCAAGGATGGGTAATGCTAATAAAGGTACCATTTTTAATGTTTTGTTAATTCTTATTCAGTTTATTGACTGGCAACTTGGAACATTTTACAAGCTCAAAAACAGAACCCAAGGCATAGGGTTTTCTTTTAATATACCAGACACTTGGGAGATTATTAAATGTCATTGATATCTTAACAAAAACTGACAACAAAGAAGGAGAGAGAGACCTCTATTGGCAAAGTTAGAGATCAGAATCACATAGGCAGTGATTTTCCTTGTGACTCTATGGAAAAAAATATGGAGTTTGAAGAAGGATAGAATGAGTTTTGATACTTTTTAATGTTAATATTGGAGATGAATCCATAGAAAATCAAGGATAGCTATATGGATCATGGAACAAATCAATCAAGAGTTTTCACTTGAGAGATATATAATATGATTTTATATTATCATGCACAGTATTGTACATATTATGGGAAGATGCTAATTCTGAGAAAGGTGAAAGAAAAGGGAAGGTTGACCAGCAGGAAGGATTTAATTACAGTAGCAATGGATGTACCTTTGAAAAACACAAAGGGATAGGTTGGAGACAGATCATCTTGGAGAAGGTCTATCTAATGTAGCAGTAGTGGGATTCAATTTTTTTTACTACTGGTTCTGTGGGCATGGCTTGGTGGGCGTGGTGTGGTTTGGTAAGCATGGCTTGGTGGGCACGGCAGGGGAAGGATATTGTAAAATCTCCATTCCCTCCCCACCCCACTAACCTGCTTTCCAGCTCCGTTCTCCTTTGCAGGGCTGGGACTCAGGAGGCAGAGAATAGATGGGGGCGGGGCCAGTCAGAAGTGGTATTTGCTGATTCTCCAAACTACTCAAAATTTCCACTACCGGTTCTCCAGAATTGATCAGAACCTGCTGAATACCACCTCTGTAATGTAGTCACTAAGAGTCAACATGACTTAATAGAAACCAATCAATTGATCATTTTTGAGTTCCTATTCTATTAAATAAATAAAACATTATATAACCACCCATCTTAAAATAAACTTTACAATCAACAAAATAGTACAAAGCAATATTTGAGGGGCTGCCACAAAGAAGAAGGGTTCAAGCTATTTTCTAAAGCACCGGTAGGCCAGACAAGGAATAATGGATGGAAATTGAACAAGGAGAGATTTAACCTGGAAATAAGGAGAAACTTTCTGACAGTGAGAACAATCAACCAATGGAACAGCTTGCCCTCGGAAGTTGTGGGAGCGCCATCACTTGAGACTTTCAAGAAGACATTGGACTGCCATTTGTCAGAAATGGTGTAGGTCTTCCGCTTGGGCAGGGGTGTGTGGACTAGACGACCTACAAGGTCCCTTCCAACTCTGATTATCTGTTATCTGTTATATGCAATATAAAAGAGACTAAAACCAATAGCAATAAAATTAAAAGCAGAAAAATTCTGGTGCTACCCTTCTCTACTGCATCCACATTCTCATTCCACTCTAACCCAGACAAGCACAAGTAGATTTGAACACAGGAGTGTGTTCTTAGAGCAGGGGTGTCAAACTCTATTTTATTGAGGGCCGCATTAAGGTTGTGTTTGACCTTGGGGGGTGGCTGGGGTGGGTGTGGCCAGGGGGCATGGACAGCTCAATGTCACCTATGTTGGGGGTGCCTGTGGTGGGCTGAGTACTCTGCCAGTGAAAACAAGGCTCCCAAGCTCTGTTTCTGGCTGAGATGGCCTCCTGCAACCCTGCTCCGTTTTTGTTGGCAGAGGCACTGTGGGCTGGTCCCTCACTGTTTCCAGGGTGCTCCACAAGCCAGATCTAAGCATCCCATAGGCCAGATCCAGCCTGTGGGCCTTGAGTTTGACACCCCTGTCTTAGAGAAAATGACATGGCCTCAAAGATTCTGATATTTATATCTGAAGGTGACTATCTATATTTTCAAGTATCAAGTAACAAAGCTGATGGAAGTTTACCTGATGATTGAGGCACAAGCATGGAGAAATATTGCAGTGTGAATTTTCCTTAACAAACACTATATAGAGGAGACAGCCTTGACAAAAGAATGCAATTGGTAAGAGACAATAAACAGCTCAGTCTTGGGAATGGAGGGGGTGTGAGAAAGAGAATAAACAACCTTACCATAATTCTGTTTGGTGTAAAAGGGAGCAGAAGGAGATTTTGGCAGAAGTTTGGGACTCTGTTATTAAAATCTAGAACAATAAAGCAGAAATCCTGTAATCCTTGTAGTGTCTGTTTTCTGACCTGGCCTACCACAAAGGGCTGACGTCTTTAATCTCTTCCATATTTCCTTGGCAGGCAGAATGAAACAGAATAATATCATACAAGACCATGTTGTATGTCCTTAGTGCCACTTTCTGATTAATTTCAAAATAAGGGCTTTGGAGCTGATCATGATCAGCAAGATCTCAGCAAGAGAATCATACATTGTGGAGTCCAGAGGCAGTCAGTACTTTGATATGACATGGTTCTCAACATCCTGAAGTTTCAGATGTTTTTCATAGGTAATTCAAGTGTATTACATAAGAGATATGGTTAAATTAAAGATCGCTATGACCAGATCTGACATGATCCAAGGACAGCATAGTTAGTGTTGGGTACATGATCCCAATCTGCCAAAATGTTTCTTTAGTAAGTATAGAGATCCATTTTTCTACTTTTGTATCTTTTCTGCATACAAGACATATAAGAATTAAAGCTAGAATCCATGCTAGACCACAACCTACTTCTTAGTAAGCTAGAAAAAGGTGGAATAGATAGCACCACCACGAGATGGATTCGCAACTGGCTGGCAAACCGTACTCAACAAGTAGTCCTTCATGGGTCTAAGTCTACATGGAGGGAAGTAAGCAGTGGGGTGCCACAAGGTTCCCTCTTAGGTCCAGTACTCTTCAATATCTTCATTAACGACTTAGATGAGGGAATAGAAGGGGAACTTACCAAATTTGCAGATGATACTAAGCTGGCAGGAATAGCTAACACCCAAGAAGATAGGCTCAAGAACCAGATGGATCTTGACAGACTAGAACACTGGGCCATATCTAACAAAAT